>NW_027186428.1:6184953-6260136 GCF_028583685.1 Petaurus breviceps papuanus
GTGTGTGTGTGTGTGTGTGTGTGTGTGTGTGTTAAGTGTCTGAGGCCGAATTTGAACTCAGGTCCTCCTGTCTCCAGGGCCAGTGGTCTGTTCACTGCACCATCTAGCTGCCCTCTGAATTCCATTTTCTAATCCATTCTGCTATCAGCTTCCATTTTGTGGGTGAGTTCATCTAGTATACACTCACAGTTATGATTACTAACTGCATTTCCCTGCATTATTTTCTTTATCTTTCTCTCTCTCTTTTTTTTTTAGATAATAGCATATATATATATTTTAACATTTGGTTTTAAAACTTTGAATTACAGATTCATTCCCTTCCTCCCTTGTCACCCACCCTTACTGGGAAGATAAGCAATTCAATATAGGTTGTACATGTGTAGCTAATGCAAAACATTACCATAGTAGATAAATTGTAGAACACTGATTATATTTCCCTCCCTCCTATCCCATCTCCCATTTTAGCTATTCTCTACTTTGGTCCTGTCCCTTTTCAAAAGTAGGTGCTTCCAACTTCCCTCCCCCCAGCTTGCCCTTCCTTCCATTATCCCCTCTCTCATCTCCTTCCCCCCCTACTCTCCTGTAGGGTGAGATACCCTGTTTAGTATGTATGTCAATCCCTCCCTGAGCCAAATTCAGTGAGTATAAGGTTGACCCATTCCCTTATGCCTTCCTGTTCTTCCCCTCCATTGTACCCCTTATCCCTTGCCTCTTCTGTATGAGATAGTTTACCCCATTCTGTCTCTCCCCATCTCCTCTCATTATATTCCTCTCTCACCTCTTAATTTCACCTTTTAAGTATCATCCCTTCCTATTAGATTGGTCCTGTGCCCTCTATTTATGTATACCTGTAAACATATATATATACACATTCACATATGTAATCATCCACCTATATGCCCTTCGGTAAAGACTATAAATAAATAAATAAATTATATATACATATATATATATATATATATATATATATTTCTATTCCCTTCAATTATTTTCATACCGAGAAAAGTTTCATCAGTTACAATTATCTTTTTTCCATGTAGGAATGTTAATAGTTCAACTTTGATAAGTTCCTTATGATTTCTTTTCCCTGTTTACCTTCTCATGCTTCTCTTGCTTCTTGTATCTGAATGTCAGATTTTCTATTCAGCACTGGTTTTTTCTTCAAGAATACTTGAAAGTCGGGACGGCCAGGTAGCACAGAGAGTAAGAGCACTGGCTCCAGTGTCGGGATGACCTGGGGATTGAATCCGGGCTCCGACACTTAGCACCCACCCAGAAACACCTGGCCGTGTAACCTTGAGCAAGTTACTTAACCCTGATTGCTTAAAAAAAAAAAGAATACTTGAAAGTCCTCTATTCCACTGAATGACCATATTTTCCCCTGAAACATGATACTCAGTTTTGCTGGGTAGGTGATTCTTGGTTTTAATCTCAGCTCCTTTGACCTCCGGAATATCAGATTCCAGGCCCTTCGATCCCTCAGTATAGAAGTTGCCAGATTATGGGTTATCCTGATTGTGTTTCCACAATATTCAAATTGTTTCTTCCTGGCTGCTTGTAATATTCTCTCCTTAATCTGGGAATTCCGGAACCTGGTTGTAATATTCCTAGGAGTTTTCTTTTTGGGATCTTTTTCAGGAGGTGATTGGTGGGTTCTTTCAACCTCTATTTTGCCCAGTGGTTCTAAAACATCAAGGCAGTTTTTCTTGAGAATTTCTTGGAGGATGATTTCTAGGTTCTTTCTTTGATCATGGCTTTCAGGTAGTCCAATAATTTTTAAATGATCTCTCCTGGATCTATTTTCCAGGACAGTGGTTTTTCCCATGAGATATTTCACGTTGCCTTCTATTCTTTCATTTGTTTGGATCTCTTTAACAGCATCTTGATTTCTCATAAAGTCATTAGCTTCCATTTGCTCCAATCTAATTCTGAAGCAATGATTCTCCTCAGTGAGCTTTTGAGATTCTTTTTCCATCTGGCAAATTGGACTTTTTAAGGCATTCTTCTCCTCATTGCCTTTTTGAGCCTCTTTTGCCATTTAAGGTGTTATTTTCCTTAGTCAGGCTGTTGACTCTCATTTTGTAATTTTCTTGCATTGTTCTCATTTCTCTTCCCATTTTTTCTTCCACTTCTCTTATCAGCTTCTTCAGGTCCTTTATGGCCTGTAACCAGCTCGTATTTTCCTTTGAAGCTTTTGGTGCAGGATTTCTGACTTCACTGTCTTCTTCCTGTTCCATGCTTTCCTCCTTTTTGTCCCCAAAATAGGAGTCTAATGTTGGATTCTTCTGTTTGCTTTGCTTCCTTTGCCTGGTCATGTTGACACTCACTTACTTGATTTTGGGGCTTTTTGCCACAGTAGGACTCTGCCACCAGACAGGGGAACTTCTGCTCAAATGCTGGGGTTTTCTTTGCTGCCGGAGGTATTAGTTGGGTGCCCTCTCTGAAGCCTCCACATGCTCTGGCAAGGTGGTCACATACCCCAGGACCTCCACCCTAGACTGTAATCCAGATCCAAGCAGGTTAAAGCAAGAGTGATCACCCCTCAGACTGGTCGCTTGGTCCTCCCATAGTCTGCAGGCCAGGAGCTGAAGCTGCACTGCGCTGAGGCGTCTCAGCAGCTTCTCGCCCTGGGGGCAAAAGCCAAAGCTCTCCCAACTACTGGTCCCAAAGTCCACACTGCACTGATCTCTTACTTTGTCCTTAGCATCTATGTGTTGATAATTCTGGAGATAGCCACAGGTGCTGGTGATTTGGAGTCCCTCCAGCCAGTGGTTGGTCAGGCTTGCCCTGGGGCTAAAACCTCTGGCTCATGTGGGCCTGGGCTCAGCTTCTAGAGCACTGCGCTGGCTGATTCTTGCCAGCCTGCCGGGCTGTCCTCATTGGAAGGCTAGCTTCTCTGTGTCATTTTGTGGGTTCTGTAGCTCCAAAGTTTGTTCAGAGACCCCTTTTACATGAATTAGGGAAGATGGAAGCTGGAGCTGCGCAGAGGTCCTGTTTCTACTCCGCCATCTTGACTCCACTCTCTCTCTTTTTATCCTGTCCCTTCTCTAAAATCTCTTTTGCTTCTGACCATTGCCTTCTTTTATCCCTCCTCCCTTTTTATCACCCCCTCACCTTTCTCTTATTCTCTTCCCTTCTTACTTCCCTGTTGGGTAAGATAGATTTCTATTACCAATTGAATACGTGTATGTGTATGTGTGTGCACGCGCATGTCTTTTACCAGAGTTGTTAATTGTTTTTTTATAATTTTCTTCCTTTGCTTACATTTCTTTACTTAATTTTTCTTTTACCATTCTTACTTGATTTTAAAAATCAGTTTTTAACTTTTCCAGGAATTCTTGTTTGGCTTATGTCCAATTCATATTTTTTTTTCCTTTGAGGCTTTGCTAATGGCCATTTTACTATTGTCTTTTTTTTCTTTTTAGTTTGTGTCTTGATCTTCCCTGTCACTATAGTATCTTTTTTTTTTCGATCTTTTTTTTTTGTTGTTGTTGTTTGCTCATTTTCCCTATTCTGTTTCTTGATTTTGAACTTTATGTTAAAATTGAACCCTGTTGCCATGGGCTGCTCAGTGTCCAGCACTTAGCATGATCCAGAGATGTGAATAAGAAATGACTAGGCCATGTGGGTAGTTTAAGGAAGAACAATGAACTCCATTTATTGATTCTTAGGACAAGGTTTTTATAGAGCAATGAGACGAAAGAAGAGGACTCAAGTTTTCTAATCATTACCTAGTCTGTTGTATCCTGGAAGTAGCATGGATTAGATAATTTGATAAGGATTTGTTATCTAGGAGACCAACGTCTTAGGGTAAGACCTTTGATCTAGGCCTTGGGTATCTGCTAATGCAGCCACAGTCATAAACAGATACAATTGAGAGCAAACTTCAAAGCCAAAGCTGCAATCCTCAAAAGACATCATGTTTAGAGCTGACCACCCAAAGATACCTGAGCTGAATCAAATATTTTTACTCTCAATAACTAAAATCTTGGGGTATAGCCTATTGATCTCAGAACTCAAGTAACATCCTTATAAGTGTAACCCATAACAAAGAACTCAGGAGCTAACTTAACAAAAAGTCACATCTCAAAGAGATTCTTGTTTTAAAGTCCACTATTAGGATTTAATATCTGAGTTCTGAACCAGGCTTCTTTGGCTCCCCACACCCTGTTCCTGGCATGGGGAGAGGGGTGCTGTCTCAAGCTTCAGATTTTTTTCTCCACTCTTTTCAGAGCTAGTTCTCGGGTTTTAGAAGTTTTCAGTTCTCCTGAGGTGCTGTGATATGGGAAGAGGTGTGGTCACTGCTCTCCTGGTCTTCATTCTGGTCCTTACCCTGGAAGGGTCCCTGATGCTTTGGGACGGCAATCAGTAGTATTTCTCAGGGCCCCTGTCCCCTTGGAGTCACAAGCAACACTGTTCCTCAGGGTCCCTAATCCCTCATCACCAAAAGTAATGCTATTCCTCAGAGCTCCCCCTCCCTCTTGACTGAAAATGTTCCTCTCTGCCCTTGAAGAAGTGAGTATAGGCATTGAACTTGCCAAGCAGCATCTGGTTCTGCATCTGTTGTTAGCACAGGGGTCTCCTCTTATCTCTTTCTGACCAGTTTCCAAGTCCCCTTACCCTCTCTGGCTTGAGAGTTCCCAGAAGCTGCTTCTGCTGCTTCTGTTGCCATTACCTAATCCCACCGCTATTGTTTCATCCATGTGGGCTATGGGCCAGCCATCGTGTCCCATGTCACAGATCCCTCTTCCTGACATCTTAAGTTGTCTTGGACTGGAAGAATGTCTTACTGTGACTTTTTGTTGTGTCTGCCACTTCAGAATTAAGTTTGAGGTGTTATTTTAAGGTTGTTTAGAGGATAATGTTGGGAGAGCTTGGCTGAATGCTTTCCCTCCTTTGCCATCTTGTCTTCACCTCCAGCCCCCCAAAGTCCAAGAGGCATGTTCCAGCTTCCCCCTCTGCCTCCAAACCTATTTTACCTTGGCCCTTGTACTGCCTCCTCTCCCCACCCATACCCACCCTTACTCTCCCCACTCAGGTTCCCCCCACCCCAACCAGGTAATATAGCCAAAGCTCAGGTACTAAGAAGAGGCATATTTACCCATTCAGTTCAACATATATCTGTTGGGTATCTACTATGTGCCAAGTATCCTCTTAATTTAAAAAGTTTAGGGTAAGAATTCTGACCCTAAGGGCTGGTTTCATCAGAGCCTCAGTCCTTAATTGGCACCAGAATGCCTTTGCTTGAGGCCAACCTCACTTGTGGCAGAGACAGAAGCAGTTGGACAGATCCGAGCCTTCAGGGAGCTCACAGTCTTGGGTAGGTGGGTGGGGAGAAAGAACAGATCAAGTTTGTGCCCAGGGGGAACCCACCAAGTAAGGAGACAGAGAAGCAGCTACTATAAGGGAACTGGGAAGATTGGACTTACAAAGAGACCAGAACATTATGGGATCCAGAGCTAGACTTTATGTCTTGTGTGACAGGGGTTCAGAGAAGAGAGATATCATTATAGAATGGAATAGTCTGCAAAGGCTTCCCAAAAGAGGGATCATAGCATCATAGACCTATAACTGGAAGGGACTTCTGAGATCATCTAGCTCAATTCCACTATTTTATAGGGGAGGAAATTGAGGCCCAGGGAGTTTGAGTGAAATAGGATGTCAGATCTGTAAAGAGCATCAGATTATAGAACTTCAGGTTTGGGAAGGGGCTTTACAGGTCATACTGATAGTGAAACCTCAAAGGGGAGTTCAAACCCAGGTCCTCTGGCTTCAGAACTGGTACCTTTTCTGCTATAACAGAAACTTTGGGCTGGGGGGGAAACCCCCAGCTCCTAGGGTGGGTATTGGTTTCAGAGGTGGGGAACCTGTGGCCTCAAGACCACATGTGACCATCCAGGTCCTTGGGTGTGTAGCAGCAAGCACCCTAGCATACCCAGGGTGGCTGTCAACACAGGTTCTTAGATCTGCTTTTCTAAAGGAAAGCAACTCAAAATGGGTTAACAATCTTGCTTTAGTCAAACATATGTCATTTACCTAGTTCAGGGGAAAAAGGTCATCACCCCGAACTTCAGAGAATACAGAGGTTACAAGCAAACAAAAAATACAAACAAAATCAATGGACAGGCTTCTACCTGTCTGACCATTACATCCATACCTAGACCATTACATACATACCAGTTACCAGAGAGGGAAGTAACAACATCTGGGTTTTCAAAGCCGGTCGGGGGGCTCAATGGCTGCCCAGAGTCTTGTCTGGTCAAATCACAGAACTCTTCTCAAAGTGAGCCCCAAAACAAAATCTCACATCAGGGTGTATATAGTCTTCTACTGGCCCAGAGAATGTCACAACCCTCTTGACCCACTGCCCATTCACAAAGTGTCTAGGTATGGGCATTCCTGAAAAACAAGCCTCCTGCTACAGGCTCCAGGTGACCACATTCAGCCTATAAGTCCCAAAGGGGTTTAAATACAGCTGAATGGGGCTGAAAAATGCTGCCTAATAGTAATTCTATGACTCTGTATTTCTTTCTTGTTTTTTTTTTTTTTTTTTTTTTTTTTTTGTTTTTTAAGGTTGCACTGATGTCTTTTGTTTTTATATCAGTTGTTTTCCAGTGTACCCTCAGATTCCAATTGAACCTTGTCTTGCAACACAGAAAATACAGTTCAACAAAACAAACCAACATATCTTATAGTATCTACAGCATTCCAAATCCATAGTCCTTGCCATCATTACTTACCCCACAGAAAGACCAAAGTGGGAACAAGGAAGGAAGGAAGGAAGAATTAAGCACCTACTATGTGCCAAATACTGTGCTAAGCATTGTACAAATATTAACCTCATTTGATTCTCACAGCAATCCTGGGTAGGTGCTATTATTAGCTTCAATTTATAATTGAGGAAACTAAGACAGAGGTTAGGTGACTTGTCATACAGCTCATACGTATATGAGGCAGGATTTGAACTCATGTCTTCTTGCTTTCAGGCCCAGTGTTCTAAGCACTGAATGAACTAGCTGCCTCTAGGAATAAAAAGTCAACAAACATTTATTAAGCCCATACTATGTACCAGGCACTGTACTAACTTGCATAACATACAAAGAAAGGAAAAACTAGTCCCTGCCCTCAAGGAATTCACACTGTAACTGGGGAGACCATGCACACAGCTATGTTCAAGAAGGATATAGACAGGAAAAGCTGGAGATAATCTCAGAGGGAAGGCTAGTATTGAGAATGACTAAGAAAGGCTTCTTGCAGAATGTGGAATTTCAGTTAAGATTTATAGGAAGGCAAGAGGTAGAGATGGGGAGAGAGAGCATTCCAGACATGGGGAGGACAGCTAGTGAAAATGCAGCATCCGGAGAGGGAGTGTCTTGCACTAAGGAACAACAAAGCAGCCAGTGTCACTGGATCATACAGAAGGGAATAACGTGTAAGAAGACTAGAAAAGTAGGAGGGGACCCATTCCTGAAGGACTTTAAAAGCCAAACAAAGGATTTTATATTTGATTCCGAAGGTGACAGGGAACCACTACAGTGAATTGAATAGGGGGATGGTCAGATGTGTGCTTTAGCAAGATCACTGATTAACTGAGGGAAGGATGGACTAGAGGCAGGGAGACCAACCAGATAATTTCAGTAGTCCAAGTAGGAGGTGATGAGTTGATGTACTGGAATAGCAGCAGTTTCAGAGGAAAGAAAGGGGGCGTATATGAGAGATTTGGGAAAAGTAGGATCTACAGGGCTTGGCAGTTGACTGGATATGGATAGGATGAGAGAGAGAGAGTGAAGAGAAAGAGAGTAAGGTTGCAAGCCTGGGTGACTGGGAGGGTGGTGGTGCTTTGGACAACAATATAGGCATTAGACACAGAGAGAAAGATAATAAGTTCCATTTTGAGCATGTTGAGTTTAAAATTTCTATTGGAACATTGTAAAGATTGTTAACTGTGAAAGACTTAGTAACTCTCATCAATATAGTGACCTACCACAACTCCAAAGGACTCAGGATGTAAAATGCTATTTACCTCCAGATCAGGAATGGATGGACTCAGAGTACAGATTGAAGCATATTTTTTTTCCTTTCTTTATTTTTGTTTCGGGGTGGGGGGAGGTGGGGTGTGTGCACGAGGAAGCATGGCTAATGTGGAAATATGTTATGCATGACTTCATATGTTTAGTAGATATTGTATTTCTTTCCTTCTCAATGGATTAGGAAGGGAGTAGAAGGAGGGAGAGGATTTGGAACTGAAAATAAAAATTTTAAAAAGATGTCTATAGGACATCTAATTTGAAATGTCCAGTAGGTATTTGGAAATGGAAGACTGTAGTTAAGGAGAGAGATTAAGGTAGGGTAAATAGGTCGGAAAATCATCAACATAGAGATGATATTTGAATTGTGGGAGCTGATGAGATACACCAGGTGAGATGCTATAAATGGAGAGGAGAAGAGGATCTAGGACAGATCCCTGGGGACACCCACCTTTATCAGCCATGGTGTGGGAGATTCAGCAAAGGAGGCTGAGAGGAGAGGTCAGACTGGTAGGAGGAGAACCAGGAAGGGATAGTGCCTTAGAAACCTAGAGAAAAGGGAGTTATCAAGAAGAGGGTGATCAACAATGTCAAAAGCTGCAAAGAGGTCAAGAAAGATGAGGATCAAGAAGAAGCCATTAGAATTAGTAATTAAGAAATCATTGATAGCTTTGGAGGGGGGTTTAATTTGAATGCTGAGGTCAGAAGCTGTACTGCAGAGATATTAATAAGAGAGTGAGAAGAAGGGAAATAGAGGTACCAATTGTAGACAGTTTTATCAGAGAGTTCATTGATGGAAAGGACAAGAAATATAGGATAATAGCCAGTGGGGATAGACAGGTCAAGTGAGGAGTTTTTGAGGATGGAGGAGACATTGGTTTGCTTGTAGAGAGGTAGTCAGTAGATAGGAAGAGAGTGAAGATTAGTGAGAGAGTGGGGATGATAAAGGGACAGTCTTTTGGAGAAGACAGTATGGAATGGGATCACTTGGCAAGAAGACAGGCCATCTTTTCATTTAAGACAGAAGTGAAGGAGGAGATGGGGGCAGAAAGCACCTGAGTGATAGGAGACAGAAGGAGCTCTTGGAGAATGGTCTCAATTTTTTCAGTGAAATATTAGGCAAGATTCTTTGCTGAGAAGATAGGGGAAGGAGAGCCACGATAGGTTTGAGAAGGGATGAATAGGATTGAAAAAAATTGCTGTGGTGAATGGGGCAGTAAATTGATTAGGAAGATGTACAAGAATTGCTTTGTGGGGCGGCTAGGTGGCACAGTGAATAGAGCACAGGCCATGGAGTCAGGAGGACCTGAGTTGAAATCTGGCCTCAGACTTAACACTTACTAGCTGTGTGACCTTGGGCAAGTCACTTCCCCCCTCCACAAAAGCAAAAAAAGTTTTGCTTTGTTACAGTGAGAGACCAATTAAGATGAACAAAAATTTAGTGGACCCAGTTAACAGTTTTGTGATTCCCTGGGCCCCCATCTTTGTTCAGCAGTATGTGAACAAGTAAAAGCAGCAGTTGGTGGGAGTAATCCAAGGGTGTGACCTGGCAGGGCAAGATCAGAGATAGGGGTGAGAGTAGAAAATAGTGTGTAGTTGAACCAGTTCACCAAAGGGTCAAGATGGGGAAGGAGCGGGAAGCCAGTGCAAGGATAATGGCCTGGGAAAGAACTGAGGGATGGAGGGAGTGGAGGGTGAAGACAAAGAACAAGATAAGGGATTGGAAGGCAGAGGGAACGATAGAATCACCATAGGTTAGGATGAGGTGAAAAAACTTCAGTTTATGAACATGGAAGTGGAGCACTTGTGGGTGATGGCAAGGTCAAGGATAGGACCATGCCTGTGTGTGGCGAAGTATAGGCATAGGTCATGGGAAATGACCTATGAACTAGAAAGAAACTAGAAAGTTGGGGTGTTTCAACTTAGTTTTTGTCCCCCTTAGAGAAGCCAAAAATGCATTTCCTTTCAAAATTAAGAATGTGGAGTTCATTATATACGGTAGTTTTTTTTAACACACATTTGTTGACTGAGCCTCAGTATGGCAGCAGCCCTCTAGTTTGTAGAGGGAGTGGGGGGCCAAAGACAGGAAGGTTTTGTGGATGCAGTAATGCATTTGGAGACAGGAGGACCTGAGTTTGAATCCTGTCTTGGTCACTTACTAGTTCTATGACCTTGGACAAATTATTTAACCTCCCTTAGTCTTAGTTCCTTTGTGTGTAAATTAGAGATATTAAATAATAGAATCCATCTCATAGAATTTTTGTAAGGATCAAATGATATAATATATGTAAAGTGCTTTGTAAACCTTAAAGCTATAGATAGATAGATAGATAGATAGATAGATAGATAGATAGATAGATAGATAGATAGATGCTAGTTATTTTGTTGTGGTTAGCACTAGCAAACATTTGTTAAGTGCCTTCTGAATACAGGGCATTGTTCTGGGTACTGGGCAGGATGGGAGAGGGCAAAGATAAATATACATGTCACAGCCCTCTTTTTAGATGGTAAGCTCTGTGAGGGCAGGTCTCTGCCAAGTTTCATCTTGATATCTGGCATAGAGCCTTCGCTATAATAAGTACTTAATAAATGTCTCTTGAATTATAGTAGGGAAGATATAGTCTGCGCTGAGGGATGATACAGACCCTTGGGCCAGAAGTTCCCTACCCATTTTCCATATTAACCATGCTCATGCTAACTTCCTTGCAGGTGATCTTTGATAACCTGATGCTGAATCCTGTTTCCCAGCTTTCGCACACAATCCGGGAGAACACAGAAAACCTTGCAGAGAAAATGAAGTGAGTTTCCTGCAGTGCTTTGTCTCCTTTGGTATGGGGGTGGTGAAAGAATAAAGAAGGAGAGCATCTGGAGGTCAGGGAGTGAGTAATATTAAGAGGGAACAATGTTCCTGGTGATTGAGCCTCTTGTCCAGCAGAATGTGGGGCCTCGTCTTTCCTTCTAGCAGGAAGCTCAGTCTATTTTCCTTATGCCAGGAAACCCTCAGGGCCCTGCTCTGGGATCATGGGATTTAAGAGGGGAAGTGGCCTTGGAGATCAAACTTTTTGGTTTCAGGAACCCAAGGACTCAGAACTCTTAAAAATTATTGAGGACCGGGGTGGCCAGGTAGCACAGTGAGTAAGAGCACCGGCCCTAGAGTCAGGATGACCTGGGATCAAATCCAGGCTCAGACGCTTAGCACCCACCCAGAAACACCTGGCTGTATAACCTTGAGCAAGTTACTTAACCCCAATTGCTTTAAAAAAAAAATTATTGAGGACCCCAAGGAACTTGTGGTTTATGTGGGTTATATCTATTTATACAGCATTAGAAATAAAAAATATTTATTATTTAATTTAAAAATAAGCCCATGATGCATTAATATAAATAATATATTTTTATTAAAAATAACTTTTCTAAAACAAATAAAATTAGTGAGAATAGTGGTATTGTTTAACATATTTTTTCAGATCTCTTTACAGCCTAGCTTAATAGAAGACAGTTGTATTCTCTTATCTGCTTCTGCATTCAATCTGTAATGATCTGTTGTTTTGGTCAAAGCATATGAAGAAAATCTGGCTTCACACAGATGTGTAGTTGGAAGGGGGAGTATTTTAATAGGCAAATAACAGAATGATTATGAAAAATAATTTTGACCTTGCAGATCCCCCAAAAGGGTTGTGGAGACTCCCAAGGGTCTATAGACCATAGTTAGAGAACTGTTGATCTAGTTCAGTCCCTTTATTTTATGGAGGAAGAAGATTAGGCCCAGAGGTTATGACTTGACTAGGAACGTGCAGGTGGTAAGGATTAAAGCTGAGATTCAAACCCGGGACTCATGGCTGTAAAATCCAGTGCTTCTCTAGGAGCCCTTCTCAAGGGTGTGCTGGAGCTATCACAAGAGCAAATTGTTAAATTTTCAGTGTGAACATTTACTTCTTGGAAATAGGCAAACACTTCCAATCAGAGCTTGATTTATTATTTTGTTGATTCTAGACTTAAGAAAGTGATGGAGAAAATGTTATTAATGCAGATTAAACATAAAAGTCTATCATGCATACATTGGTCTTTTTTTTTTCTTAGAGAGCTAGTTGTTAAAGAGAGCTGGTTGTTAAACATTTAGCAGCATACTCCTTGCTTTTCTTGGGAGAGGGACTGGAGCCTCTGGGTCCTTGGCTTCAGACAGGACCTGCCTCACATCCTTCTGGCCATTATTTGAGGAACCTAATGACAGCCTGGGCTGAGGATCTTAAGGGCTAATAGAGCTAGAAGCAGCCTTAGAGATTATCTAGTCTGTGCTCATTTTACAGAGGTGGGGGAGAGAGAGAAAGAGAGAGAGACAGAGACAGAGAAAGAGGGAGAGAGAGACAGAGACAGAGAGAGAGGGAGAGACAGAGAGAGAGGGAGGGAGGGAAAGGAAGTGAGGGAGGGAGAGAGAGAGACAGAGAGAGAGAGGGAGAGAAAGACAGAGAGAGAGGGAGGGAGGGAAAGGAAGGGAGAGGGAGAGGGAGGTAGGGAGAGAGGGAAAGAGAGAGAGAGAGGGAGGGAGGGAAAGGAAGGGAGGGGAGAGAGAGAGGGAGAGGGAAAGAGAGAGCGAGGAGAGAGAGAGAGGTGGGGGGAGAGAGATAGAGAAAAAGAGAGAGAGAGAGAGAGAGAATGAATATGAAGTGGCATGCTCAAATTTTCACTGGTTTTGGCAGAGCCAGGATTTAAACTCATGTCTTCTGCCATTTTTTCTGGGAACTTAGAACTTAAGGGTCTTAAGGAAATAGAAGATATGCTAAGAAGGAGGTGTCTACAAGTGTTGAGGAGATGGGAAAATTGTCTGGGGGTCCTATAGGGACCTATATATGCCCTATAGGGATCTGGGGGAAGCTGGAAAAGGAAACTTTGGGGCTCCAACTCAGTCACCCACCCCATGTATCTGTGCACAATGGCGCAGTATCTATGTGAATGCCCCCTTGTACCCAAGGACACATAGCTACCGTCATACACATGAGCTCACACATAGAGACATGCCCACAAACATCATATAATCACAGTGTCACACTTACCTCCAACTTTTTATCCTTTCAAAACTCTGTGAGGCTGTAAGTACAAAGTCTTACTCACATTGTACAGAGGAGGGAGGTCAGATTTATTGAGGCTAGGCTTACATGACTAGTAAGTTCAGCTGGTCACAGTGAGTGACCATAAGAGCCATGGTTCAAATACAGGTCTTTGATTGTGAATCCCAGTCATTACCTTTAGATGTGTCACTGAGAATGTTCAAGGAAGGAAGAAAGGAAGGAGAGGGATGGATGGAGGGAGGGAAGACAAGTATTAAGCACCTACTATGTGTCAGGCACAATAAGTGCTTTATAATTATTATTTTATTTGATCCTCACAACATCCCAGGGAGGTAGATGCTATTATTATCCTCATTTTACAGTTGAGGAAACTGAGGCAGGCAGGCAGACAGCTAGGTCTTCTAACTCCAAAGCCAGGGATCCTTATCCCATGGGCATACAGAGTGATACACATAGCCATGCTCATTTGTTGGTGTTCCACAACTGAAGAATCCCAGAAAAGCAAAGAAAGGTTGACAGTGTGGGTTTAGACAAGCCTCTGCCTTTTCCTGGAGGTAAGCAGCAATGTATCTACAGGATCCTCTTCCAGAACACGGAAAGAACCTGGGAAGATATGGAGGCCAAGATTAACTCAGAAAATGAAGTGCCCATCCTGAAAACATCTAACAAGGTGAGTGAACAGCAGGGTTTGTAGCCTGGCTTTGACTGGGGCCCTTGAGAGGGGAAGGGAAGGGGACAAGCATTTATTAAGCACCTATTATGTGTTAGACACCTTACAAAATATTGTCTCATTTGATTCTCACAACAGTCTGGGGGAGTGGGTGCTATTATCTTCATTTTGCAATTTAGGAAACTAAGACAAACAGTGGTTAAGTAACTTGTCCAGGGTCACACAGCTAGCCTGAGGCTGAATTTGAACTCAGATATCTCTCTCTCTGTCTCTGTCTGTTTCTCTCTCTCTCTCCCTCCCTCTCTCCCTCTCCCTCCAGTATTGATGGTTTAGGATGCAAGTAATGTGATAAGACCTTTCAAAATGAAAATTGATTTTGTTGTTTTAGCAAATAATTTAGGTAATAATTTAATAAGTCAGTAAAGTCCTGACTTTAATAAGTCAGGAAAAATAGAGTATAACTTGAATAGTGGGGGATGTCAATTTATCTTTCTCAGGCTTAGATAAGTTGAACCAAAAAATAAGAAGCTAAGAACCTGCATAGAATTTTAGAAAAGTTAGATATGATAAATCTCTGGAGAATATTGAATGGAATTAGGAGGGAGTATATCTATTTCTCAGATGTTCATGGCACATTCACAAAAACTGACTTTGTATTAGGACATAAATGTCTTACAAATAGATGTAGAAAAGCAGAAATATCAAATGTATCTTTTACTGACCATAATGCAATAAAAATTACATTCAATTCTACATTGCATGTAAAAAAGGATACAATGTTTTTCTACTAGTGGAAAAAGTACAAAGACTGGTCTGATTTTACTATTCCAATAAAATACTACATAACAAAATCTAGGAGCTATAGATACAAGAAGATCTGACAAATAAGAAGGTATCATTTTTTAAACTAGAATTCTCAGTGATATTAGTTAGATTGATTTAGAAGTTGTACATGTGATTTTTTTTTAATAGCAGGGACAATAGAAACAATACATAATCAAAATGTGGTGGAGTGAGAGGAAGCAATAGAATCTAAAATCCTTTTATTAAGGGGATTTGTTCTGTGAAGTTTGGGTTAAGTCAAAGGGCCACACTTGAGGACCTAGAGGGCCACATGTGGCCTGGAGGCTGCAGGTTCCCCACCCTGTACTTAAACCAAAGTAGAGTCATCAGTTCAGATGCTAAAAACTCACAGAACCTTCCCATAGACCAATAGTGGCTGAGTCAAACAGCAGCCTGTTGAAACTCTCAACCAGAAACAAACTGATAGAACAAAAGTTGGTCTAGGAACTTAACTCAGACCAGGAATAAACAGACCTCCTTTTGTATCACATCACTTTGAAAACCCCAAAAGCTTGCAGGTCCCCAGACTGAGCTGTGAAAGCAGCAAAAGGAAATAAGAGGGCAGACATTTAAACCAGACATCCCCCTGGAAGTACCCAGAGTCTAGCATTAATATAAAGGCTATAGTCAAGACTTGGAAGAATAAGCAAACAAACAAAAAAAGAACCTGACAACAAAGAGCTGTTATGGGGACAAGGAAGCTCAGGATGCAAATGCAGAAGAAGATAATGACTAAAACATCTACCAGAAAAAACTTGAAGAAAAATGCAGATTGGGTGAAAATCCAAGAAGAATTCCTAAAAAAAAAAATCTAAAGCAAGAGTTAAAGAAGGAGCTAAGTAATGGTTTAAAAAACCAGTTGAGTGAAGTAGAGGAAAGAATAAGAAAATAGTTAAGAACTTGAGAAGAAAAATATTTAAAGAGAATTAACAGTCTAAAAAAAGATGGGAAACCTTGTCAAAGAAAGTAACTCTTTGAAAATTAGAATAGCCATATGGAAGCTAATGACTTAAATAATAAAATGAAATCAAAAGACTGAAGAAATAGAAGAAAATGTGAAATATCTCATAGGAAAAATAACTGACCTGAAAAACAGATCAAGGAGAGATAATTTAAGAATCATTGGAGTACTTAAAAGCCATTAACAACAACAAAAGAATCTAGATATCACATTTCAAGAAATCATAAAACTGCCCAGATATCTTGGAACCAGAGGACAAAGTAGAAATCAAAAGAATCTACCAGTCACTTTTTGAAAGAAACCCCAACCCAGGTCAAGGAAAAAATAGTGCAAGTATCCAGAAAGAAATAATTTAACTACCAAGGCTCCACAAATAGTATCGTGTAAGATTTAGCAGCCACCACTCTAAAGGACTGTAGGGCTTGAATTATGATATTCTGGAAGATAAAGGACCTAGGCTTACAACTAGGAATAAACTACTCAGAAAAACAGTATAATCCTACAGGGGAAAAAATAGTTATTTGTTATTAATTATTATTATATTAATATATTTTATAATAATACATTAGATATCATTTTATAATATATAAATTATATTAATATAATATATTAATTATTATATTAATAATTAAAATAATAATTATTAGAGAACTTCAAAGCAATCCTGAGGAAAAGACCAGAGCTGAGCAGATAATTTGACATACAAGCATAGAAATAAAGAGAGGGATCGAAAAGTAAACATGATTCGGAAATCATAAGAGATTAAATAAGGTTAAACTGTTTACATTCTTATATGGGAAGATGACACATGCAACCCATCAAAACTTTATCATCCCTAGGGGTCATAGAGGGAGACAAATTGGGTAGAGGACCTGGGTGTGATTCTGTTGTGTTTGGATGATCTCAAAAGAAGAATTGAATGGGTGGGAGGCAGTGAGAGGGGGGAGAAGGGAAAGGAACAATGGGGAAAAGTGTGTCACATAAATGGGATGTGATAAAAATTTATACAACAAGGAGACAATGTGTGTGTGTGTGGGGGGGGGGGGAGCAGACAACACCTAAACCTCACGTTCATTTGAACTCATTAAAGGAAGGAAGAATACATATACACACAACTGAGTACAAAAATTACCTTACCCAGTAGAAAATAGGAAGGGGGGAGAATAAGGGAGTTATTGGTCCAAAGCAAAGTATAGTCTTCAAGAGCAGCAGCAAAAAAAAAGGGAAGATTAAGTATAAGACAATAAGATGGAAGGAAATAACACCATTAGCAGTCATAACTGTGAATGTGATAAACACACCCACAAAATGGAAAGGGATAGCAGATTGGGTTAGAAATCAGAATCACACAATTTGTTGTTTACAAGAAACACACTTGAAGCAGAAAGATACACACAGAGTTAAAATAAGGGGCTGGAGCAGAATCTATTATGCTTCAGCTGAAGTAAAAAGACAAGAGCAGTAATCATGATCTCAGATAAAGCAAAGGCAAAAATAGACCACTTTAAAAGACATGAACCGAAAAACTCCATTTTGCTAAAAAGGTACCATAGATGATGAATTAATATCAATAAAAAACATAAAATGAACAAAATGGCATACTTTCTAAATTTGTCAAGAAAAAGTTAAATTACAAGAAAAATAGACAGAAAAACTCAAATAGTGGGGGGTGTCAATTTATATTTCTCAGGCTTAGATAAATTGAACCACAAAATAAGAAGCTAAGGACCTGCATATAATTTTAGAAAAGTTAGATATGATAAATCTCTGGAGAATATTAAATGGGATTAGGAAGGAGTATATCTATTTCTCAGCTGTTCATGGCACAGTCACAAAAACTGACTTTGTATTAGGGTGTAAATATCTTAAAAATATATGTAGAAAAGCAGAAATATCAAATGTATCTTTTACTGACCATAATGCAATGAAAATTACATTCAATGAAAGGCCTTTGAAACAGATATTAAAAATTAATTGGAAACTGAAGAACTTCATTCTAAAGAATGCATGGTGTCAAAGAACAAGTTATAGAAACACTTAATATTATTTTACCAAAGATAATTATAACAATGGGACCACATAATAAAATTGTCCAGTTTAACAGAATAGGATATAGAATATTTAAATAACCCTGTCTTAGAAAAAGAAATTGAACAAGCCATAAATTAACTTCAAAGGAAAAAGACCCAGGACCAAATGGACTTATAAATGATTCTGCCAAATATTTAAAAACAATTCCAGTACTACAGAAAGTTTTTTTAAAATCAGGTAAAGTTGGGGTGGATAGGGGGTGCAGTGAATAGAGCACTGGCCCTGGAGTCAGGAGGACCTGAGTTCAAATCTGACCTCGGATGCTTAACACAAAAACTAGCTATGTGACCTTGGGCATGTCACTTAGCTCCAATAGCTCTACCTTCCCCCCTCCAAAAAGCAAAAAAAAAAAAAAATCAGGTAAAAGTAGAAAGTAGTCTAATGGAAAGAAGGCATAGATTAACATCTCACTTTATACCAAATTGAGCTCAAAAGGGGTACATGATTTAGATGTTAAAGATGATATCATGAGCAAATTACATTAGTGGAGCATGGAAGAAATTACCTGACAGATCTATGGATAGGAGAAGAGTTCATATCCAGACAAGAGAGGGATATTCACAGGAGGCAAAATGGAAAATTTTGATTAGATAAAATTAAAAAGTTTTTACACAAACAAGACCAATCTAGCTAAAATTAGGAGAAAAGCAGGAAATTATGGGAAAAAAAATCTTCACTGTAAATTTTTCTGATAAAGGCTTCATTTCTAAGATTTGAGAACTGTTAAATTTACATGAATAAGAATCATTCCCCAGTCGATCTGAATAGACAGTTTTCAAAGGAAGAAAGCCAAGTTATTGATAGTCATATAAACATTTTCTAAATCACTAATTAGAGAAATAAATTAAAGCAACTCTGAGGTACCACCTTATGCCCATTAGATTCACTAAGATAACAGAAAAGGCAAACAACAAATGCTCGAGGGACTATGGGAAAATACATATACTAATATACTGGTTCATCCATTCTGGAAAGCAATTTGGAACCAAACCCCCCAAAATTATTAAATTGTTCATACCCTTTGACCCAGTAATAATGCTATTACAAGATGTCTGTACCTCCAAGGACAAAAGATAGAAGAAAAGGACCCATGTATACAAAAACATTTATGGCATTTTTTTCTGTGGAGACAAAGAATTAGAAATTGAGGGGATGCCCATCAACTAGGGAATGAGTGATCAAGTTATGGTATATAAATGTGATGGAATATTATTCTAAGAAATGTAAGAAAAAGGATATGGTTTCAGAAAAATCTGAGAAGACCTATATGAACTGTTGCAAAGTGAAGTGAAAAGAACCAGTAGAACAATTTATACAATAACAATAATTATTATATAATTATATATTATAGTATTTAAATATTTAATTTTTACTAATTTAAAATATTTAATATTTAAATAATAAACATAAATATATCTAATTATACAATATGTTATGTAATAACAATAACACCAATTATTGCTAAGATAATCAACTTTGAAAGACAACACAATAATAAACTTTGAAAGACAACACAATGAACAACCACACAGTCCCAAAGTACTCATGATTAAAAAAAAAAATACTATCCAATTCCAGATAAAAAATTGATGAACTCAGAGAGCAAATTAAAACATCTTTTTTTCTTTCTTTTTACATATATATGTGTAAGTATTTGTATGTATACACATTGAACCTTGCGAATGTGGGAATTTGTTGTGTCTGACTGTATATATTGTAATGGGTTTTGTTTTTCTTGCTTTCTCAATGGGTGAAGAAGGGTGTGGAAGCAGAGAAAGTTTAGAGTTGAAAATAAAATTGTACTAAAAAAATTTTTAAAAAGAAATAAAATGATTTGTACAAGACCTATGAGAGCCTTTCCAATGTCGATGTGTGTGACTCTTTCTTTCTTTTCCCTAGGAGATCAGCTCCATTCTGAAGGAACTAAGGAGAGTCCAGAAACAGTTAGAAGGTTAGTGACTTCAACATTTTGCTCATGCAGATAGATCCAGGTTGGGAACCCTACCTAGCCTTATATGACCTCACATAGATGCTCAGACAGCTCACCTGCAATGGAGTGAGGAATATAGGACAGCATACAGCAGGAAAGGATCTGTGGTTAGAAGAAACAATTTTTTTGAATATTGTAGACGCTGAAAATTGCATCCACCAGCAGCACGAGCAGTGCTATTTGAGTTTACGTGGAAGGAGGGCTCATTAAGAGAGACATAGCTTTAAAAAATAAGGAGGTGATAGTCCTATTGGACTGTGCCTTGCCTAGTCTGCCTCTGGAGTATTGCATTTAATTCTGTATTGGAGGTTGAAAGAGGACAGTGATAGTCTAGAGAAGATCCAAAAGAGGGCAGTGAGGATGGGAAGGACCTTGAGCCCACACTATATGAGTAGTTGAAGGAACTGAGGATGTGTAGTAAGGAGAAGAGAAGATTCAGGGGAGACAAGATGGTAGTCTTCCAGTGTTCAAGACCTAGTATTTGGAAGAGGCCTCAGACTCGTTCTGGATGAACTCAGTAGCATTGGCTGGAAGCTACAAAGAGGTAAATTGAGGCTTGATGTCAAGAAAAGTTTTCTGACCATTAAAACTGTCTAGAAGTAGAATGGGCTTCCTTGGGAGGTAGCGGTTTCCCCCTCATTGGAGGTCTTCACGTAGAGGCCAGATGACTACTTGTTAGATGGATTATAGTGAGGATTCCTTTTGGCTGCAAGTTGGCCTATATGACTGCTGAAATTCTTTCCAACTCGCAAATTCTTTAATTTTTAAACTCTTCAATTTAATTCTATAAATATCCTTTTATACCCAGTTTTTAACCTATTCCTGTGCTCACCTCTTCTGTAAGGAAGACAGGAAGGGGAACCTATCCAGGCTTTGCCAGTTTGGGGGAGGGGGGGGGAACATAGTAGTAGTAGACTAACATCTCTGTCTTGTTGGGGAGACGAGACTCCCACTTGGTCGTAAGCATCCAATGAGAATTTTAGATAGGGCTGGATACAGGGGAGGGGAACCTTCAGCCTCGAGGCCACATATGGCCCTTTGACAGATCAGTCCATCAAAGGGCCACACTTGAGGACCTAGAGAGCTGTGGATTAATCCTTCAAAGGGCCTCACTTGAGGACCTGGAGGGCTATGGATTAATCTGCTAAAGGGCCATGCATGGCCTCGAGGCTGCAGGTTCCCCAGCCACTGAAGGAACTCAGAAAAGAGGGAGATCAGTGTACCCTAGGTTGAGATTCTAGAAAGTGTGACTCATGCTGACCCTAGAAATTTTGGTAGATTAGGTAGCAATATGATATCCTATTTCTGAAATACTGGATTGATGACCTTGACATTCAAATAATTTATCAACAAGCTTTTATTCAGCACTAGTATGATTCTAGGCACTGGGAACAGAAAGCCAAGCAGGAGATAGTTCCTCCCCTCAGGGAACTTATTGTATTAGAATTCAGATTTTGGCTTCTCAGGTAGGGAAGACTGGAGGCTGGAAACAGGAGGCTAGATGAGGTGCCCTGTGAGGATGGGCTCAGCAGAGGATTCTCTTTCTCATGATTTGTGAATATTTACTATCCCTGTCCACATTTAAAGCCCCTTTTTTTCTGGTCCCCCTTCCAGTTATCAATGCAATCATTGACCCCACTGGGAACTTGGACATCATGACTGGCAACAGGCTGTCATCGGGGTCAATGCTGAGGCCAGCCAATAAGGTCAGGACTGCTATTAGCCCAGCCCCTCCTCCTGAGGAAGTGGTGGGCTCCCTGACGCCATCCATGAAGAACCACACCCAGAACTCCAGCTGCAGCTCTACCCGGCTCCAGGACGCCACCTTCCTTCCTGAGGCAGAGAAGTTTGTGATATGAAGCCGTGTCCTGCATCCTTGCCGTGGGCCACTGGCCACCTGTGATTCCAGTGGTGTGGTAGTGTTGTGTGTGTATGTGTGATTGTGGGCTGTTGTGTCAGTCATTGGCACTTTGTACAAAGAAATTGAGCCTATTGGGCCCCGTCAGATATCCCACATGTGCCAAATTGATAGCCCAGCTGTGCACCTCTTCTGGGCTCCTCTGCCCTTCCCTAGTCTAGTAATCACACCCCTCTCTTTCACTCATCATCCATGGCTACAAGGTGATGATGGGAGCCCAGGCCATGGTCTCCCCCTAATGTTGGGTCTGCATGGAATAGCTTGTGAGCTTGTGGATCAGATCCAGTGGCATGGGATGGGTTCCCAGTCCCCTGACGGGCATGTCCTGTATCTGGCATTAGCACCAGGCTCTGAACTTCTACCCAAAGGGGACACCAGATAAGCCTAGGTGGCATTACAGTTCTTCTAGACCTGACTTTGGAGTGACCTTGGCATTAGTGAGGCATAGGGTCACTATGGCCAAATCATTGTCCTTTTAGCCTGATTTGAGTCTTGTCTTGGTATTCAGTCTTTAGCTTTTACAAAGAAGGAAAAAGTTTGTTCTTAGCAAGCCGGTGTCCCTTAGGGTCTAGAGAGCCATTTGCAGATTCCCGTCTTCAGGGAACAGGTGCTTTTACCACAGGCTTTGGCCAGATTACCCCAGGACTGAACCCTCCTGGATCTAGCCTTCACAGAAGCTTAAAGGATACCAGCATTATCGGGTCAAACAGTCAGCAGCTGTTCAGTGAATTCCTACTCAGTGTGCCATGCCCTATGCTCATACTCTGACAAGGGGAAGACAGTAGGAGACTTCCTTCCCTCAAGGAGATTAGACTAGGGGGAGACAGGAGATAGAAGCCCAGGCTCTGATCCAAAGGAGTTTGATCTGTGGGAGAGACTTACACATGGGGGGCTAGCAGGGAATCACCCAGGATGGAGGTGGAGTGCTGTCAGTAGGTGTGGGAGCTGTTCAATAGAAGGAGAGGTTTGTGAAGACTGGAGTGGTCAGGGGGGATGTGTACCCATGGACACATGCCATCCTGCGTTGTATGGCTTTATCTGGAGGAGACTGTTAATGGTTACAGAGCTGGATACACCCCCCCACCACCCAGTCTGCCCCTGACAGTCCTGTCCCAGTGAGGGAGACCAGGCTGAACAAGGGGCTGGGAGCATCGTTCTCCTCTGTGGTACCCATGTTAATCAAACAGGACTGGCGCCTCCCCCATGGTACCAGGGGCTGGTCAGTGCCAGCACTAAGAGATCAGGAGAGTAAAACTTAGTTTGTTGTTCACAGCAAAAAACCGCCCTTCATTTGTCACCATTCACCCTGCCAAATTGCCAGACATTCAGGAGAGACCCAGTGTCCCTTGCTCTGCACACTCCTTAGAGAGGCTTCCTTTGTCTGGGCAACTCTAAGAAGAGCAGACAAGGTGATAAAAGGCACCTGTACAGAAGGCAATCACGTGTGCATATGTACTCACAAGGGCACAATACACTCACATACACCTTGCATGTATATAGCCTGCACAAAAGTATTCTGCCCACATGAGCACAGACATGTGCACGTGCATATGGACAAATGTGTACTTGGAGACACACGCACACACACGCATGGTCTGGTTTCTCTGGGCTCTCACTTCAGCATCTTCTCTCCAGTCTGCAGCGATGGTTCTTCCTGGTCACCCTGCCCACAGTGAGAGTGCTGGCAGGCAGGCTCATCGGTTAGGGATCTTCTTTGACCTGGGTAGAGACGTCTCCACTCTCCCCTGGATGCCAAAGCGAGTCCCTTCCCCAAGTTGAAGCATCAGTGTGAGTTAGACTGTGGCTCCTGAGGTTCGAGCCCTTGCCTATCCCAATATTCTCCTGTATTCCAGGGGAAAACAAGGCTGCTCTGCTCCACTCTTTCCTGGCCTGACCCCAGCCCTGGGCTTGGGACACTCCTTTGCCGTAAGCCTACCCTAGAATCTGGCTGACTGCAGTTGGGGAAATGTCAACATTGGGACCCTGATTTTATTAGGCAGGCCCAGGCCACTCCCAGGTGGCATTATGGTCAGCCAGAGTCAACCAGTGGCAGGGCCCCAGCTCTGTGGTCTGTAGTTGGAAGAGGAGGTGGTCATTTTTTTCCATCTCTTCTTCCCTTGCCTGGATCCTCCCTCAAATAGCTTTCTTTAAATTCCCCATAGAGGGGCACAATGAAGAGTGTTCTTCATTGTGAACACTGCCCCTGCCCCATCCCCTGCTGCTTTCTGAATTTTCAGGAATTAGATACTGTCATGACTGCCTGCCTGCCAAAAATGATGGCATGGAAGTCCCAGCTGTAGGGCAGCAGGGAGGATGGGAGGGCAGAGTATACACCACCATCTTACTGTGTGACCTTGGCCGAATTGCTTTGCTTCTCTAGACTTGGGATGGGTTCTCCACTTGCAGCACAGGGAGAATGACTCCTTCCTTCCCCTCCTTTCACTGTCAGAGCTATGACAATGGACCAGGTGCCTGGGAGCACTTAGCAAATCTCTATAAATGTAGAATGGGCCATTTGAATCTGAACCCCAAAACTTGGATTGGAGTTTGGAGACATTTTATAGCATGAATATTTCTGTAGTTTTTTCCAGGCTCTTCCTGGATTCTTTGCCAACAGGGCACATGCTAACTTAGCTGGGTATGTTACACGCCTTTTCTCCCTCACTTTCCCAACCCAATAAGCCAAAGAGCTAGCCCAGTCTCATCCTTCCTTGGCTTCCCTTCCCCCACCCAGAACCAGGTGAGACCAGGACATGGACTCTGGGGTTTGTGTCCCCCCTCTTCCATTCACCAGACATCCCAAAGGTCAGGCCTCAGAGGAGAGCAGAGTTTGCCAACCGAGACTTGGCTGGATGGTGTTGGATGGCCCCTTTCTCCTCCTCCTTCGTTATCCTAGTCTAGGAAGATTGGCTGTATTGATGAGTGCTTGAGGATAAAGTCCTCCTAATGGTGCAAATACTCTGAGAAGGTCCAAGTGGCCTGGCAGAGTGTATGAGTCTGATGGCATCCAGTGATCTGGGGGTTCTTAGGCCTGTGGCCAGCTCAGGAGTGTTTCTATGTTTACATGCAGCTGTTTAAGAGCTCTGTTTTTAAACTTTTTTTAAAGACTAAAAACAGAAGAAAGTGTAGACAGAAAAGTGTATGGCTTCTCCTGGTTCCTTTCTCTGCTTCCTCATTCAGCCTTGGCAGCATCCTTGGAGTGTACTCGCCATGGCTCCCCCAGGACCAGCTAGACTGAAGCATGCCTGAGGTGAGGGAGGGGTCGCGCTTTCTGCTGCCTGGTGCTTCCTCATTGCTGACCCAGCCATTGGGTGTATATATAATGAGAGAGAGGGCCATGCCCTGTGTCTTGGGCCAGCCATATGCATGAGTGTGTCTGTGTACCTTACAGATGATCAATGCCCATCTCTCCTCACTCATTGACTTGCCCTCCCACTGGTTGATTCTCCGGTTTTCCACCCCACTCCCTCTCCCCCATCATAGTTGTATAATTTTTTTCTTTTGGAGGGGAGGAATTCACAAGCTTACACCTTTCTTTCCGGTTTGGTTTGTTCCCCCTTCCCTTTTCCACTGAGTGGTAATTTATTTTGTCTGGATTGGAGGCAGTTATCTGTACATTTGATTCCCAGGTGACACTGTAGATGTCTTTAAGAAAATGGGTTATTTTATATAATTTTATCATAGATTGTTCAAATAAATCATTCTTTTGTCACACAGCTTTGTGTCGCCTCCATACTCTGTTAAAGGGCTGTGTCTCCAACCAGGAACTGAGGGCTGGCCTGGGTACGAGTCCCTGGTGACTTTGCCAAACTCAGTTCAACAAACATGGATAAAAGCAAATGATTGGAGAGACTCAGTTTAGCTGAGGGACCACTCCTGCCCTCATAGCTGGTCTAATAGGGACTTATGACCACTTAACGGAATGAGTTGCTTTCTCAGGTAATGAGTATCCCATTCTTGGGGCTCCTAAAGCAGTGGTTACATGACCACTTGTTGGGAATATTGTTGGGGGAATTTCTGGAATCTGTGAATTACACTGGAAGCCTATCAGATTACTTCAACTTCCTAAGACTGAAATAAGAGAAGTACACACATAACTAAAATCAAAATGTACATATAAGTATATTTATGGAGAGGCAGTGTCCACTCATGCAGAGAGGGCTGGCAGAAGAGGTGTGACAACCTTGGTTCAGGTGCCACCCATTCTAGCTGAGGTACGCTGGACAGCACACAACCTCCCACACGAATGAAATCACAGGAGAAATGAAGTGAAATCATATGCCCCTAAGTATATTTAAGTGCTTGAGAAAGTTGCAAAGTATTCTGTGAAGTCTGGAGGAGGGGGAGGAGGGTTGGATTTTGATTCCTGTTGGATAATAATCATTATACCAGGATAGGTGAAGTGGGATTCAGAAAAGGCTTCCCAGAAGAAGTATTTTTCTAGGATCAAAAGTGCAGTAGCCTAGCCCACTCTGCATGAGGCTAGGAATCTGGCCAAGTTTGCTTCTAGCTATGAACTTTGGGTCTTTCCTAAATTTGGGTTTTGTAGAACAAACTTTCCAGTAATGGTTGTCTGAGCTGGGTCTTGGAATGGTGACAGTCACTTGGCAGAGGGAAAGAAGACGAAAGTTACTGAATAGGGTCCTGGGGATATGGCAGCAGGAGAGTCTTACACCTTCCATGGATCTGAGTCCACTGATTGGCCAACACAACCTTTATCATGTGTATAGTTTTTCTGTTTTTATAAAGGCTATGGTTCTCTCTTTGCAATATACATGAAGAGAGCAAAGACCATTTTCAGCATTTCTCTGAGGGGCTGAACAGTCAAACCATATCAGTGTTGAATATATAAATGTCTCTCTTCAGAGAGAAGTGGAAAAAGCCCCAGGTTGACAAATGGTAGGGAAGGAGGGACTCATGACAGTTTGTATGCTATGGTTATGACCAGATCTGATCTAAGGTGTTATCCCAGGCTTCTGGTACAAGATGAAGGTCTGTATATACAAGATTCTCCACCACAGTTACTTTTCAAAAGAATGGCCCCAGGGACTTCTGGTTAAAATGGTGACATGAAAGATCATAGAGAAGTTCAGCTCACATAACTGCAAAGATCTGGGATTCTTAGTAAATTGCAAGCTCCATATGAGTTAGTAGTAGGCTCAAAAGGTGAAAGTAACTTTAAGACTACACTAATTACAGCTCCAATGCCCAGAGTGAGGGAGATTATGCATTTTAGGGAGGATGCTAACAAAATACAGTGCATCCAGAAGAGTGTGACCAGGATTATGAGGGCACCAGATACTATGTCATACAAGAACCAATGAAAACAATTGGGGAAGATAAGAAGACTTGGGAGAGGGGTGGGGGAACTGTCTTCAAGTATTTGAAGGGCTGTCCTGTGAAGTAGCATTAGACATTCTGCTTGGCAAAGAACAGCACTGGGAGCATTGGGTGCAACTCACAGGGAGGCATATTTCAGGTCAATGTAAGGGAAATTTTTCTAACAATTTGAGCTGTACGAAAGTGTGCATATGGCTAGATAAGGGGCTTCCCAGATGAGCTCCAATGTCCCTTCCAATGCTGAGTCGGTCTGTGACTTGATGAAGTTAAGATTGGGGCACACTGCCACCACCTGGTCATAAGTGCCTCAGTCATAGAATCCAAACTGCCTGGCTTCCATTAGCTGGGGAGAGGATTAGAGACTTTCTTTAAAAAAAAAAAAGACTGAAAGAACTAAACAAAGGAGCATTAATGGACACTGAGTGACCATTATTTCCTTGTGACTAATCTCACTTTTCTCTGCCTTGATTAGACCATATCTTAAAGTATGGTGCTCAGGACATTGATTGTTTGGAAAGCCTCCTGAGGAGGTCAGCCAGAACAGTGTTCATCTGGGGAAAAGTAAGTGTGAAGACATGGACACTGTCTTCAAGTATTTAAAAGGCTGTCATGAAGAAGAGGGACTAGCATTATTCTGTTTGGTCCCAGAGGGTAAAATTAGCAGCAATGCGTGGAAGTTATATTCAGGCTGAGGTAAGGCTTAAGGTAAGAATAAACTTCCTAACTATCAGCGGTATTCAAAAGTGGAATAAGTACCAGAGGAACTGGCCTCCCTCTTACTAAAGGGTGTCAAGCAAAGGTTAGATGATTACTTCTCAGGCATGTATGTTATTGAGTGGATTCTTTTTCACGTACAGGTTGGAATAAATGGTATCTAAGGTCCCTTCTGGCTTAGATTCTTCAATTTCATATTTTAAAATGATGCATAGATAACTAGATTTTAAAAACAGACACAGGTATCATTTTACAGCTTTCTATGCTTTAATGATCTTTCTTTTTAAAAAATGGATTTTTATCAATCTCTTGCTTTTACATCACCTATATTTCCATCTACATCTCTCTTCCTCCTCACCCTCGGAGAGACATTTCTTAGCACAAATAATTTGGTTTAAAAGGGGTAGGGAAGAGAGAAATTCATCAAAACTGGTCAAATAAAAAAAATCTGGCATTAAATTACTGTTCCATACCAATTTAAGAAATGATTTTTTAAAAATTATCAAGGATTTATCTTCGCCCCACTGGGAGAAAAGAAAAAGAAAGCACTTGTAACAAATAAACATAGTCCAGCAAAACAAATTTCATATTGGTCATGTTTGTTCTGTATAGTTCATCCACCTCTTCTGTCAGGCGGTAGGTCCTCTGGTAGGACCTCATCACTGGTCCTCTGGAATCTTTGCTTCTGATCACTGCATTAATTAACATTCTTAAGTCTTTTAAAATTGTCCTCTTTGCAAGTATCAATGATTATTAATCTGTGGCGACTATAAATTCAATCTCTCTCTTTGCTTCCTTTTCAGGCAGCTGTCTGGGAAATCATTTGGGGTTAAAGTCCTAGCTACAAATTGAATCTACAACCATTTCATTCCTCTGTGACTTTGGTCAAGCAATTTAAATTCTTTGACCCTCACTTTCTATCAGTAGAAAACAGAAGGGACTAAATTAGATTATCTCCAAGTTCCCTTTGGGATCTAAATGCTATGTGTGGTATTATCTGCTCTCCTCTCTCTCCTTTCATCAGCTACCTGACAAAGAATGAGGAAGAAAAAAGGAAGCTGAGGCCTGTATGAGAAGAGGTTTGGTTAGACACTATAGGGGAAAAGATATGGGGATTTTAGTGAACTAGCATTATGCCTTTCCTTAGGATATCACTTGAAGTCTCACCATCCTGGAGATTGATTCAGCGTTAAGCTCAAGACCTCCACAGAGCCCTCATTTGCTTCTCTCCTCTTTTTGGAGGGCCTGCGGGTGGAGCAAAGAACTCCTCCCAAGGCCTCCCTTTATAAAGAGGTCAGGTTTTTCCCAAGTAACTTGGTTTCCCATCAACTGCCCTGTTTGGTTCCTGCCCAGCTGCAGATACGTTCTGGCACCCTGCCCTCCTCTGCTTTATTTTGTATACTATCTTCCCCCATTAGATTCTAAGTTCCTTGAGGGCAAGTACTGTCTTTTTCTTATTTGTGTTCCCAGTGCCTAGCACAGTGCCTGTCATTGAAAGGTTATCACGTGGAAGAGGGGACAGACGTCTTCTGCCTGTTTGGTCCCAGAGGGACCACACCTAGGAGCAGTGAGTAAAAATTGCAGAGGAACAGATTTAATCTTTTAACATTAGGAAAAATTCCCTAGTAATTTCCTTCCTTGATGCAGATTGCAACTTCTTTAGAATAACCCAATAAGAGCTTGTTGTTGGTCAGTCATGTCCATCTATCTCTTTGTGACTCCGTGCACCATACTGTCCATAGGCATTTCCTGGCAAAGATACTGGAGCGATTAGCCATTTCCTTCTCCAGAAGATTAAGGCAAATTCTAGAAAAATATCATTTACAGTAGGGACTTAACAAAAATTTGAAGAATTGGATTGAGGTTAACAAGTAGGCAGATTTGGGCTCAGTCTAAGAAAAACCTTTTAATCATCAAAGCTGTCCAACAAGGGAACAGACTGTCTCTGAAAGTAGCAACTTCCCATCATTGAGATGAATGTATTTGTTAGGTCAAAGCAAAATATAATATTATTAATAAAATTCTTTAAAATTAAATTTAAAACAGCTGGGCTTGACAGTGTGGCCCTGCTTGGGAGCAGCAGTAAGGTTTTTTGGTGCCTAATGACATGTTGGCTCCTCTGGGGCCTGAAACAGAAGTGACTTCGTGAGAACTCAGTGTTGGCAGCTGTCTGGTCTTGGTAGTCACATGCTAGGTTTGGACCATTCCAATTTCTCCTCCAACTCTAGATTCCTATGAACTGGTTGGGGTGAAACATATCAACTATCACACTAGGTATGAAACAATATGCTTGTCAAAGACATCCATCACTGTCATGGAGGCTGTCCTATACCAGGCCCACATGGAATTTCACTCATTCACTCATTCACAGGAAATACTAAATATATTTTAAACATGCATATGGTTGATCAAATCAATCAATAAGCAGCATTAAGCACCTATTATGTCTCTAGGCACTGTGCTGCAGATATAAAGATAAAAATGAAAATAGTTCAGACACCCACACATAACACACATGTACACATACAGGTATAAACAAAATAGTTATGTCAGGTAAGTTGATTTGGGAGAGGGAAAGGTACTAGTCCCTGGTGGATAGTGGTCAGAAAGACCTTTATGTAGAAGCTGGTACTTGAGGTGAGACTTGAAAGGAAGTAAGAATTCTTAGAGACAGAGGTAAGGAGGAAGTGCATTGCAGGCCTGGGGAAGGCTAGTGGGAAGGCAGGAAGGCTGGAGATAGAGTGCCACATGAGGAATAGCAAGAAGGCCAGTTTAGCTGATGATATGAATAGATTCTTTTTAAAAGAGGAAACACAATTAATAATTGCTTTAAAAATGTTCATCCTCACTAAGAGTCAAAGTAACACAAAGCAGCTTTGAAGTACCACATCATACACATCAAGTTGGCAAAAATAATTAAAAACAATGAAACTCCATGTTGGCAGGGTTGTGATAAACAAATACACTCAATTCATTGTTGGTAGAATTGAAAACTTGGAAAGCAATCTGGCAGAATGCAATAAAATTCACAAAATCATATCCTTTGACCCAATATCTTTATGCATGTAATAAAAAAAGAGCAATCTATGAAGATATTTTCCTAATAAGTAGGTGGCAAAGTGGATAGAGTGCTGGGCCTGAAGTCAGAAAGACATCTTCCTGAGTTCAAATCTGGCTTCAGGCACTTACTAGCTGTGTGACCTTGGGCAAGTCACTTAACCATTTTTGCCTGAGTTTCCTCATCTGTCAAATGAACTGGAGAAGGAAATGGCAAATCATTCCAATATTTCTACCCAAATGGGGTCACAAAGGGTCAGACATGACTAAAAATGACTGAACACAATGTTAAATAAACCATAGTACATTGATGTAATTGAACACTGTAAAATAATTAAAATGGACAACTGAGATCACAAGGAAATCTATAAAAACATCATGAAATAATGCAGGGTGAATAAAAGCAAAACAAGAAGAATGGAGTGAGCCTAATTACAGTAATATGAGGAAAAGTGAATGAGAATGATTGGACAGAGAATTCCAATGTGGGTTTAAGGGAAGAAAGTAAAAAAAGTGTTATGACACAATTTAAATATAGTTATTATGCAAATATAGTTGTTTGCATTTACATTTACTGTTAAGTTTCTAATAAAACATTTAATTTTTAAAAGGGAAAAAAATGTCTGTTTTGCCCAGATTCAGACCTATGGTAGCATGAGCTGTCCTTTGAGTCCATTGAGACAGATAATGATGAATTGGGCCCAGAATTGTACAGGAGGAAGAGAGCAGGTAAGCCCACATTTGGGAGATTGCACAGTTCCTCCCAAGGGCCTCTCTGGATCCCCAAACCCTGTCTTTTAATACATTTTCCCAGTGATTTGGGGATTGCATATTTTAGAACACAATCTTCAAAGAAACAAAATGGTAGGTGACCCCAAGAGCAATGGAGCTCTATACACTATTGCTCTCAAAATGCAACTTCAGATTATATTTGGTTTTTGACTGCCATGTCACATTATTGACTCACATTCATCTTGTGGTCCACTAAGATCTTTAGGTCATTTTCTCACAAACTATTCATTATGCTCACTCTCGCTTATTTTCCATTTCTCCCTGTCTACTGGCTGCTTATCTGCTGCCTACAAACATGCCCCTGACTCCCCCATTCTTAAAAAGCCCTAGCTTGATCCATCCATCTCCACTACACCTGTCTCATTCCTCTCTTCCCTTTTTAGTGGTTAAACTCCTTGAGAAGGATGTCTACAATCACTACCTCTAAATCTTTTCTTCTTATTCTCTTTTTAGCTCTACCGTCTGGCTTCTGAATTCATCATTTAACTGAAATTGGGCTAAAATTGCCCAATCGGTGGCCATTTCTCAATCCTCTGCCTTCTTAATCTCTTTGCAGCCTTTGACACTGTCAATCATCCTCTTCTCCTTGATCCTTCTTTCTTCCTAGATTTTCCCAGTTCTCCAATTCATCTGATATCTCCTCCTCAATTTCCTTTGCTGGATATTGATCTTGGTTATGTCCAGTGACATGGGTGTTCTCTACAGCTCTCTTTTCTTCTCCTTCTATACTATTTCCCTTGGTGATATCAGCTCTCATGGATTAAATTTTCTTCTCTGAGAGGATGATTCCCAGAACTATATTTCTAGCCTTAATCTCTCTACTGACCTCCAGCCTTGAATCTTCAACTGACTATTAAACCATCACAAACTGGATGGCTTATAGCCATTTCATACTTCACATGCCCAAAACCAAACTCATTATTTCCACCCCCAAGTCCTTCCTCCTTCCTAATTTTCCTATTACTATCAAGGGTACCACTATCCCCCCAATAATCCAGGCTCTCAAACTAGAGGCCATCCTCAACTCCTTCCATTTTTCACTCCCCAAATCCAATCTGTCGCTGAGTCCTGTCAGTTTTACCTTTGTAACATCTATATATCTCCTTCTCTCCTCTGACACTGCACTTATCATTGGTGCAGACCTTCATTAGCTTTTTGCTTCGTCTCCATATCTCAAGTCTCTTCTTTATCTAGTCCAACCTTCCCTTAACTGTCATCTTCCTAGAGAACAGATCTGACTCTGTCACCCTCCTATTCACTCAACTCTGGTGGTTCCCTATCACCACAGGGTCAAACATAAAATCCTGTTTGGCCCATCATAACCCTTTTACCTTTCCACTCTTCTTGTTCCTTATACCTCTCCCTCCCATATACTTTATTTTTTCCCCATTTTTCAAATGCTTTATTAACTTCTGATTTACATCATTCATTTCCGCCAGATTTTGAGTTACAAATTCTCCCCATTTTTCCCCTACCCACCGCCCCAAAATAGCAGTCCACAGGATGTCCCCTTCTCCAATCTGTTCTCTCCCATATCTTCTCCCATACCCCTTTCGACTTTTCCAGTAGGGCATGGTGGATCTCTATGCCCCAGTGCCTGTATATCTTATTTCCCAATTACATGTAAAATAGCATTAATAATAGTATATATATTTTTTCCTCCCTCCTATCCCACCTCCCACTTGTTCTATTCTCTACTTTGATCCTGTCCCTTTTCAAAAGTGGATGTTTCCAACTTCCCTCCCCCCCAGCCTGCCCTCCTTTCCATCATCCCCCCTCTGATCCCCTTCCCCCTACTCTCCTGTAGGGTGAGATACCCTATTTAGTGTGTATTTCATTCCCTCCCCAAGCCAAATTCAATGAGAATAAAGTTGAACCATTCCCTTTTGCCTTCCTATTCTTCCCCTCCATTGTAACCATTTCCCCTTTCCTCTTCTTTATGAGATAGTTTACCCCCATTCTGTCTCTCCCCATCTCCTCTCATTATATTCCTCTCTCACCTCTTAATTTCACCTTTTAAGTATCATCCCTTCCTGTTAAATTGGTCCTGTGCCCTCTACCTATGTATACCTGTAAACATATATACACACATTCACATATGTATTCATATGCCCATATACCTTCATATAGAGACATATGTATATATATATATGTATATATATATATATATATTTCTATTCCCTTCAACTATTTTCATACTGACAAAAGTTTCATCAGTTACAATTATTGTTTTTCCATATAGGAATGTTAATAGTTCAACTTTGATAAGTTCCTTATGATTTCTTTTCCCTGTTTACCTTCTCATGCTTCTCTTGCTTCTTGTATCTGAATGTCAAATTTTCTATTCAACTCTCTTTTTTTCATCAAGAATGCTTCAAAGTCCTCTATTCCACTGAATGACCATATTTTCCCCTGAAACATGATGCTCATTTTTGCTGGGTAGGTGATTCTTGGTTTTAATCCCAACTCCTTTGACCTCCGGAATATCATATTCAAAGCCTTTTGATCCCTCAGTGTAGAAGCTGCCAGATCCTGTGTTATACTGATTGTGTTTCCACAATATTCAAATTGTTTCTTCCTGGCTGCTTATAATATTCTCTCCTTAATCTGGGAATTCTGGAACCTGGTGATAATATTCCTAGGAGTTTTCTTTTTGGGATCTTTTTCAGGAGGTGATTGGTGGATTCTTTCAACCTCTATTTTGCCCTCTTGTTCTAAGACATCAGTTCTTTGAGAACTTCCTGGAGGATGATTTCTAGGTTCTTTGATCATGGCTTTCAGGTAGTCCAATAATTTTTAAATTATCTCTCCTGGATTTATTTTCCAGGTCAGTGGTTTTTCCCATGAGATATTTCACATTGCCTTCTATTCTTTCATTTGTTTGGATCTCTTTAACAGCATCTTTATTTCTCATAAAGTCATTAGCTTCCATTTGCTCCAATCTAATTCTGAAGCAATGATTCTCCTCATTGACCTTTTGAGATTCTTTTTCCATCTGGAAAATTTGGCTTTTTAAGGCATTCTTCTCATTGCCTTTTTGAGCCTCTTTTGCCATTTGAGTTAGTCTATTTTTTTTAAAAGCAATTGGGGTTAAGTAACTTGCTCAAGGTTACACGGCCCGGTGTTTCTGGGTGGGTGCTAAGTGTCTGAGCCTGGGATTCGATCTCCAGGTCATCCTGACACTGGAGCCGGTGCTCTTACTAGCTGTGCTACCTGGACACCCCGAGTTAGTCTATTTTTTAAGGTGTTATTTTCCTCAGTCAGGCTGTTGACTCTCATTTCGTAATTTTCTTGCATTGTTCTCATTTCTCTTCCCAATTTTTCCTCCACTTCTCTTATCTCCTTCTTTAGGTCCTCTCTGGCCTGTAACCAGTTCATATTTTCCTTTGAAGCGTTTGGTGCAGGAGTTCTGACTTCACTGTCTTCATCCTGTTCCATGCTTTGCTCCTTTTTGTCCCCAAAATAGGAGTCTAATGTTGGAATCTTCTATCTGCTTTGTTTCCTTTGCCTGGTCATGTCGTTCCTCAGTCACTTGACCCCTGGTCTTTTTGCCACAGTAGGACTCTGCCACCAGACAGGGGAGCTTTCGTCCCAAATGCTGGGGTTTTCTCAGCTGCCAGAGGTATTAGTTGGGTCCCCTCTCTGAGGTCTCCACACGCTCTGGCAAGCTGGACATACACCCCAGGACCTCCACCCTAGACTGCAATCCAGATCCAAGAAAGTTAAAGCAAGAGCGATTACCCCTCAGACTGGTGCTTGGTCTTCCTACACTCTGCAGGCCAGGAGCTGAAGCTGCCACGTGTTGCTGGCTGGCTGTGCCGGTGTCTCAGCGGCTTCTCACCCTGGGGGCAAAAGTCATGCACTCCCACTTACTGGTCCCAGAGTCCAGACTGCACTGACCTCTCACTTTGTCTTTCACATCTATGTGTTGATAATTTGGGGAAAGGCCACAGCTGCTGCTGATCTGGGGTCCCTCAAGCCAGCGGCTGGTCAGACCCACCCTGGGGCTAAAGCCTCTGGCTCAGGGCAGGCCTGGGCTCGGCTCCCAGAGTGCTGTGCTGGCTGATTCTTGCTGGCCTGCCGGGCTGTCCTCAGTGGGAGGTTAGCTTCTCTGTGTCATTTTGTGGGTTCTGCTGCTCCTCCCATATACTTTATGATCCAGTGACACTCATCTCCTTCCTGTTCCAAGATGCTCCATCTTCCACAGCATCTCACAGCATGGGACTCTGGCTCTCCCCCATACCAGGAATATTCTTTCTCCTTACCTCTGCATCCTGGCTTCCCTCAAGTCCCAGCTGAAATCTCACATTCTACAGGAAGGCTTTTCCCATCTCCCTTAATACTAAGCCTACCCTCTGTGGATTATTTCCACCTTATTCTGTATTTTGCTTATTTGTACATAATAGTTTGTATATTGTCTTCTCCATTAGAATGTGAGGTCTAAAACAGGATCCCTGTATATCTTTGCATCCCTAGTTCTTAGCACAGTATTTGGTACACAGTAGTCATTTAATAAATGCTTATCAAATATTATCAGCATATATCTCTCCCATCTAGACTTGTGTGACTAATTTTTTGAACCCAACTGGAGGAATTTACATTTTTCATCTATTAAATTCCTTATTATATTTGGTCTGTTGTTTTACTCAGGATTACTTTTTGGACCCTAGCTCTGTCCTCCAATATAATTGCCCACCCCAGCTTTGTGTCATCTATAAATTTAGTAAACATGCCATGTACTCCTTAATACAAACAAGCCTTTGTTAAAAACAAACAAACAAACAACAACATGGAACAGTTCAGGTCAAGGACTGATGCCTGGGGGACTCCTTAACCACTGTTCTTTAGGTGGGAACCAATGTAAAGCGTATGGTTATCCTTCCACATTGTGGGGGTTAGGGACAAGGTTCCCCTCACAATCTGGAAAATCTGAATAAAATTTTTTGGCCCTTCCTTCACACCAGAGAAGAAGTGTGAATTATTTTGGTGTTAAAAGATAAAATATGTTGATATTATACAGTCCCATACATATATTTTATGCATTTCTGAGTTTCTTAAATTTTTCTGTGTTGTCTGCTGGCCTTTGCATGTCATTTGTGGCTTCCACAAAACTCCCCCAAAATTCCCATTTAATTTCTTATGCCAAACCATGATATATCAAAACTGCAATGGGGAAAGTAAAGATGTTCCAAACTCAACTAATTATGCTATCGTGTAGCTCAGGTTTTCCACGTTATTACATCCTATAACTCTTTGTCATAATAATTAGCTTATTTTAACTCTCCTCTACACATAATTGAGAATTTATTTTGGATGACAAGTTATGATTTCAATCACATCGACAAGCATTTATTAAGCACTTAATACATTTGGGGCAGCTAAGTGGTGCAGTGGGCTAGAGGACTGGGCTTGAAATCAGGGATACTCATCTTCATGAGTTCCAATACAGCCTCAGACACTCACTAGCTGTGTGACCTTAGGCAAGTCACTTAACCCTGTTTGCTTCAGTTTTCTCATCTGTAAAATGAGCTGGAAGAGGAAATGACAAACCACTCCAGCATCTTTGACAAGAAAAGTGCAAATGAGGTCACAAATAGTCTGATGACATGGAAATGACTAAACAACAACAAATATGCCTGGGGCTTGTGCAAAGCACTGGAAATGCAAATATAAGCCAAAAGAAAGAATTCCTACTGGGTGTATGCTGCAGCCAGCTCCAACCTGCTTCTGAGTGCTGATTGTTAAATCTCCAGCCTGATGATTTTCGCTTTGGAAATCAGCAAATGCTATAAATCAAGACTTGATTTATTGTTTTGTTGACTGTCTAAACTTTAGACTTAAGAAAATATTGGAGAAAATGTTAATAATGAAGATTAAACTTAAAAGTGCATCATTCCCCCCCTCCCCCCCAGGAGACCTAGTTGTTAAATATTTATCAGCATACTGCTTGACTTTGCCCTCAAGAAATTTACATTCTAATGGGGAAGACAGCATGAAACTGAAAAGTGGGGGGAGGGGATACCCATTAGGGAACATGGTAGAGAATGTTAGGAGAGTCCAGCCTGGGCAGGAATTGTTGGGCATAAAAGGAGTGAGACAGAAGATCCCCAAGATTAAAATTGGAAGTGGATTTTATTGCCGCAGGACTGCTGAGGTCACATACCCAAATCAGATAGCAAATTGGCCTGAACAGTATGCTGGTTTTTAAAGAGATTACAATAGTCAGGCAGTAAGCAGAAACTACAATCAAGTGATTGGTCAGTGTATATTTGAATTTTCCCTCTAGTTTTTCTAGGCTGAGTTATACAGAAACCCAGAATGGTGGAGATGGGGAACAGGTAGGGGGCAGGCAAGAATGGAGCAGGGATTTTACCCTAGGCTGAAACCCCACCCACAGATCAATTAGGAGAGTGAAGGGTAAAGGTTATGCTAAAATGCCTGCTTACAGATCAATGGAAGGGAAGGGTAAAAGTTATGCTAAAATACCTGCTTATAGATCAATAGAAGGGAAGGGAAGGTGGAGTTGTTGCTTACAGATCAATTAAGGGAATGGAAGGTGGGATTGTGCTTAACAGAATGAAGACCTGGGCATTTTCCCTTAAAATAGAGGTTCTGGGAGAAACTAGACAATCAGAGAAAGTCCATAGAGTCAGGAGTACAGCCTGGAGAAGAAAGCAATCACACTAAACCTCCTAAAGAAACTCTAAGTCACTCCAAGGAAAAATTTTAACATGTAGGCAGAGGTTGGACTCTCTGTCTTAGTTTACAGCCTTTCTCTAGTTAACCTCTGAACTTTTTGGAGTTAAGACGAAATTCAGGTTTTTGGAATATTTAGTTTAAAAAATAAGATTATATTATATATAGTGTCAGACCCTAGAAGGGGAAGTTGGGGAAAGATCTGACCTTTTCTTGGAATTTCACTTAGTCCTTGAGGATGTCTGTGGCACAGGTTGTTTGCTCCAACATACCTGAAGACCTGTCACAGAGAAGTCTTTCCTCTTCTTCCTCCTTTTTCTGGTTACCTCTGGGCTGCTAGTTCTGTCTGACTCAGAGCTCTATGTCTCAGCTCCTTCTTCTCTGGTTCAAGAATTGCTAGATGGTTCTGAGACAGCTACTCCCTTTTGTAAAAACTCCTCAGATACTGAGCAAGTGAAGTAAGTGGCATGGACTGATTTAAGGAGGTGTATAGACCCTGTTTACACTCAGTTCTGATTAACTGATTATCTGATTAATTGGGTCAAGAAGTGTTGTAAAAACACTGGATTCTGGGAGCCAAGATGGCAGAGTAAGAAGTCTCTCTCACCTTCCCTTATTAACCTCTGAAAGCCCAGAAAATATCACCCCAAGAAAAACTCTGGAACAGCTGAGCCAGCAGAAAGATGGGGTACAGCAGTCTTATAACCCAGGAATCTTGGGGGGGGCTAATGAGAAAGTCCCCTCTTGCTCTGGGGAAGGGGGAACATTACAGGATGGAAGGTGTCCCATCAAGCCAGTGGCAAGCCCCACCTCAGCAAACCAGGGGGAGATCCTGAGCCCCATGGTTATGGATCAGGCAAGAGCTAACACCAGAACCCAGCCCCTCCCTCCAATACCTCAGCACAGGCAGGGGAACCAGCAGACACCATCTCAGAAAACAACCACATGTGCCAGCGAATGCCAAATCTCCCAGTGCTTCAGCACAACTCCAGGCTGACAAATATCCTCCAGCACCAAACATTTGAGTGCAAGGCCCTGGTGAGCAGGTGTCCCCCAGGGGCCAGATTCCCCACCCCCACCCCGAGAGCTCCAGTGTTGCTGACCCCAGCTCAGCACCAGACCCCTATAGACTCCAACTGCTAGGACCTGAGGCCCCAGCACACAAAGCCAGTGACCAGGTGCCAGGCTCCCAATACAAGAAGTTTGGATTAGTGCCTCCTATACTCCAGGTAGAGAGCTCAACTCTAAAAGTCAGGAATTAGGCAAACACCATGAGCAAAATTCAGAAACAGACAATGATCATAGATTATTATTATAGGGACAGGGAAGATCAAGGCACAAGTTCAGAAGAGAACAACATTGTCAATATACCCACATCTGAAACCTCAAAGGGGAATATGAATTGGTCTCAAGCCCCAAAAGCCTTCTTGGAAGTCTTAGAAGAGTTCAAGAAGGACTTTTAAAGTCAAATAAGAGAGGTAGAAGAAAAATTGGGAAAAGAAATGAGAGGTATGCAAGATAGAGTCAATAGCTTGGAAAATAAAGGACAAAAATTGACTGTAGAAAACAAGTCCTTAAAAAGTAGAATTAACCAAATGGAAAAGGAGACTCAAAAACTCACTGAAGGGAAGAACTCCTTAAAAAGTAAAATGGGGGGGGAAGCCAAGATGGCAGAGTAGAAGCAGGAAATTCCATAAGCTCCCCCCACAACCACCTCCAATACCTGTAAAATATGACTGTAAAAAAAAATTTAGAGCTATGGAACCCACAAAGTGAGAGAAACAAATCCCCCCTGAAGGCAGCCTGGTAGGTGGGCAGAAAGGGTCCATTGCAGCATGCTGGGAGCTGAGCACAGCCCCACTTGAGCCACATAGTTCTGGCCCCAGGGCAGCCCCAACCAGTGGCAACTGGAGCAGACTTCAGGAGAGTAAATCATCAGCAGCTGTGGTGGTTTCCAGACTTCTCAACCCATAAATGCCAAAGAGAAAATAAAAGATCAGTGTTGAACTCTGTCGGAACAGGGGGATGGAAAAGCACAGTCTGGCCCCTGCCCTGGGTGAGAGGCGGTGGAAGCACAGAGTCTGTAGTTGCTGTTGTGTGGCTGCCTCCGGAGCTCCTGGCCTGGAGATTGTAGGGGGACAAAGTGACCATTCAGAGGGTCATCACTCTTGCTTTAACCTGCTTGGATCTGGGTCACAGTCTTGGGTGGTGGTCCTGGGGTGAGAAAAGCCAATGTGCCAGTGTGGTGTCTGTAGAGAGGGCGCCCTCCTTGGACCTCTAACAACATTTGCTAAAAGCCCAGTGATTTACGACAAAGCTCTCCACTCTGGAAGCAGAGTTCTACCATGGCAAAGAGCTCAAAAGTCAAGTAATTGGCTAGCAAGGTGAACAAGTGGAGGAAGCGCTATCAGCCCATAGAATCCTTTTTTTGGGGACAAAAAGGATCAAAGCATGGAATGAATGGAAGGAAAATAACCAAGTCAGAACTCCTGCATCAAAAGTTTCTAAGAAAAATATGAGCTGCTTACAGGCCATGGAAGAGCTCAAGAAGGATTTTGAAAATCAAGTAAGAGAAGCGGAGGAAAAATTGGGAAGAGAAATGAGAATGATGCAAGAAAATCATGAAAAGCAAGTCAACAGCCTGCTAATGGAGACCCCCCAAAATACTGAAGAAAATAACACCTTAAAAAATAGACTAACTCAAATGGCAAAAGAGGCCCAAAAAGACAATGAGGAAAAGAATGCCTTAAAAAGCCAAATTGCCCTGGTGGAAAAGGAATTTTAAAAATTCACTGAAGAGAATAATTCCTTCAAAATTAGATTGGAGCAAATGGAAACTAATGACTTTATGAGAAATCAATAAAAAACAAAACAGATCCAAACAAATGAAAAAATAGAAGGCAATGTGAAATATCTCATTGGAAAAACCACTGACCTGAAAAATTGATCTAGGAGAGATAATTTAAAAATTATTGGACTGCCTGAAAGCCATGATCAAAAAAAGAAGCTAGAAATAATCCTTCAAGAAATTCTCAAGGAAAATTGCCCTGATATTCTAGAACCAGAGGGCAAAATAGAAATGGAAAGAATTCACTGATCACCTCTTGAAAAAGATTCCAAAAAGAAAACTCCTAGGAATATTATAGCCAAATTCCAGAGTTCCCAGGTCAAGGAGAAAATATTACAAGCAGCCAGGAAGAAATAATTTCAATATTGTGGAAACACAATCAGAATAACACAAGATCTAGCAGCTTCTACATTAAGGGACTGAAGGACTTGGAATATGATATTCCAGAGGTCAAAGGAGCTGGGATTAAAACCAAGAATCATCTACCCAACAAAACTGAGAATAATGTTTCAGGGGAAAATATGGTCATTCAATGAAATAGAGGACTTTCAAGCATTCTTGATCAAAAAAACAGAGCTGAATAGAAAATTTGACATTCAGATACAAGAAGCAAGAGAAGCATGAGAAGGTAAACAGGAAAAAGAAATCATAAGGGACTTATCAAAGTTGAACTATTTACATTCCTACATGGAAAAACAATAATTGTAACTCATGAGACTTTTCTCAGTATGAGGATAGTTGAAGGAAATATATATGTATACATACATATATGTTTATATGGGAGGGTGTATGTGTGTATAAATACTTATGTGAGTGTATGTATATATGTGTACATGTATACATAGACAGAGGGCACAGGATCAGTTGAACAGGATGGGATGATATCTAAAAAATAAAATTAAGAGGTGAGAGAGCAGTATAATGAGAGGAGATAGGGAGGGTAATAGAATAGGGTAAATTATCTCATATAAAAGAGGCAAGAGAAAACTTACAATGGAGGGGAAGAAAAAGAAGGTAAAAGAGAATGGGTCAACCTTACTCTCATTGAATTTGGTTTAAGGAGGGAATGCCATACACACTCAACTGGGTATCTTACCCTACAGGAAAGTAGGGGGGAAGGGGATGAGAGGGGAATGATAGAAGGGAGGGCAGATTGGGGGGGAGGGTAGTTAGAAGCACACATTTTGAAAAGGGACAGGGTCAAGTAGAAAATAGAATAAGTGGGGAGCAGGATAGGATGGAGGGAAATATAGTTAGTCTTTCACAATGTATCTACTATGGAAATGTTTTGCATAATGACACATGCACAACCTATACTGGATAGCTTTTCCTCCCAGTATAGATGATGAGGGAAGAAGCAAAGGAATCTGGAAATCAAAGTTGCAAAAACAAATGTTTAAAAAAATTGTTTTTTACACGCAACTGGGAAATAAGATATACAGGCACTGGGGTATAGAAATCCATCCTGTCCTACTAGAAAATCAGAGGGAGGATATAAGAGAGAGCAGATTGGGGGAAGGAGTATTCAGTAGAATCACTATTTTGGGGTGGGAGTAGGGGAAAGTCAGGGAGAAAATTTGTAACTCAAAATCTTGTGGAAATGAATGTTAAAAACTAAAAATAAACAAATTAAAAAAAAAAGTTAAATGGACCAAATGGAAAAGGAGGTACAAAATCTAATAGAAGAAAACAATTTCTTAAAAACTAGAATTGGGCAAGTGGAAGCTAATGATTCTATGAGATATCAAGAATCAGTCAAACAGAAACAAAGGAATGAAAAAAATAGAAGAAAATGTAAAATACTTCATTGGTAAAACAACTGACCTGGAAAATAGATCCAGGAGAGACAATTTTTAAATTATCGGTCTACCTGAAAACCATGATGAAAAAAGGAATCTGGACAGCATCTTTCAGGAAATCATCAAGGAAAACTACCTGGAGGGCCTAGAACCAGAAGGTAAAATAGTTATCAAAAGAATCTACAGATCACTTCCTGAAAAATATTCCAATTGAAAACAACAAGGAATATTGTAGCCAAATTCCAAAATTACCAAGTCAAAGGGAAAATACTACAAGAGCCAGAAAGAAACTATTTAAATATCATGGAACCACAGTCAAGATTATGCAGGACTTTGCAGTTTCTACATTAAAAGAATAGAGGGCGTGGAATACGATAATCCATAAGGCAAAGGAGCTTGGATTACAACCAAGGATCAACTACCCAGCAAAGTTGAGCATAATCTTTCAGGGGAGGAGATGGATATTCAATGAAATAGATGACTTCCAAACCTATCTGATGAAGAGACCAGAGCTCAACAGAAAGTTTGATCTTCAAATACAAGACTCGAAAAAGGCATAAAAAGGCAAACAGGAAAGAAAAAAAACATATTTTTAATAAGGGCTGACTGTTTACATCCATAAAAGGGAAGATGACACTTATAACTCTTGAGAACTGTGTTGTTATTATGACCTTTAAAAGGGGTATACATAGACAGAGGGTGTGGGTATAAGTTGACTTTGATGTGATGATAAAAAATCTAATTAAGTGGTGAAAAAGAATTGTACTGGGAGAAGAGAAAAGGGGGAGGCAGACAAGGGTAAATTACATCACACAAAAAAGCACAAAAACAGTAGAGGGAAAGAAAGGAGGGAGATGAGCATTATTTGAACCTTACTCTCATCAGATTTGGCTCAAAGAGGGAATAACATAATCAGGTATGGAAATCTAACTTACTCTATAGGAAGTAGGAAGGGAAAAAGAAGGGGTGTATAGAAGGGGGAAGAAGTAGTAAGGGTAAAGGGGAAGGAAAGGGAGGGGGCTGATAGAAGGGAGGACAGACTGAGGGAGGCAGTGGTTGAAAGCAAAACTCTAGTGAGGAGTGAAAGGGAGAAAGAGGAGAGAAGCACAAATGGGGGCGGGGAATAGGATGGAGAGAAAGACACAGATAGTAATCTTAACTGTGAATATGAATGGGATGAACTCTTCTATAAACTGGAAGTTGATAGCAGAGTGGATTAAGAACCATAATCCTACAATATGTTCTTTACAAGAAACACATCTGAAGCAGAGGGATACATACACACATAGTAAAGGTAAAAGGCTGGAGCAGAATATATTGTGCTTCAACTGAAGTGAAAAAAAAAGCAGGGGTAGTTTGATCTCAGACAAAGCAAAAGCAAAAATAGAAGTAATTAAAAAAGATAAGGAAGCAAACTACATCCTGTGAAAAGATGCCCTTTGACCCAGCAATACCACTTCTAGGTCTGTATCCCAAAGAGATCACAAAAATGGGAAAAGGACTCACATGCAAAAATACTTACAGCAGCTCTTTTTGTGGTGGCCAAGAACTGGAAATTGAGGTGATGTCCGCCAGTTGTGGTATATTAATGTAATGGAATGCTATTGTGTTATGAGAAATGAGGAGCAGGTAGACTTCAGAAAAACCTGGAAAGACTTAAGTGAACTGATGCTGAGTGAGGAGCAGAACCAGGAGAACATTGTACAGTAGTTACAGCCACATTGTACAATGACCTTGATAGATCTAGCTCTTCTCAGTAATGCAAGGATCTAAGACAACTCCAAAAGACTCATGATAGAAAATGCCATCCACATCCAGAGAAAGAACTTTGGAGTCTGAATGCAGATGGAAGCAGACTATTTGTTCTCCTTTTCTTTTGTTTTTTGTTTTGTTTCTTCTTTCTTGTGGCTCCTCTCATTCGTTCTAATTCTTCTTTACATCATGACTAATGTGAAACTATGTTTAATATGAATGTATAAGCAGAGCCTATATCAGATTGCATGCCATTTTGGGGAGGGAGGAGGAGAGGATGGGGGAGAATATTCAAAACTCAAAATCTTATGCAAGTGGAATGTTGAAAACTAAAAATAAATAATTAAAAAAAGAAGTGTTCTTACTTAAGGAAGGCAATTATTTTTGGGGGTGGGGATTGAAGATAATGGAAGATCATTCTTGCAAGGAATTTGTGAGTTTATTAGGGATAGATTCTAGGAGGAAGCTGATTTGGGGCTGTATTTTGAAGGAGACTAAGACCTTAGAACTTCCTTCCCTTTTCCCGTACCTTCCCTTTTCCCATACCATCCCCCGATTTTGAAGTTTTCCTGAAGTAGGCAGAGGTATTTCAGAGAGTAAGATCCTCCTCTGAGACAAGAGGACTCTGAAGATTCTTAGGCTCTTGAAAAATATTGCTGCCACCCCGCCCCCATCATCTGAAGCTGGGGCCCCAGATGGTTCTATGGGACCAGGGGCAAAGAGGAAGCAATTGAAAAGAGGAAGTAACATATGACTGAGATAGACAGGAGGAAGACATAGACCCTGAGTTGGAGCTGAGGATCTCTGAATTGGCCTCCCTGCAGTCCTGGCATCACAAGATTCAGAGATGGAAGGACCCTTAGAGGCCCTCTGACCTAACCCTTTCATCCTATAAAAGAGGAAACAAAGACACTAACGGTGATTTTTCCAAGGTCACACAGCTAGGAAGGAGCAGAACTGAGATTCAAATCCCCAGCTTCCGACTCCAATTCTTTTTTACTGCACTTTAGGCTTTGACTAGATGGGGGTGGACAAGACCATGCAGGTGACCTCGAAGGTAAGTAGCTGTGGGAGGTGGAGGTTAGGGAGAGCCTTACTCTCCTGAAGACAGTGGGGAAAAGAACTGCCAATTCCCAAACTACGATCTCTCTAAGGAGGGCTCTGGGTGGTGGGGAGGGAATCCACCTGAAAGGTGGCATTCCAGTGTTCTCAGAGATTCTGGTCCCAAGGCAAGGGGAGTATTAAGAATCATAGCACAAACCCCACGTTAACATTCTCATTATCCTTCAGGTCCAGGGGACCTGTGGTTAAATCAGAGACCTCAAAAAATCCTAGAAACAAAGAATTTAATTATCACCTCTATGCTGATGATTCTCAAGTCTAATCTTTATGTTGACCTCCAATCTTGCATCTCTGTCTTTTAAACATCTTGATGTGCAGTAGATATCTGAAACTCCATTATGTCCAAAACAGAACTCATTATCTTTCTCCCCTAAACTGTTCCCCTGACTTTTACCTTCTCTATTATTGTAGGGCAACACCACCCTCCCAAGCCCCTCGGGCTAGAAACCTAGGAGTCATCCTGGCCTCCTCACTATCCCTCACATCCCCTTTCCAAACTGTTGCCAAGGCCTGCTGATTTTACCTTTGGCACCATCCCTTGAATATTCCTCCTTCTTCCCTCTGACACAGCCACCACTGTGGAGCAGGCCCTCCTCACCTCACACCTGGACTACTGTAACAGTCTGCTGGCAGGTCAGCCTGCTGGCAGGTCAGCCTACCTTCAGTCTCTCCCCACTCTAATCCATCCTCCATTCTGCCACTAAAGTGATTTTCCAGCCATGTCACCCACACCCTTTAACCTCCCACTCAGTAAATTCCAGTGGTTCCCTAACCCCTCAGGATCAAATACAATATGCTCAGCTTGGCATTCAAAGCTCTTCATAACTTAGCCCACTCCCGTCTTTCCCATCATTTTACACCTTGTACTCCCCACTACATACTCAGATCCAGGGTTGAACAAGACTCTCCACCTCTTAGCTCCAGACATTTTCCTGGTTGTTCTTCATGCCTGGAATGTCTGCCTTCCTCCACTCTACCTTGACCTCCTTTGCTTTTGTTAAGTCCTGACTAAAATTTCATCTATTACTGGAAATATTTCCCATCCCTTCTTCATTCTAGTGCCTTCCTTCTGTTAAATATCTTCTATTTATCTTGTTTATAGTTTACTTTGCATATATTTGTTTGTTGGTTGTCTCCTCATTAGACTGTAAGTTCCTTGAGGACAGAGACTATCTTTTTTTTTTTTTTTTACCTTTTGGAGGGCAATTGGGGTTAAGTAACTTGCCCAGTGCTACACGGCTAGCTTTTTTGTGTTAAGTGTCTGAGGCCAGAACCGAACTCAGGTACTCCCGACTCCAGGGCCAGCACTTTACTCACTGCGCCACCTAGCCGCCCCCAGAGACTATCTTTTGCCTTTTTTTTTTAATCCTTAGTCCTTAGCATAGTGCCTGGTGCTTAATAAATGTTTATCAATTAGTTGATTGAATGTCAGAACATAACTTTAAGCCTAGTAGAATAATAAAATATAGAATGTTAGGGCTGGGAAGGACCTTAGAACATAGAACATGAATGTCATGGGTTTAGAGCTAGAAAGGGATCTATTTAATCCAAGGTCCTCATTTTACTGTTGAGGAAACTGAGGCTCAGCATGGTTATGTGACTTACCCAGGGTCACAAAGCTAGAAGATGGGATCATAGGATCACAGATTTAGATCTGGAAGGGATTCAGTGGTTCACCCCTCTCAATTTACAGATAAGGAAACTGAGGCCCAGGGATAATAAACATTTATGTAGCATTTTAAGGTTTAGAAAGCTCTTTGCAAATTTCATCTCATTTGATCCATGAAACAACCTGGGAATTGGGTGATGTAGGATCCCAATTTTACAGAGGAGGAAACCGAGGAAGAAAGAGGTTGAGTAATTTGCCCAGGCTCACACAGCCTCTAAGTGTCTGAGGCTGCATTTGAACTCAGACCTTGCTGAGTGCTGGTCCAGCACTCTATCCAGTGTAGGCCTGACACCATTCAGATTCTAGGATTCTTTTCCAGCTCCTCTGGCTTTCAGGCCAATCCTCTTTCTACTACACTACACTTTTTTGTGTCATAGCTCCTTTGTGAAGCCTATGGGCCTATTCTCAGAATAATGTTTCTAAATTTGTAAAATAAGTAGGATTACAAAGAAAAACCAATTATATGGAAATAAAGAGGTGCCCTTTCCTCCATCGAAGTTCATAAAACCCCTGAAATCTGGCCACAGATGCCTTGGTTGGTGAGGAGGGGAGTCCATGGACCCCAGGATAAGAACTCTTAAGCTACAAGAGTCAGAAAAGGCCTTGTGCAGATGATGTTCGAGCACCTCCAAGGGAGCTAGAGAGTCTAAGAGTTGCACGTGGCATGGTGCCTGACACCTGTAGTAAATGCCAGTTAATTGACTAATAAATCTTAGTAGGCTGCCCAAATTCCAGGCCGTGGGGACAGCCTGTGCCTTTGCACAGAGACTAGAAATGGATTGTCGTGTGTCAAGAGTTGCAATCAGGCCAATGTGGTCGGCATATAGAACCCAGGCAGGAGAAGAATACATAATAAGAATGGAAAGATGGACTGGAGTGCCAAACAGAGGAGCTGGCATCTGATTCTAGAGGCAAGAGGGAGCCATTGGAGTTTACTGAACAGGAGAGTGCCATGGTCAGACCTAGGCATTAAGAATACTGTTTTGGCAGCTGTATGTAGAGTGGTTGGAGAGGGGAGAGAGACTTGAGGCAAGAGGACCCATTAGAAAGCTACTATAATAGTCCAGTGGAAAGGCAGCTGTGGTATTACTTGCTTACTATCCTAAGTACCCAAATAATTTCCCACAAATCATTGAAATCATCATTTCCTTATTAGGATCCACCAGGATACAGCCAAGGGAAACCACCCAAGTCAGTTTTCAAGTTTTCCGCTATATTAAAAATTTACAACAAAGAGCGACATATAACATGTAGAATTTTAGGATATTTTCTAGCAAATAATTGATTATTAAGAATGATGGGTCAGTTGAGTTTAGAAAACATGGAACCACTTGCATGAAATAAGGAAAAGCAAAGTGAGCAGAACCAAGAGAACATTGAATACAGTAACAGCAACATTGTTCAAAGAATAATTGTAAACAACTAAGCTATTCTGAGTGTTATAGATGCTCAGATCAACCATAAAGAGCCTATGACGGAGAATGGTCTCCATCTCCAGAGAAAGAGCTGACAAAAAGAAGTGTGCATAGCATGGTTTTACATACATTTACAAATCTGTGTCAAATGGTGTCTGTGAGGTAGGGAGGGAGGAAGAAAGTTTGAAACTTAAAATGTAACAAAAAATAATTTAAAATTTTTTAAATGGACACAAAATAACAGACAAAAGAACATCAGGAGTAGAAAATATCTTCTCTATCCCCTCCATTTTATGATGGGGAAACTGAGTCACATAGTGAGCCAACTGAAGCTAGAACCCAGGTCTACCCATTTCCTTACCCCTATGTACGATATGTGCATTGTATCCATATTCCCAGAGCCTACAAGCACTCAGGAAATGGTTGATGATAGCATGACTCACTAACTGCAGGAGAGAAGCTCAGTGTGGAAACTAATGGTTCTGTACAGTATCCAGCCAGATATGAACAAGCTCCAGAAAGGCAGGGCTGACCTGTCCCCAGTGGTTGTCCCCAGCCATGAGATAATGTATGTCAAGGGCCTGCCCCCTTAAAGGAGTCTATAGATGTCATTGATGATGAATGAATGTGAGGGACAATGGGAATGTCTGCTCACCAGTCTGGCCCAGGGCCTGAAATTTTCCCACGAAGACCTTTGTTTTGGAGCATAGGATCTAGAACTGGAATGATCTCAGAGGTCATCTCCTTCAACTCCCTCATTTTACAGATGAGGAAACTGAGGCCCAGGGAGGGTCAATGACTTGCCATAGGTCACTCAGGCAGCAAATTCAGAGGCAAGATTTGAACACAGGTCTTTTGACTCCAGGAGCAGCTAGGAAGTGCAGTAGATAGAGTGCCAGACATGGAGTCAGGAAGACTCTTCTTCCTGAATTCAAATTTGGCCTCGAACACTTACTAGCTGTGTGACCCTGGGTAAGTCACTTAACCTGTTTGTCTCAGTTTCTTCAGATGTAAGATGAGCTGAAGAAGGAAATGGCAACCACTCCAGGATCCTTGCCAAGAAAACTTCAGATGGGGTCACAAAGAGCTAGAGATGACTGGAAAGCCACTGAACAACCACTTATGACTCCAGAGCAGTATTTTTTCCATTATACTAGACTGCCTCCTTATATCTCCCCTCCCACTGAAGCATTGCCCTCTCTTGGATCTGTCTTGAAAATGAAGCACTGGGGAGGCTAGGTAGTGCAGTGAATAGAGCACCAGTCCTGGAGTCAGGAGGACATGAGTTCAAATTCGGCCTCAAACACTTAACACTTATTAGTCATGTGACCTTGAACAAATCACTTAACCCCACTTGCCCTGCCTTTCCCCCTCCAAAAAAAAGAAAAGAAAATGAAGCACCCCCTGGGAGGGGTAGTGAGCCCCTCTAGGGAAGTGAGCTGGATAGACTCTAGGAAAAGGAAGCCCTGATTGAGGGGTACTGAAAGTGGCTCAGAGAAAGTTGACTGGGACATGGGATTGGGGGTGGTCCGGAGGTTGTAGCCTTGAAGACGACTGGCAGACTGATTCCTCATCTGCCGAGTAGGGAAACACCAGGCCTTGGGAAGGAGGAGAGGTACAGACTCAGGATATTCCTGACTTCTTAGAGAATCAGTCAATCACCAAGCATTTATTAAGCCCCTCCTGTGTGCTAAGGGGCTGAGAATATAAATACCAAGTGTGAAACAATCCCTTCCTGTGAAGCACGTACATTCTAGCGAGGGGACCTCAGAGAGGGCAACAAATTGTCTGGAATGGGACCTGGAATCCTCAACTGCAGGGACTGTGGGAATAGGTTGTATTGTCATGAGCCAGACTGAGCCGGCCTTAGAGGCCAGTAAGTGCCCCCTGCCAGGGTCACAGAGAAGGAGACTCAGACAAGGGGACTTAGCTAGGGCTACACACTGAGTCAGCAGCACAGCTGGCATTTGAGCCAGACCCAAATCTCCTGGCTCCTAGCCCAGAACATGCCCCTCATCATCTTTGCTCTTATTCAGACAGGGAAGAATGGGTTTGGGTTTCTGGTTTTGTTTTTCATTTTTGGTTTTTTGATTAGTGGGGCATAAGGTTTTATTCCTGTTATAAAGGGGCATTCTCTGACAAGAGGGAACAAAGGTAAGCTGTGAATCAGGGCTGAAGAGCTAGCAAGCTCTGATCCCCTTTGATTCTTGGGATGTTGTCTCTGGTCTGTGTTCTCTCTCCCCTCCCCTCCTCTCCCCTTTCTTCTTTCTCTGTCTCTCTCCTGTTTTTCCCCTTTTCAAAGGCTCTTAGGCCCAGACCACCCACAGCCTGAACTCTCCCTGTCCTGTTTGGAAGTATAATGTCCAGTCCCTTCCATCTTCCTGCAGGGGGCTGGGAATGTTCACTCCAATGAGTTAATATATATGTAAAATGATTTGCAAAACCTTAAAGCACTGTATAAATGCTAATTATTATTGTTGTTGTTATTCCAAAAGGGTTTGTGTGTAGACACATAAAACTGAAATCCATAGGGGGAAGTGGTTTGTACAGGGTCACACAGGTCCTAAGCATAGGAGGCAGGATCTGAACTTTAGTCCTTTGACTCTGGATCCAGCATGGAGTCAGAAATGCCAAGGTTCAGCCATACCCTTCACATGCTGTGTGACCATAATATAAGATCATTTGTGGGCCTTAGGTTTGATGGGTCTGCTCTGAACTCAAGGTAGGGCATGTTTAGAGTTTTAGGGAACTGAGAATGCAGGGAGGAACCAAGGGGGGCCCCCATAGTGGAACTAGGCTCAGAAAGTCACAACAAAACTGCAAGTGATTTTAAAAATAAAATGAGGAAGCGAAAACTGGAAATGGCCCTTTTCAGGTCTTGGTTATGGTGGCAACCTAAAAATGTAACTGAAACACATATAGAGAGCATTCTGCAATGAGACAGACCCATACACACAGAGTACAGCATCACTGAGAGGTACCATCAGGTACACACAGTCACAGACTCTCAGAGTTACAGAGTGCCAGTCCCATCTCTCTACCCAGGAATCACATTACAACAATCCCCCTGGTGCTGCGGAGCTTGCTACAGAACAAAGCATCAGCACTGGTTTATCTGTAGCAGATTGATGTCATCACTGATGAGAGTGTGGCTCACCAACCACGTACAGCCAGATATGAGCCAAGTCACAGAATCACAGTATTTGGGAGATGGGAGGGATATCGATATTGATCTGTTCCATATGAACCAAAGGACTCCCCCCACCCCACATACAAACACATACCCAATCAGAGATTGTCCAGATTTTTTTGAGGTAATCAGGGTTAATTGACTTGTCCAGGGTCAGATAGCTAATAAGTGTCTGAGGTCATATTTGAATTCAGGTCCTCCTGACTTCAGGGCCAGTCCTCTATTCACTGCACTACCTAGCCACCCCCAAGCAATTATCTCTTTAATGATCTGTCCTGAAATTTCCCTAGGAATTGAAGTCAAGTTCACTGGCCTATAGTTTGTAAAATCCGCTCCCTTCCCTTTTTAAAAAAAATTCTGAACATTTGCCCTTCTCCAATATTATGGTACCTCTCTCATTTCCCATGTATGGCCTTTCAAATATCATTGAATTAAGTAAGGAAAGGGCCAAGCTTGATCATAGGGGAAGTCAGCAGCTATCTCCCAGGTATAACATGATAACATGGCAATGTATAAATTATAAACTGTATGTAAAATGTTTTGTACCCTTAAAGCCATGCATAAATGTCAGTAATGATTAGATGCTGATGTGAAAGGCAATAGGAGTGTCCTTTTAACTGCCTGAACTAAGGGCTGGTGCCAATACTCAGGCTCCCTGACCACGCTGCACTGGAAACTGGACACTGAGATCTCCCTGATCAGGGATATGCAACTCCATAGTCTGAGAATGGAGCTTATGAATCAAATGATCCAGCCTGTAGGAAAGAGAGGAGCTTGGTCCCTTTGTAATCCTTACACTTCTGAAAGCAGCAGGTGGGAGTTTGAGCCCATCTGTCCTTCTAGGGCAGTCTGTGGCATCCTTGCTGTAAATCCCTGCCTTAGAGTTCAAATCAGAGTTTAGCCCTGTGATATGTCCTCTGATCCTCAAATACCAAATGAAAGGTGAGGCAGAGGCTGGGAGCTATGATTCCTTTTTTTTTTTTTTTTTGCAGCCATATTTGTACATTGCTCAGTGGGGCTGCCCCAAAGTAGGGAGTTTCATCAATCATGGGACATGTATACAGAATAGATGCCTTGCAATCCCTGGGAGAGAGGAATGTGAATGCTAGCCAGGCTATACAGACATCTGGAAGCCTCATCTTCTGCTGGAGATACCTGCATCCATGTCTGGGCCTAGGGGAAGGCACGGTAGCCGGGAATCCATTAGGCCTCTCCTGGATGAATTCTTAAAAGACTCCAAAGGGAGGAGAAAGGAGCATTGATTGATCTGGGTTAGAGTCATAGAATCCAAGAACACAGACTGGCAGAACTGGAAGGGAGCTTTGGTTTATAGGATTTAGAGTTAGGACGATGTTTATTGGTCATCTGGCCCAACTCTTTCATTTTACAGATGTGGAAATTGAGGCCCAAGATGGGTAAGTAACTTGCCCATGGTCACCTAGTGAATTCATGGCAGAGCCACACCTAAAACTCAGGTTTCAGGCCTGATTTGGAAAGATCCCCACTAATCAGAAATTTGGTGAGAAAAGAAGGTTGATGTTTACCCAAAGTTCCCTGTTATTTCCTCATTTCCTCAGTTCCCCATGTCTAGCTAGCCATCACAACTTATTACAGAGAGACCACTGGCCTGGGACGTGTATTTCCCATCCAACACACAAATACCTTTGGAAACCTGCAAGGTGGACTCTAAAACAGGTGATAGATAAAAGACTTCAGGATGGTGGGAACAGACAGAACATGGATGGCCAGACAAACATAGAAAGAACACTTACCCACAACACTGTGAGGCAGAGGATGCCAATGTAACTCTCCATTTTAAAGGTCAGGAAACAGACACTCAGAAATAGAAAGTGACTCATCCAGGGTCTATTAGCTAGTAAGTTTCGAAGCCAGAATTTGAATGTGACTCTAAATCCAGGCTTCTTTCCAAAAGATGAGAGCTTTTTCCCATCAAGCTGGGGTTGGCAACCCATGACCAACCAAATTCCCTCTCCCTTCCTCTCTTCCCTACTCTGAGCTTCAAAAGATGACCTAGGCTTGGGATCTTGTTGTTCTCAGCAATTCTTACCCTTGAATTAAGTTCAATCCAAGAACAGTGGTTAGGCACCCACTATGTTCAGGGCCCAATGCTTGATGAAGGCTATAGAAAAAGACATGCAGTATGCCCTCAAGACAGTCCTTACTGTGTAATATGGAGGATAGAAGGAGGGATAAGCATGTAACAAGGTAGAATGCCATCAGGACCAAGGAGAGATCCAGACAACGTGCTAGGGGAAATTTGAAGGAGAGATTAGTTTGGGGGAAGTGGGGATAGAGAGAGCAATTTATGAATATGTCTAAAGGCCTGTGGGAAAACACACTCATGCCTGTTTCCATCTGTGTATAAGTGGTTTCTTGTTTTTATTTCAATGAAATCTTATTTTGGTTAGACCTTTCACTTATCATTTATTTCACTTTCATTTCCAAATATGTCTCCCTCTCCCACCAAGCAGGCCATCCATCCCTTATAACAAAGATTTAAAGAAGAATCAATCATATCTGGTAGTGTATATAACAGCCTACACCAACAGTCCCCCACTTCTGAAAAGAGGGGAGGGAGGTGCATTTTCTCATTTCTTCTCTGGGGACTGAGCTTGGTCATGATCAGTGTGTGTGTGTATCTATGTATGTATATGTGTGTATGTGTGTGTTTATGTGTGTGTATGTGTGTGTTTATGTGTGTGTGTGTGTGTTCCTAAAGTTTGCTGTTGTTTTTGCCACTGAGGAAAAAGCCCAATCCTTATGAGTCCTTACCAGCTAACAACCTCTTCAACTTCTGTGCTTTTTTTTTTTTTGGAGGACAATTGGGATTAAGTGATTTGGCCAAAGTCACATGGCTAGTAAGTGTGTCAAGCGTCTGAGTTTGGATTTGAACTCAGGTCCTCCTGACTCCAAGACCAGTGCTCTATTCACTGTGCCACCTAGCCCCCCTTACCTCTTCAACTTCTGATGCCTCCATGTCATTGTCCTGACACCTGCTGTCCTCAGCCTAGAACATTCTTGGGAGCGAGGACTTCCTGGGCAAACATCAGGCTCAGTGCTGAAAAGGTTCCCCTAGGGTGGAGGAAAGGGAAGAAGTACAACTGGGTGTGGTTGTGAAGGACCAAGCAGGTAGTTCTCCTGCCCAGACTAGCTATGTTTTCTCAGCTGAATCAACTGTAACCCCATCCCTACCCAGCAGGGCAATCCTGCCCCCATCCTCAGTTTTACACCTCTTACAAAAGCCTGGGGGGGATGGGGCAGGAAAATTTCCCAGGTGGCCAGAAAGCAGAGATTTAGTGAAGGATGGGGGAAGGTGGATCAGAGTCACATTGTTGGGAGTCTTGAATGCCAGACTAATGCCACCAATGTGTAGACACTGGGGAGCCCTTGATGATTTTTGAGCTGGGAGAATGAGTCAATTATCAAGGTGATTGCAACTTGAGGTGGATTAATAGCACCTTCCTCTGGGCAGTGTTCAGCTCTCCTGACACCCCCCAGTCCCCCATGCAAGTCTCTTCTGGGCAGGGAGAGTAAAGTGTTGTCTTCTCAAACCCCAAGGAGAGCAACTTTGCCAAGGTGGGGCCCTGGCACTTGGCCACACAGCATGTGATTGCTCAAATGAACCTCTTCCTTAGCCAAGACAGATTTCAGTCACCTGGGAACTGGGAGTGGGGAATATGTTGGAGGTCTGACTGTGTCTTTGATGGCTAAGCAATGCTCTTCCTAGGGCATGTCAGTAGGCAAAGGAGCGTGGATAGCTTCTTCAAATTCATTCTACCTCTTTGAAAGGAAAGTGTAGGGCTGAGAAAGGAGTTCTAGCTTAGCAGTCATGATCATAGCTGGGATCATAGTTCTAGCTCTGCAATTCATTGTGCCCTGGGGCAAGTCATTTCCACCTCCATGGGACTCAGTTTCTCCCCTATAAAATGGGGAGAATAGCCTCTGCCCTACATCCCTCCCAGGGCTATTTGTGAAAGTGAAATGGAATAACTGGGTGAGAAAGTGTCCTGTGCTGTTAAGAGATGTTGCGATTATGTTGTGATCATGACCAAGCTCAGTCCCAGAGAAGAAATGAGAAAATGTACCTCCCTCCCCTCTTTGCAGAAGCGGGGGACTGTAGGTGTGGGATGTTATATGTGATTATGACCTAGAGTTAGGTCTGACTAGAATGAGACTCCTGAATCCCTAGGCTCACTGACTCTTGGGGGCCAGATGAAGGCATCTCCAGGAGGAAGAAGAGCAGAGAGAAAGAGTGAGGTGGGCAGACTTCCTAGAGGAGGAGGTGGGGCACTGGCCATCTCAGGCAGGACTTCCCAAAGGATGTTGCTGGTTTAGGAGCAATGTCTCCTGGTGTGACTCCTAAGGACAGCTCCTTTGCCCTTGGCTTCCCTTTCCTCACTCTCATCTTCCCAACAAGCCTCTGGCCCAAGAGGCTCTTTTCAGGCCTACTTCTGAGAAGTTGTTGCTGGAGATGATTCTACACTACACAGCTAAATGACTGGAGCTCTGGACCTGGGGTCTGGAAGACCCAAGTTCAAATTTTGCCTCAGATACTTAGCTGTGTGACCCTGGGCAAACCACTTGGCCTTTCTTAGTTTCTTCATTTATAAAATGGGGATAATAACACCAACCTCCCAGGATTGTTGTGAGGATCAGATGAAATATTTGTAAAGCACCTGGCACATAGTAAGTACTACATAAATGTTAGCTATTGTTATTATTTTCCTATCATATATCAATGATACCCTTTGACCCAGCAATACCACTAGTTGGTCTTTTTTTTTTTTTTGCTTTTTGGAGGGCAATTGGGGTTAAGTGACTTGCCCAAAGTCACACGGCTAGTAAGTGTGTCAAGTGTCTGAGGCCGGATTTGAACTCAGGTCCTCCTGACTCCAGGGCTGGTGCTCTATTCACTGCACTACCTAGCCACCCCTAGTTGGTCCATTTCTAAAGATAATTAGGGGAAAAGGAAAAGAACCTCTATGTTCTAAAATGTTTATAGCAACTCTCTTTGTGATGGCAAAGAACTGGAAATTTCAGGGATGTCTATCAATTGGGGAATGGTGTAGCAGCAAGTACCCCAGTATCCCCAGGGTGGCTGCCAACACAGGTTCTTAGATCTGCTTTGCTAAAGGAAAGCAACTCAAAATGGGTTAACAATCTTGCTTTATTCAATCAAACATATATTTACCTAGTTCAGAGGAAAAAGGTCAGCACCCCAAACTTCAGAGTATACAGAGGTTACAAGCATAAGTTACAAGAACATTTCAGCAGACAGGCTTCCAAACTGTCCAACCATTACATACATCCATACCTAGTCAGTTACCAGAGAGGGAAGCATCAACATCTGGGTTTTCAAAGCCCAGGGGGCTCTCAACGGCTGCCAAAAGTCACATCTGGTCAAATCACACAACACTTCTCAAAGTAAGCCCCAAAGCAAAGCCTCACATCAGGGCTTATATGGCCTTCTCCAGGCTCAGAGAATGTAACAACCTTCTTGACCCACTGCCCAATCACAAAATATCTCTTGAAAAACAAGCCTCCCACCACAGGCTCCAGATACACTTAACCTAGGGGAAGGGAAGATCTTAAAAATTTACATTCCTATAACAAATGGCTAAACAAATTGTGGTATATGACCGTGATGGAATACTATTGTGCTATCAGAAATGAGGAGCATTATGACTTTAGAAAAACATGGAAAGACTTGCATGAAGTAATGATGAGCAAAATGAGCAGAACCAAGAGAAAATTGTATATAGTAACAGCAAACTGTTTTAAGAATGAATTTCAGTGAATGAGTTATTTTGACTATTCTAAATAACCCAAATTAATTAGAAAGGACATATGAAGAAAGATGCTATCTGCATCCAGAGAACTGATAAATAGAAGAATGTATAGAATAATCTTACATATATATATATATATATATTTATTGGTGCCTAATGGTAGCAATCTCTAGGGTGGGGAGGGGGAAGGAGGGAATAAAAAATAAATTTACATGATAATTTTGTTGTATATTTGAAAGAATAGCAAGCTGTACATAGTAAATTTACAGTTTCATGTGCAATCATCTTTCCTATTGTACTGTGTTATAAAAACACTTGTTTTATTCCATAGATTAAAAATAAAATTTTTAAAATAATATAATGATGATTATCATAGCAGAAATTACACTTTCCCAATCATACAAGGGGAGGGAGCCAAGTTAAGGACCCATTTTACAGTGACTTGCCCACTATCCCAGGACCCTTCACTCCAAATCCAGTGTTATTCATTCCCTCTCTTCTCTACTGCCTCTGACCATAGCACCATTGGAGAGTAGTGATCTATAGTTTTAGGAATACGAAATTACAGAATATCTTGGATATGGTAGTAGTTGCCTCCCTGACAACCTAATCTGTGAGTCTGAGTTGGGGAGTAAACCAGATGGGGCCCAACATAAGTATGTACAAAAGAAATAGGAATTCTGGAAGGGGGAGGACTGATATCTGGGGCCACTGGGAAAGGCCTAATGTATGAGGTGGTATCTGATTTCAACTTCAAAGGAAACTAGGGATGCTTAGAAGCAGGGCTGAGGAGGACCTTCTACGTGGGGGGACAGCCTGTGTACAGGTTTAGTCAGTGGCATGTTGTGTGTGATGGACTGTGCGGTGTGTGAAAGGGAGGCCTGGGGACAAGTCACTTTGCCCTTTCCTAGGCTAAGCCTCGGATGACAGATACACAGTTCATCACCAAGCCCCATACCCTTTCCAGCTTGTTAGGAAATGAAACCAGGGAAAGATCCCTAGCTGGGATGCTGGTATTAGAAGACCTCAAAGGGAATTTGCACAATCTATACCTGAGCACCTTTGGCAAACCACATTAATCGCTTTGAACCTCAGTTTCCTCATCTGTAAAATGAGAGTGTTAGGTCTGTGGAATTGTGAGTAGGGTGGGCCTTACCTCAGGCAGTACTCAGAAGTAGTATTTTCCAACCCAGCCTATAGAGCAGAGGGTAAAACCCTGACTGCTCTGCCATCCCCAGCCCCATCCTTTGGCTCTTAGATACTGATGGTACAGGGTCCAGAAATGGTGAGAAGAAGAGGACTGGGGGTTGGAGGAGCAGGATGAAGAAAGAAGGAGGAGAAGAATCTTTTTTTAAGTTTAAAGGTTTCAAGAAGTAAAGACTTTTGATAATCAAAGTTTTGTGATAGTAACAACTTGTCACTGACCAGTGAATATGTGCTTTGGATAAAAGATGTATAAGAAATGGTTCTTTTGAAACGCTAGTCGAAAGGGCAGGAGATCAAGGGCATTGGGGGAGGGAACTCTGCCTTGCATTGCCATGGAGAGAATTCTGGATTAGGAGGTAAAATACCAAAATTCAAATCCTGCCCTGCCACTTACTACCTTTTTGACCTTGGATAAATCATTTCACTCCTCAGGGACCGAGTTTCCTCATCTCTAAAATGAGAGTTGAGTTAAATGACCTGGAGTTGGGCTAAACGACCTTAGAAGTCCTTAATTTAAGATCCTCTAAATTCCATCCTTAAAGCCTCAGACCTTTTGCTTCAGACTTTCAGTTCCTTCAAAGGGCAAATCAAGGAACACTTCAAACTGTTATTGATCATTACACCTCAGTATGAAGGATTTATCAGATCATCTTCTAACTTCTGGTTTCTCTGTTATTTTCCTTGTATCTCCCCTTCCTTTTCACCCCCTTCCCAATTTCCAAACTTTTACCTAGATCCAGATTATAGGGGCACTGTCCATGATTTGGCTCCTGGCTATAGTCTTCACGCACTTCCTAAGGCCTGTCATTCTCCCTCCAGTCCTGAATTTGGGGGTAGAAAAGGAAGAGGTTCTGGTCTATGGACCATGGGGCAATGAGAGGAGGTTCACTGAGGAGGGCTGGCCAAATGGAGGAGAGCTGGAGGAGGAAGAGGTGGAAGAGGAGGCCTGGAGCTACAATGACTCATGCAAGTAGGTGCTAAGAGCAGGCATTTCTATAATAATTTAATGTTTACAAAGTTCTTACTAACATTGACTTATTTGATCCTCCCAATAACTCTATGAATTATTTATTTAACATTATTATCCCCATTGTAAAAGAATTGGGAAGTTAAAGGATTTGCCCATGGTCACAAAATTATTAAGTATCAGAGGCAGAGTTTGAATCCAGATCTCTGTTGATTCTCAGCCCAGCATTTTTTCCCACTATACCACTCTGCTACCCAAGGAATCTCAACAGGAAGGCAAAACTTTGGGTTCACTGACTTCCCTTAGTCACCACAAAGGAAACCAGGGAATGGACCAGATTCCTGGCTTGATATGGGAGGAGTTGGGAAGGTCCATGTCCATACCTCTTGGCCTCATACACCTGCACCACCCCCCATCTGACTCAGTACTTGAAATCCCACCTTCAATCCCCTTGGAATCTGTTCTCCCTCTCCTGGCAACCATCCTAGAGTCTCAGAATCTGGAAACCTCATGGGATCTTGGCAGTCTCAAGTCCTCAAAGGCTTGTGGGATTTTGAGTCGTGCAGGACGTTAAAGCTCATCAATTCTCACCCACTGATTTTCAGACTTGTCTAGTGTCAGAGATAGTAGGGGACAGAGCTGAGACTGGAACCCAGGTCCTCTGAGTCCATGTCTATTCCTCTTTCCACTTTACCATGACGTCTCCCTAGTCAGCCTTTTCCATTTTGGAGCAGCTCTAATTGTTAGGATGTCTTCTTAACATAGAGTTAAAATCCACTTGCTTGTAGCTTTCTCTTAATTTTGCCCAATAGAAGTCTAATTTCATTTTCTCCATGACGGACTTTCAAATACTTGAAAATAATGACCATGACTCCCCCTAAGTCTTCTCTTGCCCAGGGTAGACATGGTTGAAGTCTCTGCTCCTCTTGTGGGCAACTTGTCAATGTATGTTCTAAAATTTGGTTACTTGTACACAATACTCTACATGGTGTCTGATCAAGGAAGAAGTGATCCTGTCATCTCCCTCATTCTGAACATGTCACTTTAGTGATTCTGGGCTTGGGAGAGAATAGAGATGAAGCTCCTTAGTCCCACTGTGGTACTCCTGTGTGTCCTGGAGTAAAACCTGGGGATGTGGGGCCAAGGGTTTAATTCAGCCTGGGCTGTTCCTGTTGCAGGTTTGTCCTTGTGGAGAGCATTCCTCAGGACCTGCCCTACATATCTGCCCACTCAGCAGCCCAGCCCCTGATTCAGTCCTGGATGGGGCTCTTGGACTCTGCTCAGGAGAGTATCCACATTGCTTCTTACTACTGGTCCCTCACAGGACTTGACATTGGTGTCAACGATTCTTCTTCCCAACCGGTATGTACACCAGCAGACCGAGCAGGCCACAAATTGGAAAGAAGAATACCCTGGACACCATCTTTGGGGTCCTTCCCTTCAACCCACTTCCTAAATCCAGAAAAAGGAAAGGTTGGCTGGGAGGGGAAGTTGTGGAATCATACTAATGGTTGTCATTTGTGTAGTCCATTAAGATTGGCAAAGCACTTCTGCATACATTGTCTCATTTGTCCCTTACCTACGAGATAGATATAAACATTTTTAGTCCAATCTACATAGGGAAAGAAAATGAGGGCTAACAAGATTATGTGATGTGGTCACAGAAAATATCAGGGGGGAATGAGAGGCCAGCCCTTCCCCATTCTGAGGCCTTCACTCAGAATTGGCATCACTGCCTCTGAATACCTTGTAACTGTTGGTAATATAATATAATATGATATGATATAATATAATGTAATGTAATATAACATATAACATAATGTACTTAATTGTATGTTGTATTATATTAATAATATGCAATATTATTAATATATTATATTGTATATGTAACATGACATGACACGACAAGACAAACATAACAATATAACATAACACAACACAACAAACATAACATAACATAACGTAACGTAACGTAACCTAACTTAACCTAATGTAACATAACATAACATAACATAACGTATATAGGAGCTGTCAGTGTTTAAGAGACTGTCATGGCTACCGTGATGTTGAATCCAACCATTGTTCACGGTTCTTGTTCTCTTGAAGACTTTTTAGAATCTTCTGTCTCATCCCATCTTTCATCCTTCCAGCTTCATTTAAACTCAGTTCAATTCAATCATACTGAGTCCCCAGATGGCCACCTCTGCTGTTGTAATACCAAGTAAGGACAGATCTAGCAGGAGTTCCTAGTTTGGGGGAGACACAGGAGGAACAAGGGCAGCCCCTGCCTTCAGGGGGCTTGCAGATTGGCTTTTGAACATGAGATTTACATGGCAGAATATCACTTAGCGGAGTATATACTGATTAATTGGCAATTTGATTAATTTGGGTACAGCGTCCACCTGAACAGAGGGAACAGATGCACAGTTCAAGTGTAAAACCCAGAAGTATTTATTGGGAAAGTACAACACATCTGTGCACGGGAAATGGCTTCAGAGATTGGGGATGTAGAGAGTGGTTTATGTTTTTACAAAAAGGGAGGCAGGAGAATGAAAGGAATACAGAGTAACCAGAACCAGGATGTTTGTGCAAGTTCCGTCCATTTGAGGCTGATGTGAACCAGTTTGAGCTGGTGCAGCAGGGGTGTTCTGAGTTCACCCAGTGGACACTGCAAAGGATCACTGGTATGTCAAACTCAAGCAACATTCATTCTTCCTCCTGATTGGCTGATTATGATTCCCTGGTTATTTCAGTCTCTCTTGGATAATAAGGGAGCTCAAGCAAATCAAGGTGATTAGTAAACTCATTATTCCTTCCATTTCTACAATATAACAAAGTGCTTAGGCAATGTAACCAAGTGACCAAATGTATGACTCATAAGAGTTCCCTGGGGGAACCTTTTGTTGCTTGTCAAGGGTCTGAGGCTGGGTAGCATTTTAATAAGGGAAGAAGGAAATAGAAGGCATTTTGAGTTCTGATCTGGGGTGGTCTAAGGCTGCCTGGCTGACTTGCCTCTCCTGAGCTGCCCAGCATTGGTAAGTAAGTCACCACTCCCACCTGCTTACACTCTGGCTCTGCTCTTCAGGGGGAAGAATTGTTGGGGAAGCTGGAGACTCTGTTGGCCCGGAAAGTCTCTCTGACCATTGCAACAAGTGACCCAACACTGGCTGCGAATTCTACTGACCTGGAGGTCCTCATGAGCAAAGGTAGAGACCCAAGGGCACTTCCTCAGCCCCTAGCAACCCCACTGAGCTAGAGTCAAGCCCTCCTCCTACTGCATTCAGGAGACTCCTCATGAAATGCCACCTCTTCCAAGAAGCCTGTCTTGATACATGGGAAAGAAGAGAACAGAGAGGAGAAAAGACCAACTTCTATGAACTGCACCCCATCCAGCACAAAAACGCCATTGGGAGACTTGAATTCCATTTCTCAGCCTCTGCTTTACAATGTCCTATGTTGTCATCTTCTTGAAGTGGAATAATATCATAGCAGGCTGCAGGGCTGATCCTAACCATAGGCAGAAGCAGAGGTATGCCGTGCATTGGGCCCATACGTGGACAAGAAGGGTATGAGCAAGGCTTCTTGTCCAAAGGTCCCTTTTCCACTGACCGGGATCACAGTGTCTGGAATTGCACCATTAAGATATTCTCTTTTTCGATCTGGAAAGGTTTTTTGGTCCTCCAAAATATGGCTGTCTCAGGAAGGGGTGGGCACCTTAAACTGTTGCAGATCACCTCACACACGGCAGCAGTTGCCAGCTACTTGGTAGAGAAGCATGGTTGAGAGAGAATGACAATGGCTGCCAGGACAACTCTGCTCTGGCTTTTCCCAAATCTAAAAGGAGGGGATTGAACTCAGTAATCTCTAAAGTTCCTTCCCAACATATTGATCTGATACAACTTTTTTGCATTTTGACAAGGCATCATGAACCAGGCACCAGGGTAAAGGACCCTAGGAGAATTCTGGAAGGGGCAGAAGCATTTTCTTACATTTCCATGCCCATGGCTTTTGTCAGCCTTGGACTTCATCGTAGACCAAAAACAGTTGTTGCTTTAGATGCCGTCTCTTCCCCTCATCTCTCATCTCTTCCTTTGCAGACTAAGTCAAAACTCCCATCATAACTTATGCTCAGTCTACCAGCTCAGAGCTTGCAACAGTCCCAGTTTTTCTCAGGATAAAGAGAGAATGCTATTTCTCTGGTCTGTAATTCCCAAATTTATTTAGAATTGGATTTAAATTCTGGTTTCAGATATATTTATTCCTACCTTCAGGAAAATCAATATGAATGCTTCTGAATACTCAGTTATGTTAATATTTGGGGTGTGCCTCCATATTAAGGGAGGGATTTGAGTGTGTCAGGGGATCCTCATTCATGCCTCCTTCATTCTCTAACAGGAGCACAAGTGAGGAAGGTCCCAATGAAGCACTTGACCCACGGTGTCCTGCACTCCAAGTTCTGGATTGTGGACATGAAGCATGTGTACCTGGGCAGTGCCAACATGGACTGGCGGTCCCTGACTCAGGTGACTTGTTATTCATTGCAAACTTCCTTAGGAGTCAGAGGTAAAAGAGGAGAGAAGGGAGAGCTGGGGCTCGGATGCGTATTCAATAGCTGTGCTCCTGAAAAGTTTTGATGTGATTCAGACTTAGAAGCAACTTTAGATATAAAATAGCCAACTGCTAATTTTGCAACTACTGAGATTTGTGGAACGAGAGTCCCTAAGGCCATATATATATACTAAATGAGGTATCCAGGACTCTGCTCCAGGTTTTCTGATTCCAAATCCAGCCTCTTTCTACCACAAAATTGCTGTCAAATTTTTGCCAATTGAACCTGATTTTAAATGAGGTGGGAAGTTTACTTTTTCAAGGAGCCCCGCAATGAGAGGGAGGCAGTTTGATAGAGTGGACATCATCCTCATCCTCATCAAAAGCTAGATTTGTAATCAGAAGACTCAGGTTCAGATGATACGGTTTCTGTAACCATCTGTAGCCATCAGAGGGTTCCCCTTCTGAGCTTCTTTTATAAAATGGGAGAAATAATCTTTGCACTAACTATAGTGGCCACTAGGTGAATAGAGTGCTGGGCATAGGTCCTGAGTTCAAATTCGCATCTCAGACACTTTCTAGCTGGGTGAACCTGTGCAAGTCATTTAACCCTGTTTGACTCAGTTTCCTCATCTGTACAATGAGCTGGAGAAGGAAATGGCAAATCACTCCAGTATCTCTGCCAAGAAAAACCCCAAATGGGGTCATGAAGAGTTGGACAGAACAGAAATGACAGATAAACAGGAATATTGTGAAGAAAGCATTTTTTTAAGCCTTAAAATAATTTGAAAATGATTCTTTTGTCAAATGAGGGACCCCGAATCTTTACATGTGGGATTATGCCTTGCTGCGTTCATCCTGTGAGCCTAGATCCTTCCCCAGACCAGATGCCCAGAACAATCCCTCATTCTAGGACAGAAAGAGAATAATGGCTAAGCTAAGATTAGCTAAGGCCTGAGCCTTAGGTTATCTGAGCACTCTGGAAGAGAGAGGCAAAGTCATCATGGAATAGGGGGTTTTAGAAAAGGCTCCCCAGGGGAGGTGGGACTGCAACTGAGCCTTGAAGGTTCTGTTGGGTTTCTGCACAGAACCAGATATTGTCCTGGACCAGAAGCTCCATGTTTTCTAAATGCTTCCTGTCTCTCTCTCTATCTCTTAAATTTCTGCAGGTGAAGGAACTTGGAGTTGTCATCTATAACTGCAGCTCCCTTGCACACGACCTTGAGAAGACATTCCAGACATATTGGGTCCTGGGGGTCCCTGGAGCCACCATCCCCAAACACTGGCCCCAGAACTACTCCACAAACATCAATTGGCGTCATCCCCTGCAGGGAACACTTGATGGGATGGTCACTACTGCCTATTTCTCTGTAAGTGGGAATCTGCAGGACTCAATTGTAAGAAGGTGATTTTCTCTTAGGTTTTCACCTTCTCTGCTTGCTATCTGACTGTCCCACACAAGGGTCAGCTAAGCAGGTATGGTAGGCAGAACCTTTGGCTGGTGCATCAATGGTCATAGGACCATCAGCTGAGAGAAAAGGTCTCATCTGTCCTCTAGTCAAACTCCCTCACTTTTCAGAGGAGCAATCTGAGGACCAGAGAGGGTAAGCCACAGACTCTCAAAGTTGAAAGGAATGCCAGAAGCTACACGGGGCAACCCTCATCTGACTAGGAATCTCTCCTATAGCACTGCCAACAAGTGATCATCCACTTGGATTTGACCTTGGAGGCTAACAGTGAGGGGGAATCTGCTAACTCTCAGGGCAGTTTGTATGGGGTGTGTGTGTGTGTATGTAGACAGAGATTTATAGATATATATCTATCTCAGGAAGTAAATATATCTATAGATTTATATAAAAATATTATATATAAAAATACAACAGGAAGTAAACATATAATGGAATAGTACTCCATTGGAATCCAATGGAATAGAATTAATACTAAGCATATTAATATATAATTAAATATATTGTATATTTCATATATTATTAGATAAATCTATTATATATAATTATATATAGATACATTATATAAAATATAAGTATAATATAAATATATTATCTATAATTTAATATATAAATTATAATATATAATAGTAAACATTTTTGTATATGTAATTTACATATGCAAATATATTTAAAGAAAACAGATTATATAAATAGTATATATACATATGTGTATATGTATATATTATATATAGTAAATAGGAAATAAATAAGAGAAGGAAGGCAGTAGAATTAAGAAGGGCTGGGAAAGCCTTCCTGTAGAAAATGTTGGGACTTGAAGGAAACCAGGGAGGTCAGTAGGAAGAGATGGGGAAGGGGAGCATTCCAATACAGTATGGGAGACAGCCAGATAAAGTACCAAGGGATTACCAAGCCAAGGGATGGAGTGCCTTGTGATTTACACATGTATCACAAAACAATCATGACCAATCATAGATATTTAAGATAATTCTGCTATTGGACAGATCCAATAATTAGTCAACAAGCATTTATTTGGTACTTGTTATGTGCCAGACACTGTGTGCTTATTAGAAATTTTTCTTCTTATCAAGCTTCTCTCTTTGCTTCACTGCTATTCTATCCATTGTTCCTACTCTAACCCCTGGGGCCACAATGAACAGCCTAGTCTCTCTTCCATCTGACATCTTTGAAGATGACTATCATGCCCCTGTGATGTCTTATTTTTTCCAGACTAAACAGTCCAGTTCCTTCAGTCAAACCTCATGGCACATTGCTTGGAAATCCAGCACCATCTTGGTCACCTTCCCCTGGACGCTTGCCAGTTTATAAATATATTTTTAAAAATGTGATGTCCAGAACTGAACATGATCACCAGATGTGGTTTGACCAGGACAGTGTAAAGAAAGACTATCCCCTTCCTAATCCTGGGCACTGGGCCTCTCTTAATGCCACTTAAGATCTCATTAGCTTTTTGGGACCATCCTTGATTCATATTTGAGCTTTTAGGCTGCTCAAACTTAATCATGAGACTGATTTTCTGAATCCAAGTTTATATTAATTTACATTGAGAATCTTAAAGTACTATATAAACATGAACGATTATTACTATGATTCCTATTAAATTTTACCCAGTTCAATTCAGCCCAATTGAGATCTTAGATTCTATCAGAGTATTAGCTTTGCCTCTTAGCTTTGTGTAATCTAGAAATCTGATGAGCACAACATCTGTGCTTTTATTCAAGTCACTGTCAAAATTGTTAAACAGGATGGGGTCAAGCACAGATCCCTGTGACATTCCACTAGACATCTACTTCTGATCCATTAATGGCAACTCTTTGGGTCTGGCCAAGCTGTGAAGTAGCCTTCTCAAATTTCCACTGGGAGTGAGAGGCAGAGTTAGGATGCTCACCCAGGTCCTCTGATCCCAAATTCTGTGCCATTACTGTTAGAACAGAATAATCTGGTCCCTATCCTTATGTCTTTACGGGTCACAATCTAATCATGAAGCTCAGGCACATCCATGGAGGATTTGTGTATGAGCCTCAGACAAAGGGCTGTGGGGTTAAGAGGAAGGATAGAAGCCACTTCTTTCTGAGGAGTCAGAGAGGGCTCGCTGGAAAGACTACATTGGAGTTTGACATTTAAGGGGAAGATTTATATAGGTGGCAATGTTGAAGGAAATGGACAGCTTTTAAGTGATGGAAAACTATGCAAGGGATGGTGAGGAATCAGAAAAATGAAAAGCATCTATGGGCAATTGTGTTTTCCAGTTTGTCTAAAAAATAATATAGATGAGGAAGAGCTGTGGGATATTGATCTGGAAGGCAATTTTGAAGGGTCAGTTGAAACCATATCATGGATGGTCTTGACCTTTGGCAAGCTACTTACCTACCAGCTTTGATTCTCAGGTGCCACATATAGAAAATGGGGCTTGGGTAGGAGTTGGATTAAATGATCTCCAAGGATTAGCTCTAATTTTTTTTTCCTTTTTGATCTAAATCTTTTTTTAAGCAATTGAGGTTAAATAACTTGCTCAAGGTTACACGGCCAGATATTTCTGGGTGGGTGCTAAGTATCTGAGCCCGGATTTGATCCCAGGTCATCCCGACTCTGGGGCCAGTGTTCTTACTGCTCCACCTGGCCACTCCTGATCTAAATCTTTTGATAACCATAGAAAGCCAAAGAAGCTTTCCAAGGAGGGGAGAAATATGATAAGACATGGGATTTGAGGAGATTAATCTGAGAATCTTTGCAACATGGAAACTTTCAGCTGTAGGGCCATGAGACTGACCAGCCACCACCCCAGGGTTTCACAGATGCCCTCCTCTGTCCACACGGTCAAGGCTATCCCGTCTCATCAGTGCCAGGCAGTTAATATTGCGTATGACTAGAGCAGAAATTTTTAAAATTCTATTAATTATTTAATTTTAGTTTTCAACATTTACTTCCATTAAAATTTTGAGTTCTAAATTTTCTCCTCCTCCTTTCCCCTTCCCCCTCCCCAAGATGGCATGCAGTCTGATATAGGCTCTATGTATACATTCATATTAAACACATTTTCACTTTAGTCATTATGTAAAGAAGAATTAGAGCCAATGGGAGGAACCACAAGAAAGAAGAAACAAAAGAAAAACAAAGGATAGTATGCTTCAATCTGCATTCAGACTCTAAAGATCTTTCTCTGGATTGGACAGCATTTTCCATCATGAGTCTTTTAGAGCTGTCTTAGATCCTTACATTGCTTAGAAGAGCTAAGTCTATCAAGGTTAGTCATCACACAATGTGGCTGTTACTGTGTACAATGTTCTCCTGGTTCTGCTCACTTCTCTAAGCATCAGTTCATGCAAGTCTTTCCAGGTTTTTCTGAAGTCTGCCTGTTCATCATTTCTTATAGCACAATAATAGTATTCCATTACATTCATATACCACAATTTGTTCAGTCATTCCCCAGTTGATGGGTATCTCCTCAGTTTCCAATTCTTTGCCACCACAAAAAAAGAGCTGTTATAAATATTTTTGTACATGTGGGTCCTTTCCCCATTTTTATGATTAGAGCAGGAATTCTTAATCTAGGGGTCTGTGGATTTGAGGGGGGAGGAACTCTATCTTACATCTTAATTTCATCTTTATATTATATTTTTGCTATCTTTACTTAGCCTCAATTATAATTCTGTCTTTTATTTTATACATTTTAAAGTATTATATCTAGGTAGGGGTGCACAGGCTCACCAAATTGCTACAGGAGTCCTGCATACAATAAAGGTTAAGCATCCCTATACTAGAGGCTTTTGGTACTTGAACATTTCACTGGTTCCAGGACGATAGGAGGCTCTCCTTCACACCTTCTCTTTGCTATTCAGGCCTCACCACCTTCATTATGCCCCAGAGGTCGGTCCAAGGACCTAGAAGCTCTGCTAAGTGTGATTTGGGGTGCTGAGAATTTCCTCTATGCTTCAGTAATGGAATATTTTCCCACTGGCCGTTTCCAACACCCAATCAGGTATGGACAGTCATCTTTCAGGGTTACCTTAACTGAGGGGGGAAGGAGGCTGAAGCTCACAGGCTTGAAGAGGCAGAGATGCCACTCTACACAAGGACTGACCTCAGACTCGCCCATGTAAAGTTAGTAATACCAGGCACTGTGCACTAAAGTACCAAAACCACTTTAAGTCTAATCATGTTATTTGATCTTCATAGCAGAGTGTGTGAGAGAGTAGATGCTGTTTTTATAAATGGGGAGGTTGAGTGACTTGCCCAGGGCCACACAACTAGGAAGTGTCTGAGGCAGAATTTGACTCCAAGTCTAGCCCTCTATGCTATGTCTCTTAGCTGCCCTACCTTTCTGGGGGAAGTCAGAGAGAGACAGGAGAGCTTAGTGTGGGGTGGGGAGATCAAGGCAGACTTCCTGGAGGAGGCAATACTGGAACACATCCTAGAAGGACAGGTGGGATTCACATAGGTGGGATAAAGTAGAAGAAATCACAGGGACTTAGAATGGTAGTAAAAGAGGAATGGACATAGAAAGCGAAAACTTCCTGACTGTAGTTTAGGGTTTGTTGTTGTTCAGCTTTTTCAGACTCTTTGTGACCCCATTTGGGATTTTCTTAGCAAAAATACTGGAATGCTTTGCCATTTCCTTCTCCTTCTCATTTTATAGATGAGGAAACAAACAGGGTTAAGTGACTTGCCCAGGGTCATGCAGCTAGTAAGTGTCTGAGGTGAGATTTGAACTCAGGAGGATGAGCATTCCTCATTCTATGTCCAGCACTCTATCCACTGAGCCCTGTAGCCGCCCGTAGTTTAGGGTACATGAGTGCTAAGGTTGGAAAAGATATTTGGGATTAGAGGTGGACTACCTTGAATGCCAGCCTGAGGAATATGGACTTATTTCTATAGGATTCTTGAATGAAGGAGTGAATTGAAGGAAATAAGACTTTATTTATTTTATCTGAGAGCATATGGTGTCTGAAGGATCAAGGTATACTTGCTATACACCTCCCAGCCTATTTGAGAGCACACATCACCACCAGCTGCTTCCCTGTTAACTTCAGCACCAGTCCCACACACCTGCTTCATACCTCTAGGCCTCAGTTTTCTCATTTACAAAATTAACAAGTTGGACCAGATGACCTCTATGATCCTTTCTGGGACCATCTATCCCATGAAGAAAGAAACTGTGGACACCAAACACTCAGCCTTGCCTTCCTTCATCCATATGTTCAGGGGGATCCATATATCGTTGGAATGGTTTTCCTTGAAGGGCCTCCTGCAGCTGATACAGCACATAGTGGGGATGCAAGCCACGATCCACAGCCTCTATCCCGAGACCCCAAGGCACAAAGAGCAGAGTTTCTGCTGTGGGTGGAATTGCTCCCCATGCAAAGTCTTCTACCCCAGCAGGCTGAGTAGGGTACTATCAGGGTGGTTCTACACCAATGAGCCTTGCCCATTCTGAAAAGGGGGCAGATCTAGACTTTGAAGGGGTCATTAGCTCATAGTATCAAAAATTTAGAATTGGAAGGGACTTTGAAGGCCATCTAATGTGCTCTCTTCATTTTCTAGATGGAGAAACAGAGGCCCAAAGTGACAGAGATAGTATTTGAGCTCAGATCTTCTGACTCTGAAGCCAGTGTTCTTTGCATTCCAAATCCCAGATTCCGTCCTTAATAACTCAACAAATTTTATTAGGCACCTATTATGTGGAAGGTCCTTTGCTGTGTTCAGAGGATTCAGTGATGAAAAATGATGGTACCTGTACGCCTTATAAGAGCTTACAATCCACCAGGGGCAATAACACATGTACACAGGGAACTGAAACAAGGAAGAATGTGGTACAATCCAGGAAATCTGCTGTGAGAAATCTGAGCAGGGAAAGATTTTTTTTTTCACGTGCATGTGTGGATGAGAAGGCCTTACATCAGAGAAGGCTTCTTGGAGGACATGGCACCTGAGCTGGACCCTGAACAAAGGAGGGACTTCAACAGAGAAAGAAGAGGAATGAGAAAGTCTGTTCTTATCTGAGGACCTGTGTGAGGACAGGCATGGAGACAAGTGGAAGAAGGATGAGAATGAAGGATAGAGCTTCAAATCAGCTGTTTTATAAAGTATTTGAGGGGCACTAGGTGGAGCCATAGTGCACAGAGTGCAAGGCCTGAAGTTGGAAAGATGAATCTTCCCCGAGTTCAAATTTGGCCTCAGACTCTTACTGGCTGGGTGACCCTGGGCAAGTCACTCAACCCTGTTTGCTTCAGTTTCCTCATCTATAAAATGAGCCAGAGAAGGGAATCAAAACCACTCCAGTATCTTTGCCAAAAAAAATCACAAAATAGGGTCACAAAGAGTTGGATATGACTGAAGCAACTGAATAACAGTAAAGACAAAGTATATGAAAGAGAGTAATGTGAGATAGAACCAGAAAAGTGGGTTGTGGCTAGACTGAATACCAGTACCAGGATTTGTACTTTATTTGGTAGGAAATGGGGAGCCACTGAAGGTTTATGAGTAGAAGAATGAGTGGGTCTTAGTGGTGCATTAGAAAGGTGGCTGGGTTAGTGTGGGCAGGAGGGATTGGAGAAAGGAGAGGGAGCAAATCAGGGGCTGAGCTAAGAAGATATTACAATCATTGAAATGAGAAGTGATGAAGTCCCAGAGTAGGAGAGTCTGGGACCAAAGACCAAAGACTTAGGGACCAAAGAAAAGGAATGAATGTGAGACATGCTGCAGAATAATGATTTTTCCTCTTCCCCCCAGGTACTGGCCAGTCATTGACAATGCTCTGAGGGAGGCGGCCTTCAACCGGCATGTGCAAGTCCATCTTCTTATCAGCTGTTGGAAGAACTCGGACCCTTTCATGTTCCCATACCTGAGGTCACTACAGGCTCTGACTAACCCCCAGGCCAACATTACCATAGATGTGGTGAGTTACTCCTCAGAGGCTCATACTGACCAGTGGAGTCCTAGGTTGGGGAAGGTCCTTATGGACTAGCTAGTCCCATCCCCTCATTTTACACAGCAGGGGAAACTGAGGCCTAGCCCCCAGTTCCCCCAACTCTCTGCCCTCTGAGCCCATTTGGGTAGAGAGGCAATGTACCAGAGGGAAAAGTGTGATAGACCTTGATCTGCATCCTGGCTCTGATACTTACTTGTATGAGCTTAGGTTAGACATTTCATCTCTCTGAACTTAGCTCCTTCATTCATAAACTGGGGATAATCAGAGTTGGATGACTCACTTCACTGGGTTTGTACAAGGAAAGGGGTTTGTAAACTTTAAGGTGTACTAGGGATGTAAATTGTCATTATCAAATCATATGCTTAGGGATCTGAAATTACAACTTCAAGCCTAAGAACTTCATAATGAATCAGCTGTTATTAAAGGCCTACTGTGCCCAGTCCTTTACTCAACTCTTGAGGAGATAATAAGTTTAGCTAAGCTATGGGTCTTGTCCTCATAGAGCTTACAGTATAACAGCAGGATAAAGCACTTAGTATGTATATCTCTAATATTGAAATATTAAATTATAAATAATTATAAAATAGAAATAATAAAAATAAATCAATTTAAAAATTTATAAAATATTAAACTATAAATATTACAAAACAATAATATTGGTAAATTCAATAAAATTGGACAATGGTGGACAGAGTACTGGGCCTGCAGTCAGGAAAACATAAGTTCAAATCTGGTCTCAGACATTTATTAGTTGAGTGACCCTGGGCAAGCCATTTAACCTCCGTTTGCCTCAGTTTCCTCATCTACAAATAGGGATCATAATAGCAACCACCTCCTGGGCATGTTGTAAGAATCAAATAAGAGGATATTTGTAAAACACTTAGCACAGTGCCTGACACATAGAAAGTGCTATAGTAGTAGTAATAACAGTAATAGCGGCAGTAGTACTAATAATGATAGAAGTAGTAGTAGTAGTAGTAGTAGTAGTAGTAGTAGTAGTACCGTGTTTCCCCGATAATAAGACCTATCCCGAAAATAAGCCCTCCCCTTACTGTGTAAGATTCCTCTAAAATAAGCCCTCCTCTGAAAATAAGCCCTATTGAGATTGCTACTGTAGTGAAGGTGCCCCCCTCCACTACACGCTAAATTAGGGTCCCCTGTTTATACCCCCTCCCCCCCCCCCCAAACCGACACCACGCTCCAAACTGCATCCAATCAGAGCTGCAGCAGTGAGCACGTCATCCTGTTCTTTATTGAATTCATTATTGAATAAAGGTACATTTTTTTGTTCACATTTACCTGTTTATTAAAATTGCTGTCAATGTTCATTAAAATAAGCCCTCCCCTGAAAATAAGCCCTCTGGTGTTTTTCTGTCCAAAAAAAATAATAAGACAGTGTCTTATTATCAGGGAAACACGGTAGTAGTAGTAGTAGTAGTATCAGTGGTAGTTGTAGCAGTAGTAGTGATGGGGTACCTGGGGTCTAGGTCAATTTGTGGAACCAACTTGTGAAACCAGTCTGTGAAATTGTAACTGCAATTTGTATTGTAAAATTGTTATCTGTAAAATTCCTTTCCCAATGACCTTGCTTAATTAACAGAGAGTTTCCAGGGGATTTGGCAGTTTTATGCCCCTGTTTAGCCAATTCTCATATAAGCAGGAGGACTGTTCTGAATGGGCAGAACTAGTCAGAATAGTTGTCACAGTTTTAGGTTTTAGCATTAAAACAGTAGCCCAATAACTTAGTTAACAGTCTTACAATTTTAAACAATCTTGACTGAAACTTCCTTTTAAACAAAGACAGATTTGGAAGCTTAAGATTTTCCCAAATTACAATACTCCAAAACTTTAAGAGAAACTGCTTCTCATACAGCATAGATAGTACAGATGTTTACCAGTAATGATATCATCTTAAATTTGAACTTTGAAATAAAAACAAATGAATTACCAATCTGATGACCTTAAAACTCCACATGAAGTTATACTAAACTAAAATCTTTTTTTTTTTTATGCCATATAACCGATCAGCTTATAATCACTGCATATTTCCAGAATAGCCAAAAAGTTAAATGGACAATCAGCTATCACAGTAAATAATGGTAGTATTATTACTACTGGTTTGTATCCCAAATATAAGAGCTTTAAACCATCAGATATTATAACATAAAAAAATCCAATTCACATGAAATAAACATTATAACATAGGGTTAGCAGAACTGATAAAGTAACATAGCTAGTTTTACACAACTTTTTCTCCATCTTTTAGTTTCAACAAAA
>NW_027186428.1:6260536-6280958 GCF_028583685.1 Petaurus breviceps papuanus
AGGGGAGAGGGAGGATGGAGGTGTGGTCACTCTGTGCCTGGCTGAGGCCAACTGGAGAAGGAGGTTGTGGGAGACGAGGAGGGAGGAGAGTGACCTGGAGGTCCAATCCACAGAAGATAGCAACAAAGATCTGGAGAATATGAAATGAACTTTAAAGGAGAATGGCAGAAGAAAGAGGATATAAAATTAGCAGTGGGGGGAGCAAGGAGGAAACTGGGTCTGAACCCTGGGCCCAATACTTATTATACCCTAGCTAACTAGCTGTGTGTCCCTGGACAAGTAATTTCTCTGGGCTTCAGTTTCTCCATTTAGAAAATGGGGATAATAAAATCCCTACCTGATTCTTGAGATTATTATGAGGAAAGCACTTGGCAAGCCATAAGGTGCTAAAGAAATGGGAGTTCAAAAGATCGCAGATCTAAGGCTGAAAATCCAACCCTTTCATTTGACAGAAAAGGAAACTGATGCCCAAGGAGTTTAGGTGAGGTTATATGGACAGTAAGGATCAGAGATAGGATTTGAACCCAAGTCCTTTGACTCCAGAGCCAGTGTTCATGTTTCTCTCCCATGCTGCTTTGTTTGGTTATAGGGACCAGAAGGATGGAAATGTCACATTTTATATGATATGGTCTTTTAAAGTTCACAAAGCAGGTTCCTCAATCCAATCCTGTGAAGTAGGTGGTACAAGAATTACTATCCCCATTTTACAGGAAACTGAGGCATAGGATAGAGGGAATGATTCACTCATGATCCCACAGCTATTAAGTTTCAGAATGGGAGTGGAACATTGGTTTGATGCCTGGGAGGCAGCTAGGTGACATAATGCATAGAGCACTAGGTCTGGAGTTGGGAAAACCTGAGTTCAAATCTTTCCTCAGACACTTCCTAGTTGTGTGACGCTGGGCAAGGTGCTTAATTAACCTTAGTCTGCTTCAGATTCCTCAACTATAAAATGGGGATAATAAAGCCTTGTTTTGCAGGGTTGTTGTAAAGATCAAATAAGATCATATTTGTAAAGCACTTTACTCCATGCCTGGCACACAGCAGGCATTTAATAAATGCTGGTTTCCTTCTTTCTTTAGAGTCCAGTATTCTTTCCACCATATCACCCTACAACGCCCAACTTCAATTGTTCTGGGAAAGAAAAATGCCCAAACCAACCTGAAGGGAAAGCAACTTCTTTTTCTGTGGAATGAAGGAATTGGTGCAGATGATCCCCTCAGATGCTTTTCAGCTTGGATGTTCTATGGTCTTTTCCATCCTCAGAACCCCAGGGCCCTTCTGGCCATGGATACCAAAGATTTTAGCTGGGCCCAGGCTGCCTCCTGGCTCTCACTCCCAGCACCTCCCATCCTCCCCTGGGAATTTCCATCCCGAATATAAAGGCTGAATTCCTCTTGAGTTCTAGAGGGTGGATCAATCAACAAACAAGTACCTCTTATGTCATCTGCATTATCTATTATTTGAGGTCATTTAATTCAATTTAATACTTGTTAAAGATCAGCCATTGCCAAAGGGCAAAAAGGATCCAAAAATGAAAAAGAATGTGTTCGCTGTCCTCAAGGAGCTTACATTCACAGGGAAGGGAGGGATAGGACGTAATAGTAATAGCTAACATCTCTATAGTACTTGCTGTGCTGAGTGCTTTACAATCATCACAACAACCCTGGGAGATAGGTGCTATTATGATCCCCATTTTACAGATGAGGAAACTGAGGCAAATAGAGGTTAAGTGACTCACCCAGGGTTACTCATAACTAGTATGTATCTGATGTCATATTTGAATTCAGGTCTTCCTGACTCCAGGCTCTATCCACTGACCCACCTGTTTGTTGATGAGTCATTTCAGTTGTGTCCAACTCTACATGACTTGGGGTTTTCTTGACAAAGATACTGAAATGGTTTGTCATTTCCTTTTCCAGTTCATTTTATAGATGAGAAACTGAGCTGAATAGGAGTAAGTGACTTGCCCAGGGTCACAGAGTTAATAAGGGTCTGAGGTCAGATTTGAACTCAGGTCCTCCTGACTCCAGGGCTGGTGTTCTATCCACTTTGCCACCTACCTGCCCCACACTGAACCAGCTAGCTGCCACAGATAAGTATGATACAAGGTAGAAGATGAGAGAAGGAAAGAGGTAATCTGGGCAATGTGCTTTAGGAAGATTTGAGGAGAAAGAATTTCCTTTTAGCTGGAGCAAGGAGATCAGAGAAGGCTTCATGGAGGGGGGTGGACCCTAATGTGGGTCTTTTTCTTTTCTTTTTGGAGGGAGAAGGCAGGACAATTGGGGTTAAGTAATTTGCCCAAGGTCACGTAGCTAGTAAGTGTTTAGTTTCTGAGGCCAGATTTGAACTTAGGTCCTCCTGATTCCAGGACTGGTGCTCTATTCACTGTACCACCTAGCCGCCCCTCTAATCTGGGTCTTGAAGGAAAAAAAGTCAGCTGATGGAGAGGAGGAAATGTGTTTCAGGCCTGAGTGATGGCCTGCATAAATTCCCAGAGGTGGGCTAGGACAGGATGAACTCAGAGGGCACAATATTATGGCTGGTACAAAAAAGTCAGGGGAAGGGAGTAGAGTGAAGCAGTCTGGAAATGGGATGTGGAGCTAGACCGTGGGGGGCTTGAACACTGGCATAAGGAGCTTGTATTTTATTCCAGAAGCATCCGAAAACCCTTGAAGATTGGGAAGAGACAGTAGGAAGTGTGCATGAGGAAGCTTATCTTGGTAGCCTGCAGAAGATGGATTAGAGAAGGGACAAGACCAGGCAGAGGGAACAGTTAGGAAGCTATTATAGCAGTCCAGGCTAGATGAGGTGAGGCCCAGGACTGCAGCGGTGGCCCTACCCATGGAGGGAAGAAGACAAGTACAAGCCATGCTCTGGAGGTAGAATCAATAGGACTTGGAGTCTGATTGGATGTGGGAGTCAAGGATGACTGAATTTTCAAAGCTCGGATGGTGGTGTTTGTTGTAGAAATCAGGAAAGTGAGAAAAGCAGTGGGTTTGGGGGGAACGATGACAAGCTTTGTTTGGTACCTGTTGAGTTTGAGGTACCAATGAAACACCTATCATGGTCATTGCTATTCTGCACCATTGATGGTGGATGGAGAACTGATCACGTCTGACTCCTGTAAGAATAATGCTAGATTGTCTTCCTCCCTTAGGGACATCCAACTGGTCTGAGGACTATTTCACCAACACAGCTGGCGTGGGGCTGGTCATCAACCAAAGTTCCTCTGATCCCCAGCACCCAGCACCCACCATTCAGGGCAACCTGAAGAGTATCTTTGAACGGGACTGGCAGTCTCCATATGCCATCAGTCTGGAAGAACTTTCTGGTCAGCAGGACTGTGCCTGGCATGCCTGAAACTGGGGTCTCCGATCTCTCTCCTCTGCTCTGACTTCTTCCCTCCTCCCTCTCTAGGGCTCAGGTTTCTAATAATATAATGAGGGCATTGAATTAGATTACTTTTAAGGCCCCTTCTAATAATATCATGAGGTTTCTAATAATATAATGAGGGTTTCTAATAATATAATGAGGGCATTGAATTAGATTACTTTTAAGGCCCCTTCTAGCTCCAAATTTGATTATTACTCTCCTCTCTTTCCTTTCTCCCTGTCCCTTCTCCCTCTCCCTGTATATCTCTCCCTCATTTCCTTTTCCAGCATCCCCTTTCCCTTTATGCCTCCTTTTCTCTTCCTTTCCTTCTTTTTTCCTTCTTCTCCCTTCCCCACCTCCCTTCTCCCTCCTTTTACCTTCTCTCTTCCCTCTCCTTTTGAGGGAACAGGGAAAGCCAAGAGTCTCTCCCAGCACAGATGTGTGTTCCTAAGACTCTGAAAATAATTCTTCCTATATGGACCCAACTGCTCAGAGAGATCCATGTTCTTTCCGCATTACATGGAGACAGGAGTATACTGGTAAATGTTTAACTATCAGCTCTTGCATGGGTGTGTGTGTGCCCATAACACATTTACATTTAATCTGCATTATCAATCTACATTATTAAGTTTAATCAGCATTTCCCCCTTCACTTTCTTAAGTCTAGACAATCAACAGAACAATAAATCAAGCCCAGATTTGAAGCCCTTGTAGATTTCTGAGGTGTTTGTAATTAGGCGACAGTCTGACATCATTTAATCCTTTTAAGCCAACCAAGGCTGGAAGATGGTCTAACAGGGGTTAGGATATTGCTCCTACTATGCCCAAGTACCACACAGAAAATTGAACAATTGGCTCTAAAGACCTGATGCTGGCTGCCTCCAGCACAGCCCTGCATGGAGGCCTCAAGCACCTGTCATTTCTTGCCTCTGACATATCCAAAATAAAAGTCTTCTCTTCCTCTACTTCTCTAAATCTTTCCCATTCTTTAAGGTCCAGCTCAAAACCTGCTTCCTTTAGGAAGGTAATCAAAGATCTGGATCGTTCTGTACCCCTAAAATAACAACCAATTTTTAAAAATTAAAAAAAAAATAAGTGCAAGAAAATACTCAGACTCTTGAAATAACAGAAAGGAAGGTCATAGGAAGCTTATATACAGGCTGTCCCAAAAGTCTTAGTGCAATTCTGAAGCTTAAGAGAAATCTACCAAGCCCCAGATCACAGGGTACTAGAGTTTTAAACTCTTCTGTGGGTTTTCTAACACACCCATCTTCATTCCCTATAGGCCAGAGCATCCAGCTCTCTCTTATGGCTCAGCTGAGAATGTTGCTTCAGAGACACCAAACATACTCCCTGTACACACAGACTTTGTGATCTACAGACCTAGGCAATCCCACCTCATGTGCTTATGTAATCACAGACCTAACTCCAGCAAGGAAGAATAAACAGGTGTGGACAATGTTTCCATCACCTCCAAAGCCAAACGATCTTATGCAATCCCAGTTCTTTAGAATGGAGGATGAACTGGGATTTGGAATGTCTGGATTCAAAGTCTGGCTAGGACCACTCACTAGCTGTGTGACCCTGAAACTTGTCACTTCACCACCCTGACTCAGTTTCCTCATCTGTATGATAAGAAAAATAACACTGCTTATCATAATCACTGGAAAAACAAGTGCTTGATAATCTCTGAAACCTTCTGGAATTGGGAAGTTTTATTAGAAGCCCTCACAATCTACAGAAGTGAATTCCATACACCCTCAGGCATGTTTTTATGCGGAATGGGAAGCAGAGTCAGCTTTCACTCAGGAAAATGGAGCAGCTGCCAACGCTCTCCTTCCAAGGGGCCCAGAGCCAGACTTGCTCAGAGATTATCCCATTCCCCTCTTTAGGGGAGAACTGGACCAGGAAAAAGCGTTTTAAAACTAATACACATTGAAGTGTGAATGGTTGAAGGCTTTCCCAAACATCTCTTCCCCCTAGGATTTGGCCCCAGTGCCTGAAATCTTCCCTTTATCATTTCCTCACCAGAGGTCCAGCTTTTTCTTCTTTAAATTCCTCTTTTCACCTGCTGGAGGTATGTGACTCAAGCCACTTCACCTCTCTGAGTTTCCGTTTCCTCATCTGTAAAATGGGTGTGACATAACTTCACAGTGTTATTGCTGAAAACTATCATTACTGAGAAACAGAGTGATGGTATAATGGAAAGATCACTGGAGTCAAAGGATCTGAGTCAGAAGACCTGTGATTAAAGACGAGAGGGGGGGGGGTTGTTGCATGAGAAAGGAGGAGAGTAAGACTGAACTCACAGAAAGGAAGCATAAACAGACATAAATAATCACAGACCTAACTCCAGCAAGGAAAAACAAGGAAGAATAAACAGGTGTGGACAATGTTTCCATCACCATCAGGAGCTAACAGCAACGAAAGGAGGGGGAGGGACTTTTGAATTGAAGAACTTTTCTTCACCTCTCTTGATCTGTTATGTAGGTCATCATCATCATCCTCATCGTCATCATGATTATCAAATGAATATTTATTGAGACCCTACTGTGTATAGGTCATAGGCAGCTAGGTGATGCAGTGGTTAGAGTGTCAGGTCTGGAGTCAGGAAGACTTATCTTCCTAAGCTCAAATCTGGCCTCAGATACTTACTAGCTGTGTGACCCTAGGCAAGTCACTTAACCCTGTTTGCCTCAGTTTCCTCATCTATAAAATGAGCTGGAGAAGGAAATGGCAAACTACTCCAGTATCTTTGCTAAGAAAACCCCAAATGGGCTCACAAAGAGTAAGACATGACCAAAAACAATTGTGTATAGGGCATTAAATACCCATAGCATGGCAGGAAGATCACTGGGAAACTCAGATGTTTGGGTGACTCAATCACGCTCTCCATGGTCTGATGTGAACCTGTTATATGAATGGTAGCTTCACTGTAGGCCAGCACAGCAGAGGCTTAGCGGACAAACCATGACTCTGGTTCTGGCAGGAACACTAGACCTGAGGAGTAAGGGATATGGCATGGGAAAAACATGGAGACAGGGTCTAAGAGGTGGCTTAGCAGAGTGGAAGGCTTGGAATCAGATCTGCATTTGGATCCTAATTCTGACATTTGCCAGCTGTGGGACTCTGGACTATTTCCTTATCTGTTCAGAAGAGATGATATTTTCATTTCTTATCTTACTGGCCTGTGTTAGAGCAAGTCATTCCTGAGAAGCAGCATGATATATGGTAGAAAGAACCCTGATCTCCAAGTCAGAAGTCTTGAGTTCAAGCTCTGACTTCATATTTGCAAAGTGTCTGACTTTGGCGGTAGGAATGATAGGCCCACATGTGTGCTGGACTAATTTTTCCTTAAGAGGTTAGCATGGGTCAGCTAGATGACACCAGCCCCGGAGTCAGAAGGACCTGAGTTCAAATCCTGCCTCAGATACTTTCTAGCTGTGCAACCCTGGGCAAGTCACTTAACCCTAATTGCTTCCCATCTCCCCCCACCCTCCAAAAAAGGTAGGGAGCCCATCCTCAACTTGATTGACTCAGGTGACTAAAAAGGATTAAAGGTCATTTCCTGGTCACCTGAGTACAAAGCAACCTTGAGATGCTTCAGGAACCTTCTCTGAGACTTGGTTAGTGGAAAGAGATGGGTAAGAGGCAAGGGAGCTTCATTTGGTTCAATCATCCTTAATGGCTATTCTTGTTGAATATTTTTCTTCTACTATGGCTAAGTAAATTTCTTTTTAGCTTGTTCTCTTTGGGGGGAAATTTGGTTTCAGGTTAAATTATTCTTTTTTCTAGCTGATGGGAAACACACAATCCCCCTTCTTTCCTGTTCCCTGGAATAAGCGGGTGACTGACTTAAAAAAACAATTAGATAAAGGCTTCATGGAACAAAAAACTCATTCCTTATTGGCTGAGATGGGAGCCTGGAAGAAAAGAAGGGACAAATAAGCTTCATCTAGAACCCAGATCTTAACCTATCTCAGGAGAAAGGAACTATTCCCATTTGGTACCACACAGGGTGAGCCCTGAGGAAAAATAAAAACTAAAAAGCTTGAATGCCACCTACTTGTACTGAGTAGTAGTAGTAGTAGTAGTAGTAGTAGTAGTAGTAGTAGTAGTAGTAGTAGTAGTAGTAGTAGTGGTAGTAGTGGTAGTGGTAGTGGTAGTGGTGGTGGTGTGGTGGTGGTGGTGGTAGTAGTGGAAGTAGTAGCAGTAGCAGTAGTAGTAATAGTAGTGGTAATAATAATAAATATAACTATTCCTCTTTCTGTCATGTTTCGTTTTCTCACAACAACCCTGTAAGGTAGGTAGTATGCAGGTATCTTTGTCCCCTTTTTACAAAGGAGGAAACTGAGGCTCAGAGGGGACAGTAGCACACAAGTAATTGTGATAAAGCTGGAGCCCAAACTCAGGTTTTCCTACTTCAAGTACAATATTCTGTTTACTCTATTCTATATCAATTCCTGATGACCTTAACTTTGTGTTTTATTTCTGAATTTCCATCCTTGACTCGTTTGAATGGAGACCTTGAAAAAGGCACCACGAACCCTGATAGTTTACCAGGTTGTAGCAGAGAAAAAGCAAAGGCAGATTTCTGAGGTCTGGGGTCTGATATGACTCAGGTACTGTGGAAGGCTGCAGTCCTGGGGAAGTTCAGGCATCAGGAAAGATTTAGAAAGTAGGGAAAGCTAAAAGCCCTCAGACGGGAGACAAAGGTGAGCCTCCATGCAGGAGTTGGTCCGCCAGGGAACTCATGGAGTGTCCAGCAAATCCTAAGACCCAGGCACTCTGCCGCTTACTGTGTGATTCTGGACAAGTGATTGCCCCTCTCTGGATCCCTCTGCGACATAGGGAGAATCATCCCTCTCCAGCCTCCCTCCCAGGAACTTTGGTGAAGATCATATGAGAAAGTCCTTTGTAAACTGATGCCTTTTAGGAATGTGATGAGTTATGATGAATGATGAGCTTTCTACTTTCTAGAGACAACATATTTAAGGCTTATAAAGTGCTCTACCAATGTTATCTGTAATTTATCCAATATTGGGGTGGCTAAGTGGTGCAGTGAATAGAGCATCGATCCTGGAGTCAGGAGGACCTGAGTTCAAATCCAGCCTTAGACACTTAGAATTTATTAGCCATGTGACCTTGGGCAAGTTGCTTAACCCCAACTGCCCTCCAAAAAGCAAAAAAAAAAAAAAAAAAAATATATATATATATATATATCCAGTATCCTTTGCACACAGTTGTTTGAATGTTGCCTCACCCATTAGGCTGTAAGCTCCTTGAGAGTAAGGACCACCCCTTTCCTTGTTTTCCTAGCATTTAGCATACTGCCAGGAACACAGTGGGCACTTAATAAATGTCTGTTGACTTGTGAGATAGGTGCTATTATTATCCCCATTGTACAAATGAGGAAACTTGAGACAGAGGTGAAGTGACTTGCTCAGGGTCTCACAGCTACTAAGTGTCTGAGGCAGAATTTGAAATCAGACTTTTCTGATTCAAATGATATGGGGGAAGAGAGGGCCCTTCTCAGGCTATTGTGAGGCAGTGGGGGCATGACATGGACTGGGGTTAAAGGCTATGAGATCCCTCCTAAATTGGCATTTAGACTAGTAATGTCTGAGAGAGCCCTGGCAGCGACTGTGGCCCAGCAGCCCAGCTTTTAGTCTCAGCTTTGCATAGGACACCAGCCTTAGAAGAATCCATGGTGGAGTGGAGCCGGCCGACTGCGGAGAAGGAGAAGTAACCTAGAAGCACAAGCCCAGAGATGCTCCCTTATTACAGAGCCTAGGAGAAAGATGGGCAATGGGGAGGGGTCGAAAAAGCAATGGTTCTGAGATCAAATCTCCCTTGTGATGATTCCTACCTGTGTGACCTTAGGCAAATCACTTCCTGGGGTCTGTTTTTTCTCATTTGTAGAGAGGGGCTTGCGCTAGATAGCCTGGGAGGTCCCTTCCAGCTCTAGAGCTCCGATACTATAAAGTGTGCGCTGGGGCCACAGGGTGGGCACTGCGGGAGCTGTGGGGCGCGCGTGTATAGGGGTCATCTCCCCCTCCTCCATTCTCTCTTCTGTGCATGGGGCTGAAGGCGTTGGTATGTCACATCAGTCAATCAACGGGCAAGTGCTTGCTCCAGGCCAGGCACAGTGCTGAAGCCTGGGGATACAAGTCTGTCTTGGAAAGCTTGTTTCCCTAACAGAGCATCTGTCTCCTTGGGCTTGCCTATAGGGGGCAAGGAAGGCTTCAGCCGAACTGTTACTTAACTCTAGGGAGGAGAGTCTTCTGCCCACACTGTCTTCCTGAGCCTTTGTGGGGTCCCTGCCATTGTAGGTTGGTCTTGCTAAACACAACAGCTCCTCCAAGAAGCGCCACCCTCCTGTTCAGCGCAGGAGGCACCCATTGGCTGCCCTGGAGGCTTCCCCATCCAGCTTGGTGCCCTGCCTGTCCCTCTCCCATGTCCCTTTGCCCAGAGAACCATTTCCTACTTCTTCTTCAGACAGATGTGCGACCTCTGGCCTTTCTCTTCCACCCCGGACATATTTCCCTATCTGGGAAGAATGGGGAGGATAAAGGAAAGAACACTGACTTGGGGGCATGGGCACCCAGGTTCCAATTCCAATTCTATCACTAACTCCCTGTGTGACTTTGGACAAGTCTCTCTCCTGTCTTAGCCTCGTTTTTGCATCTGTAAAGGAACAGTTTCTAAGTTGTCTTCTGGTGCTGCCATTCTGTGTGCTAAGATCCCTTTCAGGATGACATAGGATCATAGATCTGTGAGGGACCTTAGAGGCCAGACAGTCCAACCCCTTCAATTTACAGATGAGGAAATTGAGGCCCAGCAAGGTTAAATAACTTGCCTATGGTCACAAAGGCAGAATTTGAATCCATAACCTTTGACGCTGTAGTTGATGCACTTTACCCTGTACAATGCTGACTCCATACATTTTATGGAATCTCCCCTAAGGTCTCTTTAACATGCTATGTATGCTCTAAGACTCCTTACAGCCCAGGCCTTCTGTGTTCTCTGTTTTAAGATTCCTCTTAAATCAGAGCTCTGATGCTCTGATTCTAAATCCCATACCCTTTCAAGGCTTGGATGAGGGTCCTGAAGACAGAGTGTGTGAAGACCCTTTGAAGAAAGAACACAGCTCAGTACTAATAAGTGAGGACTGAGTCCTTGGTCTCATCACACCCTGACTGAGGAAGGAATCAGTGTTAGGTTTGTGCTGGTCCTTGGCAGCTTCATGTTTGTAACTCCAAGGTAAATGGTGCCATCCACCTAGGAGTCCAAAGCCTGCCTGCAGTGCTGAGTGAATGCCAGATACCAGCCTCATGATCTGCAAACCTTTCCACCACCACTAGGTAGCAGGAATGACTGTAGTCTGGCTTCAAGAAGCCTGGAACTGTAAGCACAAGCAAGGTGGGATTTTTGTTATTATTTTTGGGGGGTTCAGTTTCCAGAATCCATGGCCATAACAATCTCTTGTTTCCAGGTATTTTGCTTTATAAATCACAGATGCCTTACTCCTTTGAACTCTGGCCCAATTCACAGCTGTGACACATCCTGGGCTGAATCACAGAGGCCTTCACACTTTTTGGCACTGAGCCAATTAGGTGCCAAGTCTTTGTTTGAAAATTATATATTCTGGGAAATTGATATTTTGCCTTGGGGTTCATTCATGGGAAGAATGCTTCACCTGAAATCTTTTTGATTTCCCTGACTGGGACTCTGGGTAGCTGTTATCAAGGGGCCCCCAGTGTACCAAAACCTAGATGTTGGTGCTCTCAGTTTGGTGATGTATTATTTTCTCTACTTTCAGGGTGCTGAGCTTTCCCCTGAACAACTGGATGATGTTAGGAATTTATTTTCTCCACTTTCAGGGTGCTGACCCTTCCCCTAAACAAGTGGAACCCTTGAGGGAAACCTTTAGGGATGAATGTGCCTTGACTGGCATTTGCCTCAACTGGCCCCCATTGAGGCTTGAGGGGAATTAGGGGAAGGCACAAGTTGTGTCGGTATCGATTGACCCCATTGAGACGTAGGGGAAGTTGTCCCCCCCTCTTGTCGCCTCTGCAAGAAAGGTGATTAGGGAATGCTGTAGGAGTTAGTGCTCAGCAACACTTGTGAGAAAACTGGATAGAATGGAATAAGATTATTAACCCCTTTGAAGCTGTCTTGCCTACAAAGCAGATCAAGAGTGAACCTGTACTAGCAGCCATCCTGTGTGCTGAGTGTTATTGGACTTACTGTTGGCATAGTCGGCAGCATCTGCCCAGACTAAAGGAAAGTATGGGGTTTAGTGGGACTGGGATAGTTGTCTGTTGTTTCCCAGTTATTGTAGCTATGGTTCTATGAACCCCTTCCTGGGAGTGGGAGGATGTGCCCCCTACCACTAAAGGCTTTGAGAATATTTTGCTGAAAATTGTGGGTACCCTTGATGAGAAGGGAGCTGAAAAGGCTGTGGGAGTTATAGGAATACTGTGGGAGACCTGGACTGACTTGGCCTTGGAGAAGTGGGAGAGTCGTTTTTCTCAGTGACAGAGAGGGCATGTCCTGGACCAGCACAGAAAGACCTCAACCCAGGAGCGGCAGTGACTTGAGAGAAACTAAGCAAGGAGAAGCAGAAACAGGTAGGGACAGTCCTTCCAGCTCCCCCCCCACCCACCCCCAGATGAGACATGCAGCAGGAGTAGAGCCTGCTTCTGGATCCTGGCAGGAGCAGGACGAAGTCAGCCCCCAGATCTTCAGGAGGAGGAACCACAGGGCTTGGGATTCCACCCCAGTCAAGATGAAAACTTTGCAGCAAGGCAGGGGCAGAGAGCATGTATTCCTGCTACATCCCTCTGGGATGGGTGGCGAACCAGGGGTGGAGTTGTCTATGGCAGGAGAGAAGAAGTGCCATAACCCCTGGGGACCCACCCTGCTGGTTTAGTCACCCAGCCACTCCCCAGACCTTGAAGCAGGATCTGGAGCAGGGTTAGGACTTGGACTCTCTGGCCCATCAGAGCATGCAATGGCAGTGTGGAAAGGACACTCCCCCAAGAGGACTTTCAAGACTTAGACCCTCTGCTTCGATTGAGGGGATTGTACTTACTATGACCTGGGGTGGAGTGTGTTGTGTTAGCGAAGACCCTGACCTAGGCCCCCACCCCACCCCACATCGTACAAGAAGTATTTTGGACAGTGAGCTGGCTGCTCACACTCCCCAAAGATTTTGGCCCCCAAAGAATGTATAAGGTAGGGGGCATGCTATGGTATATACTGAATGCAATGATGTATGCTGTGTGCCATGTTACATACTGAGTGCTATGTCATATACTGAATGATGTGTTTAGTTTTAAGCCTTGTGGCTGTATTTATTTGTTGAGGGGAAAAGGACAAGCTACTTTTGTGTCCATTTAAGGCCATGTGGCCACCCTGGTTATAAGTTGTTATGTTGTTATGGATTGTGAATGTTATACTTTCTTGGCTCAAGGTTTAGTTTTGAGTAAAGAGTGCTTATTATACTATGCAATTTGATCCTTAAAATATATATATATATATATATATATATATATATATATATACATATTTTGTTTTCATATTTCATTAGTGCTACAGGAACAGAATATCAGGCCTGGAAAGACTCTTTGAAACCATTAAGTCCAACACCCCCATTTTATAAAGGAGGAAAATGAGGCTCATGGAAGGGCCTTAAGATTTTCCTGCAGGGAATTTAAGTGTACTTTTTTACACCCATTTCTTTTGTAGCATTGTCTCAGAGGAGAAAATGATAAAGAAAATTTTCTTGAAATACACAAATACACTTGAAAGTGTATTTGACCAAACAATATTCTGTACTTAGCTGCTAGGAGACAGAGTGATAGAGTGCTGGACTGTAAGTCAGGGAGACCTGAGTTTGGATCCTGGCTCAGACATTTACTAGAGGTGTGACCCTGGATAAGTCACTTAACATCTGTTTGCTTCAGTTTCCTCCTATGTAAAACAAAAACAAAAAACAACAGGAATAATAATCGCAATATGCAATAATCGCATACCAGATACGGTAGTTGTAAGGGCCAAACGAAATCAATAGAAATGTACAGTGCTTTGCAAACTTTAAATATTTAAAGCATTTAAACAAATGCTACTTGTAATGATCATAATAACCCAACTTGACTTGGGAGAGGAGTTAAGAAAATGCACCTCCCTCCCTTCTTTGCAGAGGTAGGGGTCTATGGGTGTAGAATATTAAATATACTGTCAGACTCAACTGATGTATCAGTTGGTTTGGGCTGAACTTTTACTTTTTCTCCTTCTGTTAAAAATTATTATTATTATAAGGGGTAAATCACTGGGCAGCAGAGGAGGAGGCATACATTAGAGAAATGAAAGTGCATATGAAAACAAAAGATAGCTACAAAATACACTTTTTTAAAGAAACGTGTTTGGGTTGGACTCAAACACAGAGTGGCAATGTAATATAGAAAAGGCACCTTTGTTCCAGAGTTAAACATGATCAGAACTCTGGGGGGAGGAGTGGTCACCCCTGGATACTGTGAAACCTAGTGCTGGCTTTTTAAAGGTTGGTTGAATCCATCTCTTACCCGGAGACACTGTAGAGGAATGGGGGAGGGCGGTGGCAGGGGGGGGGATGGGAGACTAGAAGAATGGTGGTTTCAATTCACCTTCCCCTCCCACCCCCAAAACAGAAATAATAAGCAATACCAACAATGGCGTTAGAGTATTTATTTCTCTTGTGGAGGTTTTCATTCAGCGCCTTGTACATATTACAAGTAGGAAGGGTGTGAACTACAGGAATGGCCTTGAAGGTGAGAGAGTCACAGATACAGAACCACCTACAACTTGTCATGTGGATCAGTTCCCAGATGCTTTGCCATCCTCTCATCTTCCTATCTGACCCCCCAAGAGCCACTTACTGCTGTACTTGACCCACAATGGTACGTGGCTGACACCTTCCCCTCCCTTTCTTCAACACCCCACGTAACTTAACCCTCTCAATTTCCTGAAGCTACAGAAAGAGAAAGCAGCTTTGTCCTGCAGGAAAGGTGATCCCATGGAATACATTTGGCTCTATCTAAAAGAAGGATAATAGATTTTCCACCAGAAAGCAGTAGCAGCAGCAGGACAGAAACAAAGCCAACAATTGGCCCTACCTACTTCCCAAATGACCATGACAACCCTTTACACAAAGGAGCCATAACTTCATTTTTATTGGTGAGTTTCTGAGGGTTGTACTTCACCAAGATCTTTCTTCTAGTCTTTGTTTCTTCATGAATCTCTATCCCTTTTTCAGTCACAATGAACTCTGCCCAGGAAGTTCCTTCCTCAAAACTGTGTGATTTGCCTCTGGGACAACAGACACTATAATGTTCAACAAAAGGATGCCTGTGCAGGATGTCCATTCTTCTTGGTTTCCACATTCAGTTTTCTGGACTGATGTGGAGGAATGAGTGTGGTCAGGATAGGTCTTTCCTATTGGCTTAGCTTTTAGATTTCGTTTGTCAATCTCTCTTTGAATGGCTAAAAAAAGCCACTTTGCCCTTCATTTGGCCGCATGCCCTGAACCTGTTTTTCCTGAAGTTTTTCCTTCCTCCTCTAGTAAGATCAACTCAGTTCTTGCAGCAGATGTAACTAGGGCACCAGGTTCTTGAGCATCATCATTGGTAGTGCTAGTGACACCCTCACCCCCTTCTCTCTCTTCTGGGGATAATGTTTCCTGTGCATCAAAGAAGATGACTGTCTGCTCAGCTTCCTCCTGTGAGCCTGCCTTTGTGGGCTCTGCCTCACTCTCCTCAGTACTCTGAATCTTTTTGGCTGGGGAGGAGGAGAATCCCAATTTGGGAAATCGGAACCAGCCAGTTTTCTCTGGTTTCTTAGGAGGGTCAGGGTCTGGCATAGCTTCTGGTTGGGTTTCTATTGGGACTGACTTTGAGGCTTCAGTTTTAGGATCTGAATTTGCCTCATCAACAGAAGAAGAAAACCCAATGTTTGGAAGCCAAAATCGGAATAGACCAGAAGACTTCTTACTTTCTGGTTGAATCTTTTGCTCCTTTTCTTCTTCATCTGGTGGTGTTTGGCCATGGCTCTCTTCAGGGGGGAATTCCAGGATTTCTGCAGGCTCCTCATCAGAGCAGCTATCCACATACTGATGGGAAGAGTGAACTTCAAATGTAAATGTTTTCAGCTTTGGCAAACTGGCACTAGAAGAAATGATTTCATATGGTTCTCCTGTTTCAGGCTGGAGTTCACTCTCCAATGATAGATCTACTGTGTCTACTCCCGACTCATCTTCTCTCAAACTCACTTCTGAGAGGTCCTGTGTCTTGAATGCAGAACTTGTGTAGCCAAGGGTTTCTTGTTCCTTGCCTGTCACATCCAGGTTGACGTGGGACTCAGGGATCTTCACCTTCAACAGGGAAAATCCATAAGAAGGTGTCTGAATATCAGATGGAGGGATCTCTGAGGCTCTCACTATCTGAGTGGAAAAGGTCTCTCGTTTTGGGAGCTCACCATGTTCACAAGTTACTCGGCTTTCTATGGTGACCTCTTGGCTTTCTACGTGGGCACCCTGAATATGAACCTTGACCTTGGAAATAGGAGAGGCTACTGAGGAGAGGGCAAGGTCCTTTGGAGGCCTTATTGGGTCAGGGCTTGGCTGAGGAGGAACCTCAGAGACAGCTTTGAGGACTTTAGCACTCCATTCATCTGGACTTTCCTTATGGATTGCTATCTCAATGTCTGTCTCAGGGCACATTACTTCTCTCACTTTGGGGATGAAAATGTCAGCCTCTGTGTTGGGGGCTTGGAAGGTAAATTTGGGTACTTGTAATTTGGGAAATTTAATAGTCAATACAGAACCTTCCCAGACTCGGCCTGTTTCAATGACAGAAACTTGAGATGGTATTTCAGTACTTGAGGTCTTGAGTTTAATGGGTCCTTCTGTTGGGAGAAGATAATTTTTTGACTCAGGTAAACCTACAATACCCTCTTCACCTCTGGCAATGGCTTGTGGCCCAGGCATAGACATGTCATGTTTGGGAAGAACTATCTCACCTGTTTCTCCTCTGGGAGCTTTCATTTCACCAGTGGAAAATCCCAGGCTGGGCATCAGGAGAGGTATGGTGTTTTCTCCAGAAGGGACCCTAACTTCAGACACAGAAATTGTTGTAGGCTGGCACAACTTTAAGCCTTTGTCATCAATGTTGCGTTTCAGCACATCTGCATATGTTTCTGTTTCCAGGACCACCGTCTCCATATCTTCTTTAGGAGATTTTGGGGACACGTCTGCCTCAAATTTTGGTATCGAAATATGGATGTTGTGGCTCTTGACTTGAGCAACAGAGGAGCCAAGTTTGGGCATTTGAACATTCTCCTTATCACCTGATGACTCCCACGCAGTGGCCTTCCCTGAGTGACGATCTTCAGGGACTTGCATTTCCCTCTGTTTCATGACAGCAGGAACCACAACTTGGACTGCTTCTGTATCAAGCACGGCTATTTTGCCAGATGTGTCTGTAACCTTCTCGTTGTCCTCTTCTGTAGTGGCGTCATCAGGCTGGGTAAGCCCTCTGGCTTCCTTCTGCAGGCCAATTCCTGCCGTGGAGCCCTTGACTTTGGAAAGTCCAATCTTTGGCATCATAAAATAAGTCTTCTTACTCTTCTCTTTTGAGCCATCTTTTTCAGTGGACACATCAATGTTTGCATCTGGGTGTGGGGTTTGAGTCTCTGTATCAGCAGCTGTTTGTCCTTTGTCTAACATAGTACTTGTATCACCTGGCTTAGAACCTGGAGCTCCTTTGGAAGCTGCCTCTTTTTTGGGAGACCAACTAAAGGAGGGGAGCTTGAACTTGGGCATTTTGAAGAAGCCTTCTTTCCCTTCAGACTCTGATCCCTCAGGCTTGACTCCTTCTGGCTTCATTGTCTGAAGAGCTATGTCTGAATCCAGGACATCAATTGCTGCCAGTGGCGTAGAACTCTCCTGAGATGTCTGCACAGAGCTCAAGTACTTGGGCAACGTAACAGTCTCAGCAGATGTCATGATTTCTCTCTTGGGGATAAAGGATGGAAGCTCTTGGACTGTTACCTCTGCGGCAACCTCAAGAGGTCCTTGAGGATGAGAGATCTCCAAGGGCTTGGAGACAGAAACGCCAAACTTTGGTTTATAAAATATGGGATATTTAATTGTTCCAGGAGGGGCAGAGGGAGGAGTATGCATTCCTGAATCTCCTGTGCCAGCTGAGGTTTCTGGCTCTTCTCCTGTTTTCAGGGAAATTGAATGTCCCTCCAAATCAGTGATGGTACCAGACTGAGGAAAGGAAGAAGCCTCATGAGATCCTGACATAGGAAGAATGACCTCATACTTTGTGAGGGTGATGTCCTCCTTCATTCTGGTTTTGGCAGTTTCCGTGTGGGGGCCACTGATGTTAATCTTGGTAAAACTCAAACCTGGGAATGTAACCCCAGGGAACTGCATATGTCTTTCAGGTGTATCCAAAGGACTAGAGAATGCAATATTTGCATTAAGTTCACCTTCCAGAGTCTCACCTTCAGAAAGACCGACGGATGAGTCAGGTTTCTTTGCAAAAATATGGAAATCAGATGCCTTAAGGCTCCCCTCATATTGGGGCCCTCGAAAGTCACTTTCAGGCATTACAATATCAGAGGTTTGGACATTGGAGACAAATTTGTCTGGGTCAATGTCTATAAAAGGGATGTTAGAACTGGGAATTTCAGGAGAGACTACATCCAATGCTGCAGGTAAGTTAGTATGAGATATTTCTAAAGAGGAGCTATTGCTATCCACTTGAAAAGAACCAATGGATGTACTAGACTTGGAAACTTTTCCTTCACTTTTGGAAAAACCAATGTTGGGAAGGCTGAATTTCGGCATTTGGATTTTCATACGGCTGCCATCAATTTTTGATTTCGAGTCTTTAAGGAGGAGATCGTCATCCACAGATGAGGTGCTCAAGTCAGTGCCCTTAACTATGGATTCTGAAGGTTCCGAATAATCAAAATCTCCATATACGGAAGGAGAATCTACTGATGTTTTGGAAAGCTTCCTAGGAGAGGAACCAAATGATGGCACCTTAAATTTGGGCATCTTGAACATACTGTCCTTGCCCTCCACCACCTTGACCCCCAACTTCATGTCCCCTTCCACCTTGACTACCTCCACCTCAGTGGCAGGGCTCTTAACGTCCACTTTGCCCTTCGACAGGGACATGTCGACACTGGGCATGGTAATGTCCATGTTGGGGTCTTTGATGTCTGCTTTGGCCATCTGAGGCATTTTCATGCTGGGCATGTTCACCTTTGGCATGTGTCCTTTGATGCCTGCACCTCCAGTCTTTCCTTTCAGGTCGCCAAGCTGCACTTCTTCCTCTGGCAAGTGGGTTACCATATCTACACCCTTGACGGCTAGCTCCACTGAGGGAACCCCCACATTCAGGTCGCGACCCTTGATTTCTCCCTGGACAGATGGAAAGGAAACATCCAGATCTGCCTTGGACAGGGTTATGTCCACTGATGCTGTGCCATCTTTGCTTGGAGCAGAAACTCCAAAGGATGGCATCTTAAATTTGGGCATCTTGAACTTGCTGTCCTTGCCCACCACCTCCTGGGCTCTCAGCTTCATGTCCCCTTCCACCTTGATTCCCTCCACCTCGACGTCAGGGCTCTTGATGTCTACTTTGCCCCTGGGCAGGGACACGTCGACACTGGGCATGGTGATGTCCACTTTGGGGCCTTTGATGTCTGCTTTTGGCATTTGCGGCATTTTGATGCTGGGCATGTGCACCTTGGGCATGTGTCCTTTGAAGCCTGCACCTCCTGTCTTCCCTTTCAGGTCGCCAAGCTGCACTTCTCCCTCTGGCAAGTGGGTTTCAATGTCTACACCCTTGACGGCCACTTCCACTGAGGGCGCCTCCACACTTAGGTCGCCACCCTTGACATCTCCCTGGACAGATGGAAGGGACACATCCAGCTCTGCCTTTGGCAGGGTCATGTCCACAGATGCTTCCCCCTCTTTGCTTGGAGCAGAAACTCCAAAGGATGGCATTTTAAATTTGGGCATCTTGAATTTGCTGTCCTTGCCCTCCAACTCCTTCTCTCCCAGCTGCATGTCCCCTTCCACCTTGATTCCCTCCACCTCGACGTCAGGCCTATGGACCTCCACTTTGCCCGTGGGCAGGGTCACATCGACACTGGGCACGGTGATGTCCACTTTGGGGCCTTTGATGTCTGCTTTGGGCATTTGCGGCATTTTGATGCTGGGCATGTGCACCTTGGGCATGTGTCCTTTGAAGCCTGCACCTCCTGTCTTCCCTTTCAGGTCGCCAAGCTGCACTTCTCCCTCTGGCAAGTGGGTTTCAATGTCTACACCCTTGACGGCCACCTTCACTGAGGGCGCCTCCACACTTAGGTCGCCACCCTTAACTTCTCCCTGGACTGACAGAAGGGATATATCCAGCTCTGCCTTCGGCAGGGTCATGTCGACTGATGCAGCGCCCTCTTTGCTTGGAGCAGAAACTCCAAAGTGTGGCATCTTAAATTTGGGCATCTGGAATTTGCTGTCCTTGCCCTCCACCTCCTTGTCTCCCAGGTGAATGTCCCCTTCCAACTTGACTCCCTCCACCTCGACGTCAGGGCTCTGGATATCCACTTTGCCCCTGGGCAGGAACACGTCGACACTGGGCATGGTGATGTCCACTTTGGGGACTTTTATATCTGCTATTGGCATTTGCGGCATTTTGATGCTGGGCATGTGCACCTTGGGCATGTGTCTTTTGATGCCTGCACCTCCTGTCTTCCCTTTCAGGTCGCCAAGCTGGACATCTCCCTCTGGCAAGAGGGTTTCCATTTCCACACCCTTGACAGCAAGCTCCACCGAGGGAGCCCCCACACTCAGGTCGCCACCCTTGACTTCTCCCAGGACAGACGGAAGGGACACATCCAGCTCTGCCTTCGGCAGAGTCACGTCCACTGATGCTGCACCCTCTTTGCTTGGAGCAGAAACTCCAAAGGATGGCATCTTAAATTT
>NW_027186428.1:6280968-6325789 GCF_028583685.1 Petaurus breviceps papuanus
TGGAAGGGACACATCCAGCTCTGCCTTCGGCAGGGTCACGTCCACTGTTGGTGCGCCCTCTTTGCTTGGAGCCGAAACTCCAAAGGATGGCTTTTTAAATTTGGGCATCTTGAATTTGCTGTCCTTGCCCTCCACCTCCTTGTCTTCCAGGTGAATGTCCCCTTCCACCTTGATTCCCTGCACATCGATGTCAGGGCTCTTGATTTCCACTTTGCCTTTGGGCAGAGACACGTCGACACTGGGCATGGTGATGTCCACTTTGGGACCTTTGATGTCTGCTTTGGGCATTTGCGGCATTTTGATGCTGGGCATGTGCACCTTGGGCATGTGTCCTTTGATGACTGCAACTCCGGTCTTCCCTTTCAGGTCACCAAGCTGCACTTCTCCCTCTGGCAAGTGGGTTTCCATATCTACACCCTTGACGGCTACCTCCACTGAGGGAGCCCCCACACTTATATCGCCACCCTTGACTTCTCCCTGGACAGATGGAAGGGACACATCCAGCTCTGCCTTGGGCAGGGTAACGTCCACTGATGCTGTGCCCTCTTTGCTTGGAGCAGAAACTCCAAAGGATGGCATTTTAAATTTGGGCATCTTGAATTTGCTGTCCTTGCCCTCCACCTCCTTGTCTCCCAGGTGAATGTCCCCTTTCACCTTGATTCCCTGCACATCGATTTCTGGGCTCTTGATTTCCACTTTGCCTTTGGGCAGGGACACGTCGACACTGGGCATGGTGATGTCCACTTTGGGACCTTTGATGTCTGCTTTGGGCATTTGCGGCATTTTGATGCTGGGCATGTGCACCTTGGGCATGTGTCCTTTGATGCCTGCACCTCCGGTCTTCCCTTTCAGGTCACCAAGCTGCACTTCTGCCTCTGGCAAGTGGGTTTCCATATCTACACCCTTGACGGCTACCTCCACTGATGGAGCCCCCACACTCACATTGCCACCCTTGACTTCTCCCTGGACAGATGGAAGGGACACATCCAGCTCTGCCTTCGGCAGGGTCACATCCACTGATGGTTCGCCCTCTTTGCTTGGAGCAGAAACTCCAAAGGATGGCATCTTAAATTTGGGCATCTTGAATTTGCTGTCCTTGCCCTCCACCTCCTTGTCTCCCAATTTCATGTCACCTTCCACCTTGACTCCCTCCACCTCGATGTCAGGGCTCTTGATGTCTACTTTGCCCTTTGGTAGGGACACATCGACACTGGGCATGGTGATGTCCATTTTGGGGCCTTTGATATCTGCTTTTGGCATTTCTGGCATTTTGATACTGGGCATGTGCACCTTGGACATGTGTCCTGTGATGCCTGCACCTCCAGTCTTCCCTTTCAGGTCGCCTAGCTGCACTTCTCCCTCTGGCAAGTGGGTTTCAATGTCTACACCCTTGACGGCCACCTCCACGGAGGGCGCCTGCACACTTAGTTTGCCACCCTTAACTTCTCCCTTGAGAGACGGAATGGACATATCCAGGTCTGCCTTGGGCAGGGTCACGTCCAGTGATGCTGCACCCTCTTTGCTTGGAGCAGAAAATCCAAAGGATGGCATCTTAAATTTGGGCATCTTGAACTTGCTGTCCTTGCACTCCACCTCCTTGTCTCCCAGCTTCATGTTCCCTTCCACTTTGACTCCCTCCACCTCAATGTCAGGGCTCTTGATGTCCACTTTGCACTTGGGCAGGGACACATCGACACTGGGAATGGTGATGTCCTCTTTGGGGCCTTTGATGTCTGCTTTTGGCATTTGCGGCATTTTGATGCTGGGCATGTGCACCTTGGGCATGTGTCCTTTGATGCCTGCACCTCCGGTCTTCCCTTTCAGGTCACCAAGCTGCACTTCTGCCTCTGGCAAGTGGGTTTCCATATCTACACCCTTGACTGCTAGGTCCACTGAGGGAGCCCTCACACTCAGGTCGCCTCCCTTGACTTCTCCCTGGACAGATGGAAGGGACACATCCAGCTCTGCGTTGGGCAGGTTCATGTCCACTGATGCTGCCCCCTCTTTGCCTGGAGCAGAAACTCCAAAGGATGGCATCTTAAATTTAGGCATCTTGAACTTGCTGTCCTTGCCCTCCTCCTCCTGGTCTCCCAGCTTCATGTCCCCTTCCACCTTGATTCCCTCCACATCTACGTCAGGGCTCTTGACCTCCACTTTCCTCTTGGGGAAGGAAACATCGACACTGGGCATGGTGATGTCCACTTTGGGGCCTTTGATGTCTGCTTTGGGCCTTTGCGGCATTTGGATGCTAGGCATGTGCACCTTGGGCATGTGTCCTTTGATGCCTGCACCTCCGGTCTTCCCTTTAGCGTCGCCAAGCTGCACTTCTCCCTCTGGCAAGTGGGTATCAATGTCTATGCCCTTGACGGCCACCTCCACTGAGGGCACCTCTACACTTAGGTCGCCACCCTTGACTTCTCCCTGGATAGACGGAAGGTACACATCCAAGTCTGCCTTGGGCAGGTTCGTGTCCACTGATGCTGTCCCCTTTTTGCTTGGAGCAGAAACTCCGAAGGATGGCATTTTAAATTTGGCCATCTTGAACTTGCTGTCCTTGACCTCCACCTCCTTGTCTCCTGGTTTCATGTCCTCTTCCACCTTGACTCCCTCCACATCGATTTCAGTGCTCTTGATATCCACTTTGCCCTTGGTCAGGGACACATCGACACTGGGCATGGTCATGTCCACTTTGGGGCCTTTGATGTCTGCTTTGGGCATTTGCGGCATTTTGATGCTGGGTATGTGCACCTTGGGCATGTGTCCTTTGATGCCTGCACCTCCAGTCTTCCCTTTCAGGTCGCCAAGCTGTTCTTCTGCCTCTAGCAAGTGCCTTTCCATATCTACACCCTTGACAGCCACCTCCACTGAGGGCGCCTCCACACTTAGGTCGCCACCCTTGACTTCTCCCTCGACAGACAGAAGCGCCTCACCCAGCTCTGCCTTGGGCAGGGTCACGTCCACTGATGCTGCCTCCTCTTTGCTTGGAGCAGAAACTCCAAAGGATGGCATCTTAAATTTGGGCCTTTTGAACTTGCTATCCTTCCTATCTCCCTTTTCTCCTGTTTTGATCTTCCCTTCCACCTTGATGGCCTCCACCTCGATTTCAGGGCTCTTGACATCCACTTTCCCCTTTGGTATGGACACGTCCACACTGGGCATTTTCATGTCCACTTTGGGGCCTTCCAGATGTGTGTTGACTATTTTAATACTTTGCTTTGTCATGTCCCCTTTGATAGTAACACTTCCTTTTTTTTCTTTCAACTTACCAATCTCAATATCTCCCTCTGGCCTTTTATTTTCAATACCTATACCTTTTATTTCCACCTTTTGGTTCTCCATTATTTCTACAGCTCTCTCAGTTTTTTCCTTCACCTTTCTATCTGTACTTTCAACTCCTTGCATTTTTAGGCCTATTTCTCTTTCTTGAGTCTTCATTTTTTCAGATGTCAATGATTTTTCAATTTTTCCCTGAGTATCTGGAAGTGTTGGCACCTTTATACTTGGCATCTTCACTCTGTGCATCTCTCCCTTGGAAGTCTTTCCTCCCGGAAACTCTATATCTACTTCAAAAGTCGGAACTGTTTTGTCTTTCACAGCCAGATTATCTTCTGTTTCCAAAGTGTATGATGTGATAGTCATTTTAGTGTCTTTAATGTTGGCTTCTCCATCCACTGAGGATCCAATGTCCTTACCACCTCCCCAGCCAAAACCTGGCATGGAGAATCTTGGAATTTTGAATTTGCTTTCTTTGTGATCACCTTCCTTTTCTTTCAGTCTTACATCTCCTTTTACATTCACTCTTTCTTCTTCTGCTCCAGCATCCTCCCTGTTTAGTTTGATCTTGGGCAGAGACACATCTACAGTTGGTATGCTGATATCCACCTTTGCACCTTCCATGTCTGCTTCAGATACTTGTGGTATTTTGATACTTGGCATCTGAATCTTGGGTCCTTTGATTCCCATGTCATCATTAGCTTTATGATCTTTGACAATGACTTCTTCCTCTTGTATTTTCATACTGAGATCTATACCCTTCTTTGGGATTTCTGAAGATATGAGTGACAAACTCAGGTCTCCACCTTTGTCCTTTCCCTTTAGGGAAGAATCTACCTCTCCTTTTGGTAGAGATACCTCTACTGAACCTTTTTTTTCTTTGCTTGGAGACCATCCAAACGATGGCATCTTAAATTTGGGCATTTTGAACTTGCTCTCTTTCCCCTCCATGTCCTTTTCCCCCATTTTGACTTCTCCTTCCATCTTTACTCCTTCTATTCCTGTCCCTGGACCCTGGATCCCAGTCTTGGGCTGGGATACATCTGCACTAGGAATGGTAATGTCCACCTTGGGGCTGCTAACATCTGCTTCAGGCATTTGGGGCATTTTCATGCTGGATTTCTGGGCCTTCCAGTCTGACCTCTCTGTACCTTTCTCAGTTTTGCTAGGGCTGGTGTGATCCAGGCTGGGAGTCTCTACTGAAATCTTTCCACCTGATCCATTCACATCTGGTAAGAAAATATTTCTCTCAGGTGTGGTTTCCATAAGCATCTCCCCCACATTCCCCAGGGCTTGTTCCCTTTCATGCCCTGTGACATATCCTTTAGCCTCAGACACTTTTCCTTTGGAAAACCCAAACTTGGGTGTTTGCAAAGTCGGTATTTTCACTCTTATTTCTGGTGCTTCATAGCCTTTGGCCAATTCCTCCTGAGGCTCCTGAAGTGTTAACTTGGCAATCCCAATCTCCAGCCCTTGTACACCAAAGGAAACATCTTCTGATCTTTCTCTTGTTTCTTTTCCAGTCTGTAACCCATGCCTTCTTCCACTCACTGTGTCCTTTGTGGTGTCTGTCCCATCATCCGATTTTTTCCTTCTGCCTCTTACAGACACATGAGGCCCTGTGAGTGTTCCAGAGACAGAAGCTGGGATGCCTATCCCAGCCCCACTCGTAGCTTTAATTTCTGATGTCACCTCTTCCTGTTTCCTTGTTCCAGATTCTATTTGGAGCTGTAGCTTTAACTTGTTCTCTTCATTTCCCGAGTGCTCTGGGATTCCGGCTGCACTCTGGAGTTCCAGCCTGCCCAGTTCCATTTCTGGTTCTTGTATATCCAAGGAAATCCTTTGGTCATCTTTTGCTGCTTTGTTTCTTGCCTCTGCTGTTGTCATGCCTGCCTTTGGTATCTTGTCATCTATCTCTGGCTTCCGGTGCATCCTAAATCCAATGTTCAGGAACTTCCTCTTTCTCTCACTGCCTTTTTTCCCTTTCAGATGCATCTCCTCTCTGGGGAAATGTAATTCAGTATCTGTGCTTGTTGGAGAAAGGTCAGGTGCTCTGCCCTCACAAGCATCTGACGTGCTATGTGACCTACGGTGGCTCACAGCCTTTTTGGTTTTCTTTGCCTGGAATTTGGGCCACGACAGCCTCTCTTTCTTTGGCCTCTGGCTCCTTCCAGTTCTGGATTTGACTATTAACTTTTCTTTGTCCTCTTCTTCTTCAAGCATCTTTTCCATAGCCTCCATTGTTCCATCTGTCAGACCTTCACCCTGAATAAGAAAGGATTACCCTGTTAGCTTATCACCTTCATTTCCTGGACAAACCAGGAATTGGGTTGTCTCTTCCCTAACACCTCAAAGCAAAGTTGATGTAAAGAAAATTCTATACCCAGGACAAGGCACATCATGAGTAATCAGTATCGTGTTATGGTAGAAAGAGCTCAGGATTTAGAATCAAAGGTCCTGGGTTTGAATTTTGCCTCTGTTGTTTAATGCCTGTGGCATAATCACCTCTCTGGGCTTCAGGAAAATGAGGAAATTGAACTAGATGATCTTTATTTTTTTCTGCTTTTTTGGAGGAGGGAACACAGGGCAATTGGGGTTAAGTGACTTGCCCAAGGTCACACAGCTTGCAAATGTTAAGTGTCTGAGATCAAATTTGAACTCAGGTCCTCCTGACTCCAGGGTTGTTATTCTATTCATTGAGTCACCTAGCTGCCCCCTGAACTAGATGATCTTTAAGGCTCCTTCTGGCTCCAATAAATTCTAATAATAACAGCTTATTGTGTATGATGCTCTAAAGTTTACTAAGTGTGTACACACCTTGAGCTTCATGGCGGAGCTCACCCCTGCTTCCTACCCACTAGATTTGACCATCACTTCTGTCTCCTCTCTCTCTGCAGGTAGACTCAGTGCCAAAATGCAGATTTTCATGAGGAATTAGATGAGCACAACCATCACCCTTGAGACTGAACCTTCTGATACTACTGAAAATGTCAAAGCCAAGATACAAGATAAGGGAGGTATTCCTCCTGATCAACATGGAATGATATTTGCAGGTAAGCAACAGGAAGTAGAATGTATTTTGTCTGACTGTGACACTCAGAAGGAATTCTCCCTTTATTCTGTGCTGATGATTCAGGGTGGTGCCCAAAAGAGAAAGAAGTCTTATGCTACTCCCAAAAGTCTAAGCAAAAGAAAGGTAAGTTTGCTTTTTGACGTACTACAGGGGTGATGGGAATGGCAAGATTAGTCTCTTGCAAAATGACAGTTCATCATTCTGATTAACATAGTGCTGAAACCTTTAATGACTAGTCATTCTGACAGACATCTTTGTGGCAAGGATGGTCTACTACTTCAGCAAGCCAAAAGACAAGTAAATGTATATGTGTTACCTTGAAAAACAATTGACTATTTGAAAAAATAAAATAAAGTTTACTAAGCCTTTTCCTCATAACTTTATCAGGCAGGAAGTATAAGTATCAATATCCCCATTTTATATATCAGAAAACTGAGGCTCCAAGAGGTTAAATGATTTAAGATCAGAAGATTTAGAGTTAAAGGGGACATTTGAAATCATCTCATCCAAATTTTCATCTTATAGATGAGAATGGGCCCCCCTCTCAAGCAAAGACTCAATGACCACTTGTCAAGTACATTATAGTTGGGGTTCCTTTAAATATAGTTTGTTCTTTTTTTTCTTTTTCTTTTTTTTTTCCTTTTGGAGGGGAAAGGCAGGGCAATTGGGGTTAAGTGACTTGCCCAAGGTCACATGGCTAGTAAGTGTTAAGTGTCTGAGACTGGATTTGAACTCAGATCCTCCTGACTCCAGGGCTGGTGCTCTATTCACTGCGCCACCTAGCCACCCCCAGGTATAGTTTGAATTATATGACTGCTAAGGTCCCTTCTAACTTCCAAATTCTGTAATTCTGGGAAATTGAGACCTAGAAAAATTAAGTGACTTAGCCAAGGAAGTGAATAGCAGAGCTAGGATTCAAACCCATCTTGTTCAGATTCTAGTATCATTTTCATCTGTTGGCTGGGAAGTTGCTGACTTACATTAGCAGATAAATTTTCTAATCTAGGAGTTCCCAGTAGCAGTGAAATCACAGGTACAGACCCCATCCCCGTTCCTTCACAGAGGGGGGAAACGAGGCTCAAAGAGATGACATGACATCATGGCATCAGAGGAGTTAGAGCCAGGGGAAGTTTACAGATCGTAAGATCAGAGATGGAAAGTGGGAAAGGGCATTGGCTGTGCTCTGGTCCGCCCTCCCCCATCCCCTTGTTCAAGGAACATTTAGGAGAAATTACTCATTCGAAGTTGTTCAGCTAGTAACTATAGACCTGGTCTCAAAGTAAAGTCTCCTCACTGGTAGTCGTCCCCCCCCCCCCCAGCTCTATTGTTGCTGACTGGCTTTGGGATAGATTTCACACACTCAGTTTGGGTGTGAACAACTCTCTGTTAGGCCTTTGAAGCATTCAGGATCTAATTCAACCAATGAAAGAAGAAAATGAATGATGTTCAGGGATTGGGGCACAGTTCCGGGATAAGGCCAGGGATCCTCAGTAAATTCTTGTTGAATTTAACTAACACTTTCCGACCTGCTTTGCTCAGGCAAACATCAGTTTGGAGCCACAACTGAGCCTTTGACCCAGGATGCTGAATAAGCCCCTGCAGTGTTTCAGAAGGGCAGAAATGCATAAGCCTACATCACAGATAACAGGAATAATGAGCTTAAACAGGAATCTGCCAGATGTCGTGAGTCCTTCCTCTCTCTCCCACTCAGCAGCACCTCAGATCTGAGTTCTTCCCTGGCTTGGTCTAGCAGCTCTGCTTCCCTCTACATCGCCCCCCACCCCTCAGATAACTGATTCCATAGTAACAACCTCACAGTATTCCAGCCAGTTTTTTCAACCCCAGGGACCAACATCCCTTGTTGTTAATCTTGGTGTATACAGCTCTTTGTGACCTCCTTTGGAATTTTCTTGGCAAAGATATTGGAGCAGATTATCATTTCCTTCTCTAGCTCATTTTACAGATGAGGAAACTGAGACAAATAGGGTTAAGTGACTTGCCCAGGGTCCCCCAGCTAGTAAGTGTCTGAGACTGGATTCGAACTCATGAAGATGAGTCTTCCTGCTTCCAAGTCCAATGCTCTATCCACTGTACCACCTACCTGCCCCCCCAACATCATCTACTCCCATTTTTAAAGACATTAAGAACCCACTGCTTGCCCTAGGCACAAAAATTGCTCACTATAGCTCTGGGTCATTGGTTTCTCCTCTATCTTCCCCTCCAATGAATCATTTTTTGCTGCCCACATCAGATATCTTTGTGCTGGACAGTACATCTAGTACCACAGTGGGAGAAGCCTATGTGATTTTACCTGTTGGTCTGTTTCTCTAACATCACTTGAGGTTGGATGATGGACATTTTCTGTGTCATCTTTTGATGGCAGTTTTCGTTTGATATTGAACTGCACCTTATATGGTTCAGAATACTGTAGGATCTTGAGGGCATCTTCATATTTAATATTGTCAAAATAGATAGTTGCACTCAGAAGTTGGTCACCTGCAGAAAAAAAGGCATTGGAACTCTGAGACTTCAGCATCCTTCTCAGCCTCCCTCTAAGGTTGGGAAGAAGGCAGGCATATCACAGATTATCTCCATTTTACGGATGGATAAACTAAGGTTCTGAAAGGAAGAGGGGAGAGAACATGCATTTCTTAAGCACCTCCTATGTGCCAAGCAGTTTACAAATATTATCTCATTTGATACTTGAGTTAAGATTCCTATCCCCAGGTCACCAGAGCTGAGCACCTTCAGGCCTGCTAATTCACAGGATCAGAGAGAGAACTGGAAAGGACCTCATAGAGCTCCTTTATATTAGAGATCAGGAAACTGAGTGAGGCTCAGAGAGGTTACGTGATCTGTCCGGAGTCATACAGGTTGTAAGTGGCAGAGCCCAAGTCCAAGGACTCTGAGTTGAGGGCTCTTTCTAATGCACCATGATACAAACAATAGTAGTTCTCGTATCTATAATGCTTTAAAGTTTCAAAGCACTTCACAGGCTCACACTCTTGTAACTGGAATAGATTTTAGGTATTATCTAGTTTAGTTTCATTTTCTAGATGAGGAAACAGAAAGTAAGTGATTTGACTGAGACCACATGGTAATTAAGTGGCAGAACTAGGGTTTGAATCCAGGCTGTCTGAGTCCACATTTAGCCCTCAGTCTTTCCTCACAACTGCCCTGAGACGTACAGAATATAAGTACTACTATCCTCATTTCACAGATGGGGAAAGCAGGGGTCAGGGGATTGAAATGATGAGCAGCTATCAGGCAGCAGACCTGGAATTCAAACTCAGATCTCTCCAGACTCCAAATTAGGACAGTCTACTCCCTTACACTGCTTCTGGGTATGGTTGCTATGATCCTAGCTAGAGTCCCTGTTTCATCCAAAATTTCCTGCACAGAAAAAGACAGAACGTTTCCTCAGACGGAATGTAGAACAGCGGAAATAAACAAGTGTCAGGGTAAAGCAGTAGTTCTCCTAAGACAACCTATGAAAATCCCAGGAAAGACCTGACCTCTGGCAGGAATGAAGTGCAAGCACTTCCAGGCCAGCTCTGCAGAATCAACCAACCCCTGGGGGCAGCTGGGGTTGGGAGACAGCCTCAGCCTTAGAATCTTTCATCTCACAGTGTGGGCGTTTGATTGCTGAGGAGGAGAAGACCGAAGGATCTGATGCTGTCGAGAAGTGCCAAGCACAGATAGGCTGATGTCCTGGGCTGTGGCTACTGGGAAAAGGAGCTAGCAAGTGCCCACTGAGTGACACAGCAGAGGGGCGGGGCCCCCCTGGCTGTGGGCACCTGCAGGTATCCCTGTTTCAGTTCCAGGACAGAGAGGACAGCTGTAATTTGCAGCCACCCTAAGGGACTGCAGGGAGCAAGATCATTTGTGGGACAGTATGACCAGGGGTTCTAGCCTTAGCTTAGGAATAGAGAGGAGAGCCCAAGGTTGAGCCCCAGGACAGACTTCAGAATATAGCAGTAAGAAGGATTTGAGGCTTGGCGTATTATTATTCCCCATACCTTGGGACTAGAACTCAATCACACTAATAGCTGCAAAAAATAAAAGTAAAACAAAACAATAGATAAAAATGAGCAAGCAAAGGAGAAAGAACTGAACCATGGATAGCTAATATAGAGATAGAGAAGATCTGGGTTCATATTCTGAGGAAGAAAATGGAGCTTAAAAAGCTAATCCTCTTTCAATGAGAAACATCAAGTAGTCCCAACCACAAAAAGATTTCTTAGAAGAACTTAAAAAGTCCTTTAAAAATCAAATAAGAGAGATTGAGGAAAAATTAGAAGAAAAAGAGTAATCTAAGAAAATAAAGAAAATTATGAAACAAAAGTCAACCAAATTGACCAAAAACTTAAGGAAAAAAATAATTCTTTGAAAGCTAGAATTAGACAAAGGGAAGCTAATGATATTCTAAGACACAAAGAAATAATTTAAAAAAATAAAAAAATGAAAAAGAGGAGAATATGAAAGATCTCATCAGAAAAACAATTGATCTGGAGAACAGATTAAGGAGAAATAATATAAAAGTGGCAGGACTACCTGAAAATTATGATTAAAAAAAGAATCTTGATACATTATTACAAGAAATTATCAAAGAAAATTGCCCTGAAGTTCTAGAACAAGAAAGCAAAGCAGAAATAGAAAAAACAATTCACCAATCACCACCTGAAAGAGATCTCAGGAGGAAAACTTAAAACAATATAATAGCCAAGTTTCCAAGCTCCCAGGTTAAGGAGAAAAGCAACAAGAAAAAAAATAATTAGAAACACCTGGCTGTGTAACCTTGAGCAAGTTACTTAACCCCAATTGCTTAGGGGCGGCCAGGTGGCTCAGCGAGTAAGAGCACCGGCTCCAGTGTGGGGATATCCTGGATCAAATCCGGGCTCAGATACTCAGCACCACACCCAGAAACAACTGGCCGTGTAACCTTGAGCAAGTTACTTAACCTCTATTGCTTTAAAAAAAAAAAAAAAGAAAGAAAAAATAATTTAGATATTGTGGACAATACAATAAGGATGACACAAGACCTAGCAGTTACTATACTGAAGGACCGTAGGTCTTAGAATACTATATTTCTTCTTCTTTTTTTTTTGCCTTTTGGAGGGTAGTTGGGGTTAAGTAACTTGCCCAAGGTTACATGGCTAGTTTTTGTGTGTGTGTGTGTGTGTGTGTGTGTGTGTTAAGTGTCTGAGGCCAGAACTGAATTCAGGTTCTCCTGACTCTGGGGCCGGCGCTTTACTCACTGTGCCACCTAGCCACCCTGAGAATACTATATTTCATAGAGCTAAAGAGCTGAGGTTATGACCAAGGGTAACTTATCCAGCAAAGTTAAGTATAATCCTGAATGAAAAAAGATGGACTTTTAACGAATGGAAAGACTTTCAGGTATTTGTGAAAAAAAAAAAACAACACAGTAAAAACTTTAGGGAAAATTCAACATATAACATCCAAGAGAAATATAAAGTAAACATTAAGGACCAATTATAAGGGACTCAATAAGGTCAAATCATTTCCATTTTATATATGAAAATATTATAAGTTCCATATGACTGTCATTTTCATTTGGATAGTTTGAAAGAAAGACTTGGGCTGAGCTGAGGATGATGGAGTGATTCTAAAAAAAATAAAACTGTGTGGGGAGAGATAAAAATGAGCAATTATCATACAAGTGAGGCCAAAAAAAAAAAGAAAAAAATTGATACAGAAGAAGCTAGCAGAGGGGAGGGGAGGTAGTGATGAAATCTTATTCTTACTGGGAATGGGTTAAAGAGGTAAATATATACATACATATGCACATATTATATATATATATATATATAGTTATAAAAGTCTTCTATATTCAAAAAATAAGAGGGCAAGGGGATAGGGTGGGGGAGAGAAAAAGGGAGGAATTCTTGAAGAAGTAGGTGGGTTAAGGAACAGGACGGCATGGTAGTGGGTAGAAGTAAAGCAGAGGAGTGAGGAGGGATACGAATAGGGTGAGGATAATGAGGAAAAACAGGAAAGAGGAAAATATGATGCAAGTAATTATGAATTTAAAATGTGAATGGTATGAATTTACCCATAAAACTGATAAATTAAAAATTTTGAATTCAACAATATCTTGCTTTCAGGAAATGCTATAAAAATGAGACATATACAAAAAAAACATAAAATAAAGGGGAGGAGTAAAATTTATTATATAAAAAATCAGGTGTAGTAATCATGATCTCAGACAAAGTTAAAGCTAAAATAAATTTAATAAAAAGAGAAAAATAGGGAAACTACACTATGTATTAGCCATTTTATTCAATATTGTTTTAGAACATTTAAAATAACTAGACAGTATAAAATACCTGAGCATATACCTGACAAGCAGACAAAGGGACTATATGAATATAAACATAAAATACTTTTTATACAAATAAACTCAGATCTAAATAATTGAACTAATATTTTTTGTTCATGGGTAGGTATAGCCAATATTAATTTAAAAAACATTTTTGGAAGGGGTTTGCAGAGCAATTGGGGTTAAGTGACTTGCCCTAGGTCACACAGCTAGTAAGTGTTAAGTGTCTGAGGCCACATTTGAACTCAGGTCCTCCTGACTCCAGGGTCAGTACTCTATTCACTGTGCCACCTAGCCGCCCCCTAATATAATTTATAAAATGACGATTTTTACTTGACTAACCTATTTATATAATGCCATCTCAATTAAATTACTAAAAAATTATATTACTGAGTTAGAAAAAATAACAGAGGTCATTTAGAAGAACAAAAGGTCAAGAACTTCAAAGAAACCAGGGAAAAAAAGATGTAAAGGAAGCAGATCCAGTAGTATCAGACCTTAAACAATATTAGAAAGTGAGAGCACTGTTGAAGTATTCATAAAATGAATAATTTTGATTATTTTTAATTAAAATTTTCTTGTACAAACAAAACCTATGAAGCCAAGAATAGAAGGAATGCAGAAAATTGGGGGGAATCTTTTCATAGACAATCTCTCAGATAGAATGGGATCGGATTGTAATAATCCTGTGATGTAGGAAATGATGAACTGGTTGATTTAGAAAAACATGGAAAGACTTTGACTTATGAAAGAAGATGCTATCCACCTTCCGAGAAACTGATGACAAGTAGAAATAAGCATAGTATCGTCTTACATATATGTGTATGAGTGTATTTATGTGCATGTTTATAGATATCTACATATATGTATAATAGATGTGTGTTTATGTATATGTGTGTGTGTATATATATATATATACGTCTATGTGTCTGTGCATATATATATATATATATATCCATGCTTCATTGTAGCCTTCTTGGGTGGATGGGCGGAGAGAATAAAATAAAAAGTATACAACAGAGAACAAAAGAAAACCTACAAGGAAGCCAAAAAAAAAGGCTGGGTAGCTTTTAAAACAATGTGTAGTCTATGTTATGTAGGTTTTCTTGAAATGGAAATGTATTGCTGTAATCCTCTGTTATGCTCTGCTGTGTACATGGCAATGTTTTTCTTTTCTTATTTTGTGCTGAAATTTAAAATAAATTTGAAGCCTTTAAAAAATACTTTTTTATCCCCTACCCTTGTAGACAGAGGAAAGGGAAACATGGTTTGCTGAATGATCACATATGGGTAGACTATCTCCAAACGCACATGCCATTTGGAAGCTTTCTGATTGGCTGAGAGGGAGCCTGGAATTGTAGAATGAACCAATGAGCTCGATTTCAAGTGCCCGGGTAAATAAATCCTAGACTATTTTTAATAATTATTATCAGTTCTTTCAGGAGAGATGTCATTCCTATCTTAGGCATGAAAGAGTCATGTTTGTCCTATACTAGAAAGGGTAATGATGGGCTGAGCTGGCCTGGAGACTTTTAGCTTCATAGAATAACTTAGTAAGTAAGTACATCCAGTCTAACTAGGATGGGGTAGTTTTATATATGCTTTCTTCTAGTGTATTATTTCTCAATGAGTATATGTTGTCTCCCTCACCCCACCTCCATGGGGAAAAAAAAACAATAAAATGAATAGTTGTGTCTGGAATGTGGGGCAATATATACAGGGGAAGAGTAGCAGATACCAAGTTGGGACATCTAGTTATGGTGGCAATGGTAAGGGGTAAGAGCCAAGTTGACCACAGACTGAAGAAGGCAGATCCTTGAGCCCAGGAAGAAAAAGCAAGCTCAGAGATGAGGAAGGTCATGGAGCTCAGATCTCAGGTTGGGGTTTAGAGATCGAGGAAACACTAGAAAGTAGTGAGAGATGAAAGCTCTGGGACCAACTCAACAAACATTTATTAAGATGTTCAAGATACCCCTGAAAAATCTAAGCCCCGTCTCCTCCTACCATAGGCTCCAGAGTAGGGCTATATCTTTGGAAAGCAAGTTTTAAGGCCCATGGCTATTGTTTTTTGTCCTTTGTTCTCAAAGAGGGCCATGACATCAGGGAGATGATGCCATGACACGCTAGTGAATTGGATTTCAGTGAGGGAGGGCTGTACAAAGTCACCAGACTCACTTTCTCCTCCAGAACCATCTGGGTCGAGTGGCAAGATATAGACCAGGAGGAACGGAGATGGCCCTCCTTTCTAAGGGAACCTATATGAGAAATCTGGGGCCCTAGGAGAAGTGACCTACCCAAGGTCATACAGATCATGTCAGTACCAGGACCCAATTCAAATCCTTTTACACCCTTACTCAACAGTCAAATATTCACTATACTATACTGCCTTTGTGGTGAGTTTGGCTAAGGACATGGGTTGGGGGAAATAGAAAGAGGCAGAGAGGGGCGGCTAGGTGGTGCAGTGAGTAAAAGCGCTGGCCCCGGAATTGGAAGGACCTGAGTTAGGTTCCAGCTTCAGACATTTAACACAAAAAAACTAGCCGTGTAACCTTGGGCAAGTTACTTAACCCCAATTGCCCTCCAAAAGGAAAAAAAATAAAAGGCAGAGATATTTAGGTGGAAATGATCAGTAGGTGAATAGAGACTTACAATTCTGGAGCTAAGGACAGAGGTAGGGGTGAAGATGGGGACTTTATAATGAGACTTTTTCTCTCCTCCACCATCATCCCAAAGTTTTCCCCCAGCCTGTAGGAGAAGACAGTACCTTCTTTCATGCTGAACAGCTTGGCGGCAGAAGAGTCCTTCAGGACTTGCTTGACAAAGATTCCCTCCTTCCCACCACCAGTGACACTGTAGCCACTGGCTCCAGCCTCCACATCTGTCTGCAAAGTCACCTCCATTGGTTCCTGCACAGTCAAGACAGAAGCAGACAGAGCTCTGAAAAAGGACAGACTAACCCTAGTTAACATGTGACATCGAAAGAAACCAAATTAAACTGAGGGGAGCCATGGTGTCAGAGTTTTAGACTAGACTCTGCTTTGACCCAAACCCATCCTTTCATGAGCCTACATGATCTGCCAGAGATCCAAAATAACCCTGTCTTTTTTTCTGGGTTCTGTCAGCCTTGCTTCTCCAAACATTAGAATCTGAGTTGAAAGGTCAACTAGTCTGAGCAGTACCTGAGCAGGAATCTCTTCTGTAATCTCTTCAGAGTGATTCTCCAACCTCCAATTGAAGACGCCAGCACCAAAGAGCCCAGCTCACTGCCTTGATAAGCATCTTGTTCTATTTTTGGTCATTAGTTCCCTCTGCCTGGAAGTCTTCAAGTAGAGGCAGGGATGGCTGCTTATGGAGGGGTGGGACAGTGGGGGCATGCGGGAATTATTCTCATTCCTGTTGGACCAGAGCCATCTGCAGTCCCTTCCAAACTAGAGGTTTTGTGGTTCTATGAAGCCAGGTCTACAGCTGCAAAGGGCACTAAACTTCAAAGAAATATTCTGGCGGAAACATAATTCTCTATAGATTTCAAACTTTTAGATGCATTGCAAAGAATCCTAGATTTAGAATAAGAAAATCCCTTCTAGCTTTGAAATTCTATAAGCAATGTTCTAAGATTCCTTTAAGCTCTTCTTCAATCCTATGCTTAAGAAGAGAGACTACACAGTTTCTCATCTTTCTATTTCCAGTATCTAGCACTTTAGGAGGCGGGAAGGAATCTCAGGGCCTGTGATTTCGTAAGTATAAAGAACTCTTTCCACCAGGGACCATTAGCATGCTACCTGTACTTTATAGCCTTAGACTTGTCTGGTACATGAAGAGGCTGGGACTTGCCTATCATGGCCATGAAGCTAGTGGTAAAGGCAGAACCTGGGGGTCTTTCTGACCCCAAAGCCCCATATATCTACTATCTTCTGAAACTTGTCACCCAGCTGAGACTCAGATACTCAAAGGCTCCGTGAGCTCATCAGTTAGAGCTCCCTACAACCGTCATTCCTGCCTAAACACTTCCAAACCACATTTTAATCTGGCTCATACCACACAAAGAGTTTGACAAAGCAAATCTAGAGCATTCTTCTTCCTTTCTTAATTCCACAGTCATTTCATATTCTGGTACTATCTATCAAAGGTGTGTGTGTGTGTGTGTGTGTGTGTGTGTGTGTGTATGCAACTGCATGCGTGTATATATCACACATATATACATACCGGTAGTATACATATATAAGTAGATATAATATATTTATATATATGCACATGTACATGCTGCCAGGTAGTACAGTGGATAGAGTGCCATGTCTTGAGTCAGGAAGATTCATCTTCCTGAATTCAAATCTGGCCTTATTAGCTTACTAGCTGTGTGACCCTGGGCAAGTCACTTAACCCTGTTTGCCTCAGTTTCCTCATCTGTAAGATGAGCTGGAGAAGAACATGGCAAACCACTGCAGTATCTTTGCCAAGAAAACCCCAACTGAAGTCAAGACACGACTAAAAAACGACTGAAGGACATTCATGTCACACTGATATATGCCTGCCTAACTCCGTCAGCATGCATATGTAGATCCTTGGTGATAGGTCAAGGCCTGATAAACCAGCACAGCATTGTCAGCATGTCCCATGCAGGACTTCTCCATCCATAAGGAATCTCTTTCTGATTTAGACTCTTCACTGAACCTCCTCCATCACAAGGCAAGCACCTTTGGGAAACATCTCTTCTATACCTCATCTGATATTAATAAATAAGGTCATCTCTGTTGTTAAGTCTTTCAAGAAATCTCAGAAAATTTTTCTATATTGATGAAATGAACCTTGTTGGAAAATAGCCCTTAAGCCAGTTTTTCGCTCTATCAAATCAAATGCTTTTTTTTTTTATAAGCAACAAACAATAAATACGATGGTATTGTGTATTCTCTACATCTTCCAGTATAATGTGACAGATGGAGTCTACTGTGGAATAGTGCTCGGGAAAGCCTGCCTGTTACCTACTAATACTCTCATCAAGAATGCTCTCAAAAAAAAGAAAAAAAACAAAAACAAAAAAGAGTGCTCTCGATACGTGCATAAATTATTCTCACAAAAATTTCATATAGATGAGAAATTAGGAATGTAGGTCAGTAGATCCTGATTTTCTCTTTATTGCCTTTTTCAGTATTCATAAGGTCTGAGGTTTTTTTTTCATTTACCTTTGATAGCTTCCCATTTTTTAAATATCTTGTGAATAGATACCTCAATACTCTCATAAATGTGTTGCCTTCAACAGATATTGAATCTATATACAGTTAGTTTGATATGATTACTTCATCTGTCTTTGTTCTCTTTAATACTATCTGTGCCTTCTTTCTAAGAATGCCTGGAACTTTGATGTCCCAAGTGTGCCAGCTCTACTCTCCTTGATGGTAAAAACAAATTCTTCATTAATTCTTTTTTGCAGATCTTTTCTATTTTTTCTGTTTGTTCTCCTTTTTACATTTTTATTCTTAAATGCCTTAAGAATGACTTTACCCAGTTGGTTCTCTCACAAAATTTTCTTGAAACTGGCTTTCTCTTTAACTACTTTTCTCAGAATGTGATGATATGGGCTTATAGTCATCTATCAGCTGTCACCATAAGATGATATAAAAGGGTTTATATTCTAAACTAGAGTTGTTCTTGCCTCTCATATCTTTGCTTGGCAAATAAGTCAAGTGTTTGCTGATTGATGTAGTTTTTAGACTCCTTTTATCTCCTTATTATGGCAATTGATTTCACTGGGCAAATGTCTATATAAAATGATTGTAGTCTATATCTCTGTCCTTTCTTCTGTCCATTTCCCATTTTTTAATGTCTTGTTTAAACAGGTCAGGCTACATACTACATTTGTATTCCTTTATCTAGCTTTATGCTGATATTGATCTTTGCTCTAACAAACTGGTAAGGAAAATAATATTAACATTTATATAGTGCATACTCTGTACTAAGTCCTTTAAAATTATTATCTTGGGGCAGCTAGGTGGAGCAATGAATAGAGCACAGGCCCTGGAGTCAGGAGGCCCTGAATTCAAAACCGGTCTCAGATAGTTGACACTACTAGCTGTGTGACCCTGGTTAAGTCACTTAACCCCAATTGCCTTGCCTTCCCCCCTCCAAAAAAAAATTAAAATATTGTCTCATTTGATTTTCACAAAAACCCTGGGAGGTAAGTGTTATTGTTGTCCTGGTTTTATAGTTGAGTAAACTAAGGCAAAGAGAGGTTAAGTGATTTGCCAGGGTCACACAGCTGGTGAGTGTCTGAGGCCAGATTGGCTTCAAGCCTAGTGTTCTATCCACTGTGCCCCCAGCTATCTCATGCATCAGTAACAAGTGGTTTCTTGACTGTTCAAACATAATCAACTTTATTTTTATGATGCTATCTGGTGCTTGCCATGTCCAGTGCCTAATAAATCTTTTCTCAAATAAAGTATAATACATAGACATGAGGCTCCTATTTAACCTACCAGGTTTATAGCCTTTCTAATTTTTTATTCTTTTTCTCAATATATTTCCCATCATCTTCACCCAATTCCATCTTTATAGTAAGAGTATCAGAGTACACGTGGGACAGCTAGGAGGCACTGTGGATAGAGTGCCATGCCTCTAGTCAGGAGTCAGGAGGACCAGAATTCAAATCTCACCTCAGACACTTACTAGCCATGTGACCCTGGGCAAATCACTTAACCCTGCTTGCCTCAGTTTCCTCATCTGCAAAACTATCTGGAGAAGGAAATGGCAAACTGCTCCAGTATCTTTGTCAAGAAAACTCCAAATGAGGTCACAAAGAGTCAGACATGACTAAAACAAGTGAACAACAACAACATCAAGGTATGTGTTGACTGGACTTACAGGATATCATCAAGTGGAAGATAAAATCTCTCTCTTTCCCTCCTCCACAGCAGGCATTGGTGTGAATGTGGCAGGTTTTTTTCCTGGTGATCTTTTTGCAAATACTTGCAAAATGCAAAAGATCCAGGGTCATTTCCTCAACATGATGATACATTGGAGTAGGATCTGGTACACTGATCAGTTACAAACCCTGCTTTCTCAGGTTCTTCTGTGCTCTGACCTTCTGTGGTTTATGTTCTAATGGCCCATCCAATTCAAATGAACAAATATTTATTAAGTGCCTACTGTGTGCAAGATAAGAGGCAAAGGACAGAGAGCTCCCCTCAGAGTCATTAAGACCTGCTTTCAAGTCTCAGCTCTGGCACATCTTGACTGTGCGATCCTAGGCAAGTCACTTAACCTCTCATTGGTCCCAGGCAACTGTCTCAGACTATAAGTTGCAGAAAGCTCCTAACCAGGAATTTCTTATACCAGTAAAATCACAGGTACAGTAAAAAAAGGAAAGCTTTGCAAGGCACTATGCCCAGGACTGGAGATAGAAAGACAAAAGTGGAAAATATCCCCTACCTTTAAGGAGATTATATTTTCTTGGAGAGCTTATAGTCTACAACATTCTCAATCCTATGGTCCTATGATCCTATGAAGAAATTAGAGTTCATGAAAGCCATTTCTCTTCTGGGCTTGCAGGATATCTAGTGGCAGGCATTTCCTTTTACACCATCAACCAGCTCCCTAGTTTCTCTATGGTACACACCTCAGATTGACTCCTTCCAGAGAAACTTCGGGATTCGCCTGAGTCACGTTTCCACCGGGATTTCCGTCTTCCTGAGGAAAACCGCCCTGTTTGGGTATCTTCCTACAAAGGGAAAAATATTTCAAATTATCTATTGATCTCAAACAAATAATAAGGAAAGGCTCCCCTGTAGCAGAGAGCAGGACTTGGCCTATAGCCAGGACTTCCAAAGCATTTTAAACTTGGAATGATATGGAGTATATATATAATAAAATATTTTATATGTTTTTACTCAGTAAAAATCTGCCTTTTGACCCCCAATTGAGAATAAAAGAAAAACAAAATCCTTGTTTCAAACACTTATGGTCAAGAAAAACAAATGTCTATTGTGTGTGTGACTATACATATATGTATATATATACACACACACACATATACATATACATATGTATATGTCTCATTCTGCTCTCTGAATACTTCACCTCTCCATCAAGAGGTGGGTAAAATGTTTCATCATTGGTCCTCTGGAATTGTGGTTGGTACTTACATTGATAAAAATTCCTAATTCTTTCAAAGTAATTTATCTCTACAATACTGTTGTCACTGTATAAATTGTTCTCCTGGTACTGTTCATTTTATTCTGAATCAGTTCATATATTTCTTCCCAGGTTTCTCTAAAACTATCCCCTTCATCATCTCTTATAGCATAAGAGTATTCCATTTTCCAATTTATCAGCACTCCCTCAGATTTCCTGGGACAATAAAATAGCAGAAAAGGTGTAGTGGATAAAGTACTACTAGGTGTAGTGGATAAAGTACTGGGCTTGGGGTAAGGAAGACTTGGGTTGAGTCTCAACCTAGATATCTACTAGAGGTGTGACCCCTGACAAATCACTGAACCTCTCTGAACTTCAGTTTTCTCATCTGTAAAAACAGAGGATTGGACTCAATGGCCTCTAAATATAGGATCCTATAATTAAAAGAGCAGATAGGTTCTGTGCATGTAAAATTTTTTTATATGCAATAATGAAAATCTGCAACAATTTGCATGTCCAATGATCAGGTAATGGCAGAAAAAATTAAAGGAGATTAGTGTGACTGATAATGCTATAGCGTTCTTCTTTGGTCGTTTTTCCCTATTGTTAACAGAAAGGAAAGTTTTATGCCCTGACTTGGTTAATATGGCATCAACATTACCCACTGCAATTTCTCTGAGTTTCGTTGTCCTTTATAATTGTTACAGTTTTATATATATATATATATATATATATATATATATATATATAGTTACTGATTATTATATATGTTATATTATAATATGTTATTGTTGTATCTGCTTTGTTCCATTCTATTAGGTCTTCAGAATCAAGATGTTAAGAGAAACAATGTTATTGGGGATAGTTAGTGCCAGAGGAACAATGGGAGATCAGCTGAGCAGTGTCACAGTAGGAGTTTCAAAACTTCAGTCACATTTAGTGATAAAATATTAACACTGCTGTCAAATGATGTTGGCTGGGACAGTCTTATACCAACCATAAATACCAATTAGACCTGATATCACCTGGGATGACTGGCTGGTGAGTTCTTCTCCATCCTCCTCTTCCCCGTCCTCCACCTCTCCCTCACCCCATGCCAATTTCCCTTCTACATATATGTCTCAATTGTGTTTACAGAGAATCCCAGCCACTTTAAGTCTCTTAAGACATAAATCAACGCTGTTTGGTACCCTGAGACTTGGGCCTGAGATGGATGTCTGGCCCAGGACAGACACCCTCAGCCATTGTACTGAAACCCTGCAAACCTCAATGCGTGATATGGTCTTCCACCCTTGGCCATCAGTATGACCCTCAGAATATAGAGGTAGAAGACACTTTAGTGATCACCTGCTACAACCCTTCCATCTTACAAATGAGCCCAAGGCTCCCATTAGGCAAGGGTTTGCCTAGCATTACACAGTAAGTCAGTAACAGAGACAGGATTACATAAGAAAGAGGAGTAGAAGGCATTCATGCTCAGGGATGGGGACTGGGGTTGGACTAGATGCCCTCTCCAGTGCTGGGGTCCTGTGATTTCAAAGATAAATGAAGCTCGCTGTCCTCGTTCCTAGACCACATATCTTTCCACTCTGTTCTGCGGCATCTCCTAAAGTGATTTTCCACTATGGGGTTGAAACAAAGGTTATTTTTTATTTAGTCAGGAACTCCTATTAATCGACAGCACCTGTCACTAGCTATTTTATTCTATTTCTACAAGGATGACTGGCACAAAGCACCCCCTCAGTCAGGGGTGAAGGGGAGTGGAGCATCTCTCCATGGGAGACAAATTGTCTATGGATTGCATCCCCCAGTACAGTATAAGTTCCTTGAAGGTTGAGACTGCTTCATTATTGTCTTCATATCCTCAGGGCCTGGCATGGTGCCTGGCACATAGTAGGTGCTTAATAAAAGCTTGTGAAATTTAATGACTGTAGCCAAGGCTTACCCCCTTGCTGAAGTGCTCTTGGTCAATGGAGTACTCATAGACTGGTGAGGAGCCCTGAGGCCTAGGACGGATAATTTCATCAATAGGTACTTCATTCACCTGCAAGAAGACGAGAAAAAAGGGATGTTGGCCTGGGCCCCCGCTCCCCCTAAGCAGCATACTTCCTTAGGAGAAAGTTGCAAAGGGTTTGTTTCTATTAAAGGATGTTAAGATTTATAAATACTTTCCTTACCCCAGTTCTATGGGCATTTTACATCTTACAGAGAAGGAAATAGGAGCAAAGGTGATTTACCCAGGATCTCAAAGACAGTGAGTGAGTGGGCTGGGACTCAGGCAGGCCCCCCAAACCTAGTTCGGAGTTCTTTCTCTTTCCTCCCCCCACCTCCCCCTCATTCCCTCAGACTGCCTGCCTCCCTTCTCCCCACCCCACCTCCCATCACATCCTAAGTCAGAGGCAGCATGGAGCTCCTGGACCACCTCCTCTGGAAGGAAGGCAGAAGCAGCATCAGGGGATGCTGGGACACCTGTGGATTCCAATGCTACCCAAACTTTACTTACAGAGTTGTCTTCCTCTGTTTCTGCATCAGGATCATCTGGTCTCAGCTGCCTGCCAGAAACTGCAACCAGAGAAGGGAGTTGGTGATGATGAGCTGGTCAGACACCCAGGGAGCAGCCAGCCTTGGGCTAGGAGCCAGGGCCAGATGTTCATTCACTTGTTCATTCATTCAACCGATCAGCAAACATTATTAAGTGTGATCAAATGAGATAATATGTGGGAAGTGATTTTAAAGCCTTTATATCCCAAAGTGGTGCATAAATAAGCGATTAGCAAACAAACGTTGTTGTGGTGGTGGTTGTTGTGAGCTCAGGAGCCCCAGCATACTTAGAGCCTGTTCTCAAGGAGCTGCCAGTCTGATTCTCAGATATGTGGGAGTAAAGCAAGGAGGATGGGTTGGGAGAATGATAATAGCTAATGTTTATGTAATTTTTATTTATACATACACATTATTTCCTTTGATCCTCACCACAATCCTATAAAGAAGACGATATTATTATCTCTATAACTATAAGGTAGATATTATTATCTCCATTTTACAGATGATGTAACTAAGGCTGAGCAAAGGCAAGCCCAAATTTATGCCCAAGGTCACGCAGCTAGTAAGTATCTCAGGCAAGATTCCAATTCGGGTCTCCCTCACTTTAGCACTCACACTCATACTACCTTTAAATCCAGCCCCCTTTAAGTGGTCCAGCAAAGGATGAACAACAATACCTATCTTTTATCTACTGAATGGGTGTTGCCTCAGACAAACTGAGACCTGGGAAAACCTTAGCTTAAAAAGGCAAAAGTCTCCCACTGTATCTGGGGCCATCACCAGTCGTCTTGACTTATGTCTTGCCACAGAACTCTGATGCGTCTGGAGGGGAGAGTGAGGCTGGTGACTCTGCACAGCCCTGCCTCACTTAAATCCAATTCACTAGCAAATCAAGACATCATCCTCCTGATGTCTCTGGTCTTCTAGAACGAAGGATGAACAATAACAACAAGAAGCCAAGGGACCTGTCACAAATCCTTTCTTCTGTTCCCAAAGTCCAGAGTCATCCTGCTGAAGACTGACAGGATGGAACATGTTCCATAACTTCCCTATTGTCAGGCTCATATAGAAACCCTGAGAGGAAGTTAGGTCTCTCAGTGAATAGAGCACCAGCCCTAGAATCAGGAGGACCTGAGTTCAAATCCAGCCTCAGACACTTGATGCTTACTAGCTGTGTGACCTTAGGTAAGTCACTTACCCCCAACTGCCCTGCCTTCCCCCCTCCAAAAGAGAGACAGAGACAGAGAGGAAGAAAGGAAGGAAGGAAGGAAGGAAGGAAGGAAGGAAGGAAGGAAGGAAGGAAGGAAGGAAGGAAGGAAGGAAGGAAGGAAGGAAGGAACCCTGAGCCAGGGAGTAAACAAAATCTGTTGGCAATCAGTATGTTCCCTAAATCCCTGAGCCCCCAAGTGCCTCACCTGAGAGGACCACAAGGGCCATCCAGACCACCCTCCAAGAGTTCTCTCTATTGCTCAAGACAGGCCTGCAGCTTTGCTAAGGTGGTAGAATTTAATAGGACAGATAATTTTCAAAGGGAAAGTTTCTTCAGAAAACATTTCACTCTGTTGTTACAAGGCTAAGATTTATGTATGAGCTATTAGGACATCTGAACATGATACCCACATTCCCTCCCTTTGCTCATGGGAGAATGTGTTCCATGGTGAAAATATTTACACAAGGGTGAGTATGGTGGAGACAGGAACCTCCCACTGTAGTCACATTTAGGCAGACTCCCACAAAGAGTGTAGAAAGCATAAGGATTCACTGGGAGTCTGCTTGTAGCTCTGTTGTGAATAACCCTTATTAGCTTTATTTAAATTGTTCCTAGGAAGGTGCCTTAAAATCCCTTCATTAAAATCCCTAGTCCCAAATGTGTGCCTTTGTGAAGTTTTAAGACCTGTGCTAATCTTACATACTACCACTGACTCTCCTTCCCACACAAGACAACCCCAAATTTATGTCCCGATACCCTAAAATGTGTGCAGATACTGCTGCTATTGGATGTGGGTACAGGAACACCCCCTTCTTCCTCCCAGAGGCTAGATAGAACAATGAATAGAACATTGATTAGATTCATGACGACTAAAATTCAAACTTGGTCTTAGACATTTATCAGTTGTGTGATCCTAGACAAGTCACTTGATCTCCCCCTGACTCAATTTCCATCATCACAGTGTTGTTGTGAGGATCAGATGAGACAATATTAGCTCAGTGCTTGTCATGACAACATTGTATGCAACTAATAAATATTTATTGACTGACATAGCATGTGCTCAATAAATGCTTATCCCCCCCCCTTAATTTCTTCCCTCAAGTGTAAAATGGGGATAATAATAGCAGATAGCTCCCAGCACTACTGGGAGGTTAAAATAAGCTAATATTTCTAAAGCACTCAGCACAGGTCCTGGCACATAGTAGACACTATATAAATGCTAGCTGCTATTATTATTATTACCTTTGCAGATCAGGTCTCACAAAACCCCAGCCCTAAACTTCATCATGGGATTATAAAATTCCATCTCTCATCTCCATGCCTTTGCACGGGCAGTTCCCCATGTCTGGGGCACACTCCCTCCTTGCCTGTACTTTATAGACTTTCCCACTGCCTTCAAAACACAACACAGGTGCCACCTCCTACACAAGGTCTTTCCTGATCGCTCCAGTTATGACTCGCCTCACCCTTTAAAAATTATTTCACTATTTTGTCCATTGTATTTTTTGTCCATATAAATATTGTATCATGTGCATGTAATAGGATATGTTCCTCAAGTTAACGAGCATTCACTTGTACCTTCCAGGGCTTAGCACAATGCCTGACTTCCTTTAAGATGCAGCTAAAATCCCATCTTCTGTAAGGAGTCTTTCCCAGTCCTCCTCAATCTCAATGCCTTCCCCTACTGTTTGTCTCTTATTTATCCTACATGTAACGTTTCTGTACATAATTGTTTCCATGTTGCAGCCTCCACTGGACTGTAAGGTCCTTGAGAGTAGGGACTATGTTTTTATCTTTCTCTGTATCCCCCAGCACTGAAAGCAGTTCTTGCTATGTAAATGTTAGTTGACTGACTAATAAATACTTGTTGAATTGAACTAAATTTAGATCTAGACTTTAAGATATAGATATAGATGATATAGATATATTTTGGCTTTTTGGAGGGCAATTAGGGTTAAGTGACTTGCCCAGGGTCACAGGCTAGTTTTGTTTGTGTGTGTGTGTGTGTGTGTTAAGTGTCTGAGGCTGGATTTGAACTCGGGTCCTCCTGACTCCAGGGCCAGCGCTCTATTCACTGTGCCACCTAGCTACCCTTCTTTAAGATATATTTAAGCCAACCCCATTATTTTATAGATCAGAAAACAGAGGCCCTCTGTGCTAGTATTCAAGAATGCACTGATGTAGTTATGTGACCTTGGGCAAGTCACTTAACCCCTGATCTCCTCTGGGAAAAAAAATCTTACTAGTGGCAAACAACCTAGTCTTCTGCTACAACCTAGTCTTCTGCCGTATGTATTCTCCCCAGCTCTGTGATCTTGGATGTGTCCCCCACCAGACCACTGGCTCCACCACCAGGCTCTATCCTGGGTCTTTTCTTCTCCCTTTATACTATTTCACTTAGTGACCTCATCAGCTTCCATGGGTCTAATTATCATCTCAAATGATTCTCAGGTCTATATATCCAACCCTAACCTTTCTCTCCTGAGCTACAGTTTAGAATGACTTTTTGACATCTCATACTAGATACTAGCTACCTCAAGCTCACCACCTCCAAAACAGAACTCATTATCTTTCTTCTCAAACCCTCCCCTTTTCTAAACTGCACTTTACTCTCAAGGGAAGTGCCATTCTTCCAGTCTCCCAGGATTGCAACTTAGATGTCAACCTCAATTCCTCTCAGCCTCATGCCACATATCCAGTGGGTTGCCAAGTTTTATCATACCTATCTTTACAACATCTCATATACATCCCTTCTCTCTACTCACAGTTATCACCTTGGTGCAAATGTTCATTACCTCACACTTGGACTATTGCAATAGCTTTCTATGGTCTCTTTGCCTCAATTCTTTCTCTCCACCAATCCATCCTCTACTCAGCTACCAAAGTGATTTTCCTAAAGTGCAGATCTGATCATGTCACTATGTCACCCTATCCCTATTTCTATAAATTTCAGTGGCTCCCTATTACCTTTGGAATCAACTATAAAACCTTCTGGTTGGCATTTAAAGTCAAATTGACTTCTTCTAGTCCTCTCACATATATTATTCCCCATCTTGTACTATGCAATCAAACCACCCTGTTTTTTTACTTCTTTATTTTTTTAATTATTTTTAACTTTAACTTATTTTCTTTATTTCTTTATTTTAATTTATTTAACTTTTATTTTTTAGCTTATTTAAACTTTTTTTAAACTTTTACTACAATCTTTAACTTTAACTTTATTTATTTGTTTTAACTTGTTATTTTATTTTTTAACTTATTTATTTAAAAAAAATTTTTTAACTTTGACCACAATCCTCTATCTCCCAGCTCCATGTCTTTTCACTATCTGTCCCCATGCCTGGAATGCTCTGTATCATCACCTGTTGGGAATGTTATAGACAAGGTTCTTGTACAGTACTGGTCTCTGAGGTCTGTTTTAGCTCTGAGATTCTGTGATTTCTCAATCCCCTTTCAAGGAACCTGCATTTGAAAAGGGGAGCATGGAGAGGGTGATGTTAATCCCCAAGGGATGACTCTGGAATGGTAGAATTTCAGTTACTGAGGTAGGTCAATGGAGATTGTTCCACTTTTATGCAGTGGGTTCTCATAACCCAGTTAAGGTCCTGGAACTCTGGTCAGAGTTCTCACCAGGGCGGAGAATAGTTTTTGTCCTTTATGTCTTTAAAATAAAAAAAATTTTAAAAAGCTTTCCAGCAGAAATTCAAACAAACATTTCCTGGGAAAGATTGGGGCAAGATAAGGTTTGGGTGTGGCCCTTCTCTGGCTGGAAAAATATTCTCGGGGGTGTGCATGTGGGGGGTGGGGCAGTTATGACTATTGTTCCACATTCAGTCCTTTGACTACCAGCGTAGAAAGAGTATAGCATCTTAAATTGAGTCAGACGATCTAGGTTCCTATCCTAAGCCTTACCAGATTGTATGACCCCAGGAAAGTCACTTCTCCACCCTAAGCCTCAGTTTCTTTATCTATATAGTGGGGGTACCAGTACTTACACATGTTAGCTCACAGGTTTGTAGTGAGGAAATCACTCAGTAAGCCTTAAGGCACTAGGGCAACTAATTGTTGTTGTTAAAGTGCTCATCTAACGACGTCACTAAGTTACCTTCTACCTTATTTAATAAATTTCAGTGACTCCCTATTACCTGTGATATCAACTATATAATCTTTTCATTGTCATTTGTGCTTACACTAGGAGAACCAGACAAAACCCAATTCTGAGCGAGGACCTACTCCTTCTGACTGGAAGGACCCTGTCTCCTGTAAGGCTTCTGGGGTATACACGAGGTCAGACTTTTGTATTCCCAGATACAAAGTCAGCTCCCATTGGGACATTGAGTGAGAGAGATCCTGCAGCAGCAGAGAAGCTATTTATGACAGGAAGTTTCCTTTGACCCAAAGAGCTACTCCATGATGCATGGAATCCCATCATTAGAGTTAGTGCAGTGGAAGGAACCACAGATCTGGAGTCAGAGGAACCAGATTTGAATCCTCATTCTGTTACCTAGGAGTTTAATGCTGGGCAAGTCACTTAATTTTTCCAGACCTTGGTCTCTTCATTTGTACAATGAGGGGGTTGGCCTAGATGACCTCTGCCATGCTCATCCTCTCTTTGGGTTAAGCTTGCTATCATCTTGGCTCCTCCTCACACACTCAACTATGGGAGTGTTATGGGAGAGTGTATAGGAGCCTATGGGACAGTAGTTCAGCCATTGAGGCCAGGACATCCAGAGGGGCCCACAACGGGGAAAGGACATTGTCAAGGAAGGATAGGGCACACATGCACTGAGGAAAGAAAATCTCTCAGAAAGTAAGTGAAGCCCAGGCCAAGAGCCAAGGACAAACGCCCAGAGAGTATGGCCCACTAAGAGGAAACAGTAGAAGCAGAAATGGCACCAATGCTGATAGCTCCCCTTTGGCACTGTGCCATTTATACAATGCTTTTCTTATGACAACCCTCTGAAGTAAACAGCACAAAGAGTATTGTCCTTATTTTGTGGATAAGGAACACAAGGCCCAGAGGGATGCTGGATTCCCCATCACGTAGCCAGAAAACACTAGAGCTGGGATTTGAACCTGGCTCTTCTAACCTCAAATCCAGTACTTTTTCTACTATACCACACTGTCTCGGGTTCCTTTTGTGACTCTGGGAAAGTCTCTTTGCTTTTCTGGGCCCCAGTTTGTTCATCCTTAAGATAAGGGCATTGGAATAGGCAAAGTCCCTTCCAGTCCCTGCCACTGATGTCCTCATCTCCATAGGCAGTCAGGGCCCCCCTCCACTTCCCGGCCCACCAGGGACAGAAGCCATGTGACCAGAAAGAGGTGTGAGAGGGAGAAGTGTGCTCCAGGCAGGGAGGTGCTCTTTCTGTAGGTCTGTGTGGCATTTGCTGGGCAGATGATACTTCCCTGGGGTGTGTTTAGACTTCCCTACATTCCTTCCCCTTCCCTAAATCCAACATGAAGTTTCCCTGAACTCACTTAGGCCTCCAGCCAGCAGCACAGGGAAGAATTGGGCAGTGCTGAAGGTCACAGCTTCTGGATGAGCTAAATGAGGTTTTATGGGAACACTCATCTGAATCCGCCTTGGCAGAACAGTGACATCTTGTGTTGATGGAGAGTGCCTCCTTCACCCAAGACTCAAGAGTCTTAGCAACTAGTCTATAGTCATATGATTCTAGGACTTTTTTTTTTTTACCAATTTTTTTCTCTCCTTCCCCAAGGTCTCAGTTTCCCCATCTGAAAAATGAAAGGGCTAGATTAGATAATTCTAGAATCCCTTCCACCTCTGACATTTTATGTTCTCTCTTTCCAAGAGGAGGTCCCAGAACCAAACCAATTAATTTACAGCTTAGAAAATGGAAGGTGTGTGAGAGGAAGAACTGTTTGCCTTTCTCTCTACTAAGCAAACAGTCAAGGAGGGGCAGGACCCCAGATAGCATGAAGGTGTGCCCTCAAACCTTTCCTGCCCTAGTCCCTATCCCTGGCCTGCAATCTTTCCCCAAACACCATCAGTTCCACAGAATCACACACACTTTCTATTATTCAGTCATTCAACAAATATCTTCTGGGCACTATAGGTGGGACCACTGTGTTACAGAGACAAATATGACTGGGTTCCTGGATTCAAAGAACTCACAGACAAGTGGAGAGAGGTAAAATCTCACTAGGCAAGAAGGGAAATGGGTCGGGAGAGAAATATGGACCCTGTTCTCTGGATAGCACACAGATACTGTTCGGATGAGCAGGAAATCATTTCTCACTGGGGGATAAGGGAAGGCTGCATGGAGGAGGTGGCAACTGAGCTGGTCTTTGAAGGAGGAGGATTTCACCAGGTGAAGGCATGTGAAGGAGTGGGTATAGGGAAGGATGTGGAAGGAATGTGTAGTCCATAACACTTGCAATGAATCTCCTGACCTGCTCCTTCTACTTCCTATCTTAGGGAGGACCCCTGACATTCCACCTGTCCCGTACAATTCAGGTTATCTTGAAAGCAAACAACAACAAAAAAGAAAGTGCACTGTTTTTTAAGGTGATGAACTGGTTTTCTGTACGCACAATGCTTCCTCTCCAATACCTTTCATACCTGTGCTTGTCTTAATTTCCTTGAATGTCATTTCTATAGCATCTTCAGGTTTACAAAGCACTTTCCTCACAACAGTCCTCGGAGGTAGGTAATACAAAGATTATATATATTATATACTATTCCCATTTTAGAGAGATGTTGAGGCATGGGGTCCAGAGAGCCAGCCTCAGAGTCGGGGAGTCACCTCTGATTCATACTGGCTGTGCAGACTGTGTACAAGTCGCTGGTCCCCAAAGGGTCCCAGGAAACTTACTGTAATTTTAAATCACAAAGCAAGTACCTATTCACATGGATAGAGGGAACCTCACTCTATTCCACCCAGGAAGCTCCTTATACCAATGAAATCACAGATTTGGTGCAAAAATAAATCCCCATTTTATGTGAGGAATCGGAAATCAAGAGAGAAGTGACTTTGCTCAGGTCACCAAGGAAAGATGTGCCCAACCTGGGAGAGGAACCAAGCTTCTCTGACTATACTATCCTATATAACTTCTAAGAAAGTTAACTCAGTTCTTTTTCCTCCTTCCTTACTCTGCCTCTTTCTGGGGCTAGGCAGGGTTTTTTTTTTTTTTCAAATACAAAGTCAGGGCCAAGTCCTCTTTCCCTTCCACAACCTACCAGTCTATTTACCTCCCTTCCAACCCTATCCTACTGGCTCATTTAACATAGGTTACACTTCTCTCTCCAAAGAGAGTCTGTGGTATTGGGTGTAACTCTAGGTTACTTCACCCTGAATTCATGTTGTGGCTTGTGGAATCAGTCTTATTGCTTTGGAATTGGTCCTTACATTCCCTCCCCACCCCTTCACCTCCTGTTACCAAGGAACAGAATTCCAGGTTCTGAAAGGCCATACTATCCAGCCCTCTGCTTCCAAGAGGACCCCTTATCAGTGTGTAGGTCAGGAAGGGTCACTCTAGGGTCCCTGAAGCTGCTCCTACCCTTCTTGGCAAGCCAAGAAACCTGGGTTATCACCCACATGCCATCTTGCCCTACCGTGGGATGCATAGTTGCATACATAGCATATGTATGTTCTCCAAAAGAGGGAGAGAGAACAGAGAAAGGGCAATAAAGAACCGCTTTATTTTATTTGATCTACCAGATCCACTCTAGTTAACTAGTCTTATTTCTGGAGGCAATAGCACCATGCAATCAATGGGATGAGCCCAATACTGGCTGCTGGGTCACCTTGATTCTAGTCTTGGCTTTATTAACACCTTGCTTTATAACCTAGACCAAGTCTTTTCCCCTCTCCGGCTTCAGTTGCCCCATGTGTTAAATGAAGATGGTTGACTATACGGTCTTAGAATATAGGTCCTTTCCTATATTCTAAGGTCTCCTTTAGCTCTGGGAATTTTAGAAAGAAATTTTAAAGAAAGCCTAACCTAGAGTCCTATACCCTTAGGGATCAGTGAATGTTTGTTATTATTATTACGGTAGGTTTCTTTTTGCAGTGTCTTTCAGTGCTTGCTATGTCCAATTCCTCCTGACTGACTTCTAGAAGAAAGTGCGGATGTTATACAGGCAATAAGGCTATTGTCCATTGTGCTATTGTCTAAGCTTTTGGCTTCTTTTACTTCTAAACCTTGAACCATATTTTCTCTCATGCTTTTTCATTATCATCCCCTCTATCCATCTAGGCATTTTTGTCACCAAGTGCCAAGGTACATGTTGACTTGGTTTGGAGGAGCTTATCACATTCTTTGTAGAATGTTTCTATTTCTTTTATCTCCCACCACAGAAAACAACGCATAAGCTGCAACTGACTTCTCTGGGATCATGTTTGAACGCTGTGAACACAAAATCATGTTTACACATGTCATGACTACTGCAAGGGGAGATGATTTAGCATCTTGTTCTGACTGTACGTATGTTGTCTTTCCCATTAGAATGGGAGCTCCTTGGAAGCAGAGATTGGTTTTGCTTTTTTTTCTTTGTATTCAAAGGACTTCCTGGCACATAGAAAGTGCTTAATTAAGGTCTGGTGATTGATTGATTTTTGTTAATTCTCCAAGAAAAGGCCTGTGAGTCATCTTCCCACTTAACTGCAATTTCCCAACATCTACTTCCATTGATAGTAACAATGTCAATATTGATGTGTTTCAATTCCTCCTAAAGGTTATCAATTACTTTGTTCTGGAACTAAGATCTCACAGAGTGACAACATCAGAATTAACACTTAAAGACTGTCCACAAACTGTGTGGATTCTTGGTACCCTCTACCCACTATTTCCACTACAGATCTCATAGGGCTGACGACCATTTGGCATTTTTCTTTGTTTCACGGACTGCCACAGGCAGAAAATCTGGTCATCTGAGAATCAGAGAACCTACTGGGTAAGTGTTTAATAAACACTTTGCTGTGAGATGAGAGTTCAGGAGAAAGCTTAGAGCTGGATCCAAAGGTACACATGGACAATGAACTGGCATCCCTGGTGCATGAATATGAGAGCCTATGCCTAGATGTGTAGATCTGGACATTATCTAAGGGAGATAATTCAACTTGCCAAGGATTAATCAGTGAATCCTGATAAGTTTGATGAGGTGAAAGCACCAATCATATCTCTCCAAGGAACTCAATGATCCATTCACACCTCATTGAGGATGAACCCTTAAATCTTGATATCTGAGAATGATTTGATAGACTCAGGCTACTTACTGTGGCTCAGACCTATAAAAGAGTTTAGAGACCTGCCCAGGTTACAGTAGAAGCAGCAAAAATTGAGTAGAATGGCTCCTGTGCAAGTATGTATTCCCCCTCCCCACCCCACACACACACCAGTCAGGCTAGGGGCAGAAGTACAGTGTCCTGGCCTGCACATGCTCACACTTATAGGGCTTGTGAGAGGCAATGGCTCCAGGAGAGGCTGGCAACATCTGACCCAGCCCCTCAGATAGACGGAGGGGAGGAGGATGAGGTCCCTGGTCAATGCCCAGTTCCAGGGTTTGACCTTTTCAGAGAGAGGAGCTTTTGAGGCCTCTTAAAGAAAAAAGGATCCTGAGGCTTGGCTTTCTATTAAGGTAAGAGAGAATCTCTGACAGGATGAGTCTGTTGGAGAGAAAAGGTTCAAGTGAATAATCCCAAAGCCCAAGGAGCCTTAGTGGCTACTATCATGAGTTATTTGGATGGTTCAGATCTCATGGACTACCTCTCCAGCACTCCCAAGTTTGTTTTCTCGCTGGAGTAAGCCTAAATCTTTAGGGTAGTACTGCAAAGCTGGAGGCCTGCATAGAGGAACCAGTCCTAGAATTTTCCCAAAACTCATCAATGTCCAGGAAATGACCCACCACACAAACTTTCCAGGAGGCCATGTCATGTGACTTCATTCTCTCCTGGGCTACCTGTCATTACCATTGTCTCTCAATGCCAGCTCTTTGGTTTAAAGCCTTTTATAATCCCTTCCTTTCCCTTATGAAGTAGATCACAACTCCCTTAGTCCCTCCACAAACCAAGGCCTCCAACAAAGCTAAGGGGATCAGCCAGAAAGCCGGGGTTCTTAATCTTTTTTTTGTGTCATGGACTGCCCCTTCAACAATCTAGTGAAGCTTATGGACTCCTTAGAATAATAGTCTATTTCTTACCTTCATAACTGAAGAAAATGGTCAATTGCAGTTAGAAGTTAGTGAAAATAAATCAGAATTTTTTCTCTGTCAAAGTTCACAGGCCCCGGGGTGTCTAGGTGGCACAGTGAATAGAGCACCGGCCCTGAAGTCAGAAGGACCTGAGTTCAAATCCGGCCTCAGACACTTGACACACTTACTAGCCATGTGACTTTGGGCAAGTCACTTAACCCCAACTGCCCTCCAAAAAGCAAAAATTTAAAAAAAAGTTCACAGACCCCTCCTGAAATCTGTCTATGGACACTTCAAGAGTTTGTATACCCAAAATTGAGAGTCCTTTATAGACAGCAGATAAAAGGGGCACAAGACAGACCTTTGGTCAACATCCACAGTGAGAGGGATTAGACATTCCAGCAATGGGGCCTGAAAAGGAGCAGCCAGGTAGATGGATAGCAGGAGAACCAGGTGAAAGCATTATTATAGAAACCAAAGGAAGAAAGGATATCTAGGAGAATGAGGTGGTTGACAGTGTTCTAATTTTAGGATCATAGCATTTAGAGATGGAAGGAAACTTGTAGTCCAAATTCCTCATTTTATAGACAAGGAAACTTTGTTCCAGAGAAGGAAAGGGACTTGTCCAAGGTCACCTATCAAGTAAGTAGAAGAGGTAAGACTAGAACCTGCTTCTCTACCTTCACAGATACCCACTATGAGAAAGGACCTCAGAAGGGATCTAGGATTCTTTAGCTAAGATTTAGAGATACCTCCTATCATTCATCATCCATCCAAAGGCTAAAGGCATACCTCACCCCCAAGCCTTCCTTTTTAAATTTTTTTTAGCAAACCCAAAACCAGGATGACACAATAATGTTAAAACAGCTCCCAGGGCAGCCCTCTAAATTGGATAACGACTTAGTGTCCCTAAGCAGGATTAGCCTTTATCCAAAGGCAAAGGACCAAGACAGAGTCGAATCTCAGAACTGGAAGGGGCTTCAGAGGATTACCTATCCCTAAATAAGCGTCCCCCTCTACAATATCGCTGAGAAGTAGATATCCACCCTCTGCTTGGGAACCTCCTGAGGCAGCCTATCACTGCTGGACAGCCATTCCCCTCACTGGACTTCAGCTTTCCCTTCTGTGAAATGGAGAAGCTGGATAAAATGGTCTCTAAGGTTCCCTTCAGCTCTAATAGTGATGATTCTCTGACCTCTCCCTACCACATTGAAGAGACAAGCTGAAGCCAAGCAAATGTGCAATGTTAATGAGGTCAGTGGATAGCAGTCTGCCTAGGCCTGTAAGGTCAATGAGGTCCAGGAGCCAGAACTTGGCAGGATATAACCTGCCAAGGAGGTAATCCCAAACCCAGAGGATACCGGAGCCAGAAGGAACTTCAGAAGCCATTTAATCCAATCCCTTCTTTTTTTTATAGAGGAGGAAACTGAGGTCTAGAGAGATCTATACAAGTAGCAAATAGTAGAACCAGAATGCCAAGCCAGATCTTCTAGGAAAGGAAAAGACAGTCATGCAACCTGTGCCACCATCTAAGGTCAGATACAGCAATCTTCAAGAACAAGGTTTTATAACAAAACCAACAGAAATCATATGGTTATCTCAATAGATACTGAAACAGCCTTTGCAAAAATACAGCACCCATTCCTATTAAAAACAATAGAGAGCATGGGAATAAAGTGACTGTTCCTTAAAATGATAAATAGTATCTATCTAAAACCATAGCAAGCATTATCTGTAATGGGGATAAGCTAGAAGCCTGTCCAATAAGATCAGGGGTGAAGCAAGGATGTTCATTATCACCACTATTATTCAATATAGCACTAGAAATGTTAGCAGTAGCAATCAAAGATGAAAAAGAAATTGAAGGAATCAAATTAGGCAAAGAAGAGACTAAGCTATCACTCTTTACAGATGATATGATGATATACTTAGAGAATTCTAGAGAATCAAATAAAAAACTACTTGATATCACTACAATAAATAGCAGTGATAATGGGCACTATTATTCAATATAGCACGAGAAATATTAGCTATAGCAATAAGAGAAGAAAGTGAAATCAAAGGAAAATAGAATAGGAAATGAGGAAACAATGAGGTTTCTTTTTGAGAAACTTGACTAAAAAACTACTTGGAATAATTAACTTTAGCAAAGTTGAAGGATATAAGATAAATCCACATAAATCATTAGTATTTCTTTATATGATCAACAAAGCCCAGCAGCAAAAGATAGAAAGAGAAATTCCATTTAAAATAACTGTAAACAATATAGAATACTTGGGAGTCTACCTGCCAAGACAAACCCAGGAACTATATGAATACAATTACAAAACATTTTTCACACAAATAAAGTCAGATCTAAGCAATTGGAAAAATATCAACTGCTCATGTGTAGACTGAGCCAATATAATAAAAATTACAATTCTGCCTAAACTAATTTACTTATTCAGTGCCATGCCAATCAAACTACCAAAAATTATTTGATAGAGCTAGAAAAAAACAAAAAAAAATTTATCTGGAAGACCAAAAGGTCAAGAATAACAAAGAAATTAATGAAAAAATACAAAGGAAGGTAGCCTAGCAATACCAGATATCAAATTATATTATAAAGCAGTAATCATCAAAACTATCTAGTACTGGCTAAGAAATGGAGTGGTGGATCAGCAGAATAGATTAGGTACATAAGACACAGTAGTCAATGACCATAGTAACCTAATGCTTGAAAAACACAAATACCCCAAACTTTGGGATAAGAACTCACTATTTGACAAGAAATGCTGGGAAAACTAGAAAATAACTGAACACAAACTAGTATAGACCAACATTTCACACTGTATCTACATACTGTTTGGGTATAAGGTCAAAATGGGTGCATGATTTAGACATAAAGGGTGACACCACAAGCAAATTAGAAGAGCAAGGAATAGTCTACCTGCCAGATCTATGGGTAGGGGAAGAATTCATGATCAAATAAGAGATAGCATTATAAAATGTAAAATAGACAATTTTGATTATATTAAAATAAAAAGCTTTTGGGCAAACAAAACCAATGCAATCGCTATTAGAAGGAAAATAGAAATCTGAAAAACAAGTGTCTCTGCTAAAGGCCTCATTTCTCAAGCATATAAAAAACTGAGTCAAATTTATAAGAATACAAGCCATTTCCCAATTGATAAATGGTCAAAGGATATGAACAGGCAGTTTTCAGATGAAGAAATCAAAGCTATCTATAGGCATATGAAGAAGTGCTCTAAATAACTATTGATTGAAGAGATGCAAATTAAAACAACTCTGAAGTACCATGTAACATCTATCAGATTGGCTAAGAGAACAAAAAAGGAAAATGATAAATTTTGGATAGGATATGGGAAAATTGGGACACTAATTCACTGTTGGTGGAATTGTGAACTGATCCAACCATTCTGGAGAATAATTTGAAACTATGCCCAAAGGGCTATAAAACTGTGAATACTTTGATCCAGCAATACCATTACTAGGTCTGTATCCCAAAGAGATCATAAAAAAGGGGGAAAGACCTACATGTGCAAAAATATTTGTAGCAGCCCTTTTCATTGTGGCAAAATATTGGAAATTGAGGGGATGCCCATCAATTGGGAAATGGTTGAGCAAGCTGTGTTATATGAATGTAATGGAATACTGTTGTGCAATAAAAAATGATAAACAGGCAGATTTCAGAAAAACCTAGGAAGATGTATACAAACTAATGCAAAGTGAAATGAGCAGAACCGGGAAAACATTGTACACAGTATTAGCAACATTGTGTGATGAGCAACTTTGAATGACTCAGCTCTTCTTAGCAACACAATGATCTAAGACAAGTACAAAGGATTCACGAAGGAAAATGCTATCCACGTCCAGATAAAGGACTGATGGACTCTGAATGGAGATTGAAGCACATTTTTTCACTTTATTCTTTTTCATGATTTTTTTTCCCTTTTGATCTGTTTCTACTTTCATAACTGTGATTGATATGAAAATATGTTTTAGATGATAGCACATGTATAACCTATATCAAACTGCCTACCATTTTTGGAAGAGTGGAGGGAAGGGAAGGTATGGAGGAAGGGAGAAAAATTTGGAACTCAACATCTTATTAAAAATGAGTGCTAAAAATTGTCTTGACATGTAATTGGGGGGAAAAAATTAAATACTATTAAAAAAAAACTGGAAAGATCTAGCTGGTCTCTTTCTTTCTGCCAAAAAAAAAAAAAGAACAAGGTTTTGTGACTCATCTCTTCTGGGTGCCATAAGATGTCTCATTTGAAGCTTGGTGTAATGGAAAAAACACTAGATCTGGGATCAAATCCAAGCCCTGGTACCTGTGTGACCTTGAGCAAGCTATTTCCCCTCTCTAGACCTATAAAATGAAGGGGATGGACCAACGACCTAGATCCAATGTCCCTTCCATCTCTAACAGAGCAGAATATATAAAATACTGGTTTTAAGAGTCAGGAAAAGACAGATTCAAATCTGTTATTAGAAGTCTAGAAACTTTCTCCTTTATTTGACATTGCTTTTAATCCCCATATCTGGTTTTAGATCATAAGAAGACAAGAAAGGGTTTGTCCAGATAGATCAAGTCAGCTGGAGAAGCCACAGTCTTCTAAATCAGCTTTTCCCAACCCAAACTGTACCAGGGATGACAAATATCTGAATTTTCTATTGGGAGCCTCACTATCCTCAGCAGGGGACCTCTCAGAGGGTGGGTACAATATAAAGAGACCTGGATTTGGAGTCAAAGCTCTAGGCTAGAATCTTGGCTCTTCTACTTACTATCCGTGTGACCCTGGGTGAGTCATTTGATTGCTCTAGGCCTCAGTTTCCTCAGTTGTAAATTTAGGGGCTTAGATTAAGAAGGCTTTCAAATTCCCCTCTGATTCTGGATCCAAGATCCAAACATCATCTGACGTGTATTTCCAAATAAACACACATGGATGAGAAAATAGGGCATGACAGAGAGTGGGAAGAGGAAGAATTCATTTTTAAATGTTTTGAGAAATAAAAGACTCATGTGACCTGTAGCAATTTGGACAAGCTGCTCAGAACAACTGGATTGCTATCCCATAGCTCTGGTGAGGGGCCCATTAAACAGCACTGTATTTAAAAGTAGAGTTCTACTTTTTTGGGCAAGTCACTTAACCTTGGTGTGCCTCAGCTTCCTGATCTGTAAAATGAAAAAGTTGGGCTAGATGATCTTTCAGTTTCCTTCCAGCTCTAAATCCTATGTATTATGCAAATCTCTAGGAGTGGGGTTTAGAGAACAGTCCATTGCCTTCATGAGACGTTTCCTTGTACCTGTGTATTCTCTGCCAGAAGGAAAAATTGGGGGGGGGGCTGAATTCTAAAGTAGGAGAAGGTAACATGTGGGAGAACAGAAAATCCAAGAGCTCACAACCCACTCAATACTTTAAGGATTTGTAATCTTTCCGTGTAGGTTTTCCCTAAAGAAATGTGGCTTCCAGCCCCTCCCCAGATGAAGATGGTTTTTAAGAGTTGCTGTGGGCTGAAAAATTCATCTCCTTCATCTGCCAAGCTAAGGATGAGCCTCTCTGACATTAGCTAGGTTGGTCCACAGTCAGATGGCATGCAATCCATCCCTGAGCCTGGCATAGGGTAGGTGTGTAACCTTAGATTGACTGATCCAGCCAAAATAGATAATTCTTTCTCTACCCCCCCTCCCCAAATTTGATCTGGCCTCTCTTGTCTCTGTTGCCTTCTGGAATGATCCCCACACTCCTTCACCTATTTATCCTTTGAAGTCAAACTTGAATGCTACCTCCTCCAGGAAGCCTGACCTGATTTTCCTATCCTCTTAACAATAACAATCTTCCCTCTTGGTTCTCACATAGACCTTTATTTTTCATTACCCTAATGTACTTATTTAACATTTTGTTTGTGACATATGCACCTACGAAACTGTAAGCCTCATAAGGGCAGGGGCCATTTCTTACCTAATTGGAGAACCCAATACCTCTCTACCCAGGAGGCCCTTGGTATATATCTGTTGCTGATGTACTAGAGTAAGCATGGTATATAGGAAAGAGAGCTGTATTTGGATTCAGAAGACCTAGGTTCTAGAGCCTGGGAACTAGACTCATGAAAATCTGGGTTCAAATACCACATCTAGATGATACAGTGCAGCAAGCACTGGGACCTGGGGTTCAAATCCAGCCTCAGATACTCTCTGGCAGGATGACCCTGGGCAAGTCCCTTAACCTCACTTTCCTCATCTAGATGGAGAATATAATAGCACCTATCTCCTAGGGTTGTTAAAAGGAATAAATGAGAAAATATTTGTAAAGTACTTAACCTAGTACATGGTACTTATTAATAAATACCTGTTGCCACTGAGAATTAGTATCACCATCATCTCCTCCTCATGTTTTATGATGGAATTCAGATGTCCTGGACCTAATTGCTAGCCTGATAATTATCTTTTTCATTTAGTGTTCTGTGGACTTTTGCACAGATAAAATGACCTGTTTTTTTTTCTTAATTGCGTATGTATAAGTATGTAAGCATATCACCTGTAGGTTCATTAACACATTTCCAGGACAAATCCAGTAGCAGACAGGGTAATGGGGACAATGTGTAACTCAGCCTGTTCCCACGTGATTTTGCCCATTTCTTTTGCTAGGTCTCTGTTTTTTAAAACTTTTTATTCCTTCACAACTTGGAGAATATTTGGTATGAAGACCTCTATCAAAAATGTTGGGATTTTTTTGTTTTGGGTTTTTGGTTTTTTTTGCTTTTTGGAGGGGAGAAGGTAAGGCAGTTGGGGTTAAGTGACTTGCCTAAGGTCACATGGCTAGTAAGCGTTAAGTGTCTGAGGCCAGATTTGAACTTAGATCCTCCTGACTCCAGGGCCAGTGCTCTATTCACTGCACCACCTAGCCACCCCAAAAATGTTGTTCTTAAATTTTTATAGATCAATGTTATATCAGGGCGATTGTGGGTAACACTTTCATATTTGATTGTGGTCTGGTCCTGATACAGTTTATGGGTGGAATTCTCAAGGATGTTTTGAGGTCTGTATCTATATTACGAAATGTTTGTCATCTGTTAGTTCGTGAAAATCAGCAAGCCTCTGGTGCCTAATTCCAAGCTCTTGGTCACCTCTTGCTGGGTATTAAGTAGATGTTAAATTTTGCAGCTTTCAGTGATTGCTGCACCTTCTCCACTCATTCCTTGTATACTCTGAATCAATCACTAAGTCTTACCTCCTTAAAGCATAATCCTTCCATCATTTTTGGTGGTAAAGACCCAATCCTGAATTCCCATCACAAACTCCTCTTTTTTCGATAAATCTTCATGAGCCAGACATTTGTTTATTCATTATTATTACTAGATCTTTGACCTGAAGCCAGTCTCTTCCAAACCTAGACAGTGCCTCAGTTTCTTTATCTGTAAAATGAGGATGTTGACCTAGGTAATGCCTAAGGTACTCCCATCTTTAAATGCTATGTTCCCCTGCAGCTGAGCTGCAGTTTTCTGCATGGTATTCCTTGCTCTGATTTGCTTTCAAAGGTTGACCCGAGGGTCAAATAAAAGAATGGATGGAAACTGCTTTGTAAATCCCAAATTAATTTAGAAATATATATCATTTCAATTATTACATCCTTATAGCTGGACAGAAGTAGGGTTAAGGCTTGGTATAGTAAAAGACATAGGTCCGGGCATGGAGAATTCACTGCAGCTCTGCCCAAAAAAGCCAATAGCTACCCAGAAGTGGGAGTGAGGCCTGGACGAGGGAGTCTGCACGTCTGCCCTTCTTGGTAGAGAATTCAGGTCAGGCTGGGATGACATCATCCCCTCGGGGCATGCGCTCCAGACAGAGCAGTGGGTTTACAGGAATTGGCATTGGAGTAGTAGCCTTGCACTGGGGTATAATCAGCCCTCTTGCCTCCAGGGGATGCCACCATGTGTTGGTCCCCATAGTCTCTCCAGCCTTGGAGCTTCAGCCCAGGAAAAGGCGAGCACCTCTAGGGCAAGACCTCAAGACAAGAATGGCCATAATTATAAATGGATCACTTGAAGTAGTACCTGTGGCTGTGGGAAACAGGATGGAGGCAGGAGTCCTGGATAGACACCTGTTATCATCAAATCTCAAGGCGAGAAGAGATCTCAGAAATCTCTAATTCATATATTGAAAAGGCTGTAAGTCTTACACTGCTCTTTCCTTTCAGCAACTCTCTGGGGCAGCTAAAGCAAATTCTATTATCCCTGTGTTACAAAAGAGGCAGATAAGTGAAGTGACTTGCCCAAGGTCACACAGTAAATGGCAGCGGCTGTGCTTAGACCTAGAGTACAAATATTTTCCTCATTTTCCCCATTAGCTTAGGAAGCTATGAAGGAAATGAGCTATCCATGGTCACATGGCCAGTAGGTATCAGTCCACCCTCAAACTTAGGTCTCCTAACTCCAAACCTCACTCTTTTACTTTCCATAGATTCTCCTTAATAGGAGAGATTTTACTTTCTGACAGGGAGCTCACAAGCTGCATAGACATCCCTTTCCACTGTGGCATGATTCTGATTGTTAAATAATTTTTCCTTCCTTCCAGCTGAAATGCATTTCCCTGAGATGTCTCTGCATTTGTTCTAGATCCTCCTTCTGAGGCCATGAAGACAAAATCTTCTTCCTCTTGCACAAGAGAAGCCTTTAGATATCTGAAGTGTGGCCATGTCCCTTCTCCCCTCCAATACCAATTCCCTCTGTAGTTGAGGCATTACTGTGCCCATTCAACAGATGGCAAAACTGTAGCTAAGCAAATATGAATGCTAAGATTTGAACCCACGTCTCCTAATTTCAAATCTCCTGCTTTTTCTATCATGCAAAGAATGAATGATTGAACTTCATAGGACCTAATTCAGTGGACCCTTCAGTTCCCACTACCCAATTTTCTTCTGACCCCAGGAGCGAAGGTCAGAGTTAATTTCCATGTCCAGGAATAGTGATTTGAAGAAGAGTAAATCCTACTCTTTTCCATATATTTGAATACACAAACAAAGTCAGGCATTTGTTTATTCCCCATTCACAGGTGACAACATCAGAAATTAGCAATGCTTTCCTAATAAACTTCCCTGGTTCACTTCCCCACCAGCAAAGCCCCACCAGGTTCTGGCTTTTGGGGCTAGGAGAGTCCCTGGCCATCTTTCTTTTCTTCTTTTCTTTCCTTTTCTTTTCTTTTCTTTTCTTTAGTTTTCTTTTCTATTCTCTTCTCTTCTTTTCTTTTCTCTTCTTTTTCTTTGCTTTTTTTTTTTTTTTTTGCTTTTTTGGAGGGGGGAAGGCAGGGTAATTGGGATTAAGTGACTTGCCCAAGGTCACATGCCTAGTAAGTGTTAAATGTCTGAGGCCAGATTTGAACTCAGATCCTCCTGACTCCAGGGCCAGTGCTCTATTCACTGCACCACCTAGCCACCCCTCTTGGCCATTTTTCTACCTTTAGGACCTGAATGAAGGCCCTGCATCCCCCCCAGATCAGGCTGTCTGCTTGGCTAAAGTGCCCATGGCCTCCAGAGGAAGGAAGTTCTTTCATCCACAGGCCTTCCAAAGCATTCCTTCACCTATTGACTTTACCCTTCCTATAGACAAGGATGAGACCACAGAGATTACCTCCATTTTACAAAGAAGGAAAAGGCTCCAAAAAGGAAAGAGATTTGTTCAAGACAGCAGGTACTAGAATTCAGGTTTCCTAAGCAAGACTGTTGGTCTTCTGTGGGTTCCACCATTGTAGGGGATCAAAGTTAAGGAAAGCCAGAATTCCTGCCCTCATACAGCTGACATTCTAGTGGGGAATCAGGGCCAGAGAACTAACAGCATTTCTTACATGATAAGTGCTTTTGTTTTGTTGTTCACTTGTTTTCGGTCATGCACGACTCTCTGTGACCCCATTTGGGGTTTTCTTGGCAAGGATACTGGTGCAGTTTGTCATTTTCTATCCCAGATCATTTTACAGATGAGGAAACTGAGGCAAACAGAGTTAAATGATTTGCCCAGGGTCACAGAGGTAGTATCTGAGATTTAGATTTGAACCTGGATCTTCCTGACTCCATGGCCAACTCTTTATCCCCTGAACCACCTAGCTGC
>NW_027186428.1:6325799-6342444 GCF_028583685.1 Petaurus breviceps papuanus
CCTGAAAGGAAAGGCTGAAGCATAAGGTGACCTTTGAGTTGGGCTTTAAAGGATAGATGGGCCTATCTATCAATTGTAAACCCTCCCACTAACTAAGATAGGGATAATCAGACAAAGGGGGGACTAAAGATAAGTCTGCACTCCCTGAATATACTCTGAGTTTTGAATGGCTTCAGGGAATCCATTCCAGAAAACTCATGCCCATTCCTCCATGCAAAAACCAGCCCACTGTATGACCTCCAGTGAGCTTCTTCCCCCTCTACCCCCATTTGTTTCCCCATCTCTAAAAATGAGGGCATTCTACTAGGCGGTGTTCGAGGTTCCTTCCAACTCTAAAGATCTGTGATCCTTCAGCTATGGCCAATTCACAGAACAAAGCTGATTGGACAGAGAGGCTGAAACGGTAGCAACTGCTCCCTATGAGTGCTGGAAAACAGCTGCCTCATCATACACCGAAAGAGAAGGTTTGGAGCTCGGAAACCTGGGTCTAGGGTCCAAGGCCAGTACTTCCAAGGTACCTGATTTTGGACAAGTCCCTTTTCTCCCTGAGCCTCACTTCCCTTGCCTGAATCAAATGGAGATGATAACATGTGCATAACTTAACTCCTAAGACTGTTGTGAGAAAAAAACAGTTAGCCAGAAAGTCCCACATCAATGGGAGTTATTATTTAGTCATCAAGCATTTCATAAGTGCCTGCTACCGTGCCAGGCTCTGTACAAAGAATTGGGGCTACAAAGGAAGGCAAAAGACAGTCCCCGCTCTGAAGGAGCTCGTGGTCTAATTTTTTTATCCTCTTTATTACTTGCCTGGCAAAGTTCACCCCCTGCCCCACCTGCTATGGGTCCTTGTGGGTGAAATAAATCTGTTACCTGGGCGGTGATTAGGAGGATGGGTTCTTAGTGTGGAGAATGTGGAAGAGATCATTAGGGAAGAGGATTCCACAGGGTACAAGGCCTTAACTGAAAGAAGTATCTGATGATCAGGGTTAGCCTGAAAATTAGATCTATACTCTAGGGCTGCCCGATTTGTCCTTCTTCTGTGTAGATCTGACGATCCCCCTCCTCCAAAATCTTCAGTGAATTCCTACTGTCTCCTGAGCAAGGCTCAAACTCCCCAGCCCGGCGTTTTAGGACTTGCATCTATTCATCTACATCTTATCTGTACGAAGTGGTTTGCATGTCTCCTCCATCAGACTGTGAGCTCTCTGAGGGCAGGCCAGTGACTATCCTTCTCTTTGTGTCCCAAAGCTTAGAACAGTGTGGGGCACATACCGAGTAAATGACTGTTGACTCTCTGATGCACCCACCTTTTTTCATTGTTTCCACTGGCCAGAATGTCTTCCTTCCCCTTTCCTCTTATTTAATTACCAACCATCCTTTAAAAGCCAAGTCAGAAACCGTATCCTATGCAAAGCCTTCCCTGATGCCCCTAGTCTAGAAGGACTTCTCCCTACATGCTCACTGCCCATAACACTTTGTTCTGGACCTCTATAATACACTTACTATTGTGTATTGTGACCATCTGTATTTGTGTTTCATCCTATACCAGAATGTCAGCTCCATGAAGGAAGGGATCTTATCTAAACTTGTATCCCTCCCATTACTGGGCACAATACTTTTTGCATATAATAGGTACTAAATAAATGTTTATTGAATGAATCTCTTTCTAGAGCTCACAGACACCTGACAGGCACATGTCACCTGGCCTTCAGGTTACTGACCATTTTTGATTCATCTATAACCATTTGTTTCCAAAGGACTTTCCAAGCCATTCTCTCATTTGAATCTCCCATCAGGCCTATAAGAGGTGCAGAACTGAAGTTACTGTTCCCATTTCACAGAGAATGAAAACAATGCCCACAGAAGAGAAACATGCCCAAAGTTACAAGTTCGTGACAGAACCAAGGCTGGAAGCTGAGTGTCTGGACTCACAAGGCAAGGCTCTTTCCAAAACTGGATTCCTCACCTACACATAAGTGAACAAGTCAATAGCTTTGGCCTTCATTCTGCTGAGCAAATATATAACATGGTGGCCAAAAGAAAACCTTTGGACAAAACCCGACCAGAGAAGGAAGTATCCCAGGAGAAATGCCCAGGAACAGTGAGAGCTCATTTTTATCTATCCAAAACTGTATCATTTTAGCATCACAACAACCCTGTAGATTTTATTATCCCCATTTTATAGATGCAGAAAGTGAGACTCAGAAGGATTAAGTGCCTTGACCATAATCCCACAATGAGTAAGAATCGCAGGCAGGACTCAAACCCAGATCTCTCCTCGAGTCACAGGCAATCACTCTCCGCTATCCTGGGGGGTCTGCTCAGGAGCTGAAGGCAGGTTTCTGCCAGGCCAATCCACACACAGCCAGGGTGTGCTTCATGATGTGCAGTCCAGAGGAGGGGGAGGAGGAGGATCTGTTTACAAGCTTCTTGCCAATTCCTGACTCACTTTTGTATTTGTTGCTATTGGGAACCTAGAGATTATTCATGACTCACCTTGGTTTTTTGGGATCTAGGGGGAAAATGAGCCAAAAATAACAGAGGGAGGTTTTCTCCTGAGGAAATCTTGGCTGGCAGTGGGTCCCGGGAACATCAGGGAGCAAAAATTCTGTGAGTAAAAATGGGAGGCATTTGGAACTATTGGAAGTGGAAAGGGAAAAGGGAGGGGGCAAATCCTGTGAGAATAGTCTCCCTGTAGAGAGACTTATCCTGGGAGGCTGGCAGAGAGGGAGGGAGGAATGGGTCCTGCAGGGTGGAAGGGAAGCCTTCTCTGGCCTTAGAATCGGGAGCTATGAATTCTAATCCTGGCTATGCCACTAATTTGCTATGTGACTTTGGGCACATCACTTTCCCTTTTTTGAATTACAGTCTTCACTTCTGTAAAATGAGGATCCCATCCCTTGCCTGTCTTCCTCATGGGATTGCTGGGAAGTTGGAAGGAGAGAATGTGTAAGGGTCTAAAGGTCAACATTAACTCAGTGAGGGCCCCCAGGGAGAGGAAGGAGAAAGGTGGGTGATGCTTCTCCCCCAGATTCAAGGCCTCTAGGGATGGCAGCTGGGAGGATAAAAGGTCCCCTGCCGGGGGGGGGGGGTAGGTCAGATCAGTCTGGCAGGAATCCCTTATTGTGCCCCTCACACTGATTTTAGACAAAGATGGAGTAGGTGTTGGGATCTAGGATCCCATCTCTAACAGTAACCAGCCATATTTCATGTTATTCTCCTCCATGCACTTTCCATTCTGCTCAAAGTGGGGCCCTAGGTCCTCATCCCCATTGAGAACACTCCACTGCCACCCCCACCCGCACCCCCTCAGCCACACCCTTGCACACATGTGGCATGCATTCCCTCCTCATCTTTCCCTATAGAACCCCCAGCTTCTTTCAAAGCCTGTGTCAGGTACCAGCTCTTACATGGGCTCTTTCCTGTCGTCCCCATGATCTTTGGAGTTCTCTCTTTCTCTTGAAATCACTTTGTATATACTCATCTTTGTATATACCCATTATTGCATTCTTCTATCTAGCAGAATGTAAGCTGCTTCAGGACAGCGCCCGTTTCATTTCTGTCTTTTGTCAGTGCCCGGTACAGGGCCCTAATGTTTAATAAATGTTGAATGGAGTTGATTTGAACTCGTGTCATGGTATCTGAAATCTTCCCATTAAAGCAGTAACATCAAAGCTGCAAGGGACCTTAGACATCTTCTAGCTCATTCTCCTCATTTAACAGAGGAAACTGAGGCTGTGAGAAGGAAGGCACTCCCCAGAGTCATAAAGACTTAGGGACAAGTGGGGAAACTGAGGTCTAAAGAGGATAACTGAGTTATACACAGAAATTCAGTCCCCCTAAATCCTAATCAGGCCCAGGGTCCGGGTCAAAACATTAAATCCGTGAGCTTGAGAGCTGGAAGTGGCCTTCACTGAGGGCCATAGTGGCCCTTTCAGACAAATATTGGATGACCCTTTCTCAGGAATGTTGTAGGCCCTGAGTCCCTTCCAACTCTGAGATTTGTGTGTTTCTGAATTTTTTATATATCTCCCTTTGCAGTTTACACCTCCCTCTACCCCATTGTACAAACAGATCCAGAGGAATTTAAGGCATTTTGTATTGTTAAAATGCAAGTCAGCTTACATTTCAAAGAAATAATACTACGTTGACTTCTATCAGCTATCCATACCATAGAATGAAGCAGAGCATCATGGGGGGCGGGGAGAACGAGGGACTGAATCATTGTGATCTGACAATGCAATTTTCATTGTTACTGTCTTGAGTTTTTCGCCTGAATTCTGCTCACAATCTGATTGGTTCTGTCAGCTATGGTAGAGCCCTGGGTTTAGAGTCAGGAGACCTAGGTTTGAATCTGGGTCCTTTCCTAATTCTTCAACCTTAAGCAAGTCACTTTTTCTCTTCGGGTCTCAAATTCCCCCTCTATAAAATGAGTTGTTGGACAAAGCCCCTTTTAGCTTTAAATTCTATGCCCACCAAAGCCAGTGCAAGTCAGCTGGAAGCTGGCTGTGGGCCCCTCAGATTCATCCTTGTTTACACGGAACAGACATTCCCAACCTGCTGGGATTGCTTATGCCTAGAGACCTTTTATGGGCAAAATTCCCTTATAGAGAAGGCCTCCTGAATTCGCACCAGGCAGGGAACCATGCTATTTCTTACTCAGACCAGTAGAAATGGGCACACTCGGATTAATTAGCCTGAGGCCCAGAAACAAACTGCTCTAGCAACAGAAACTTTCACAAGATCCTGAGCAGATATTTAGAACATAAGATGACAAGGCCAGAAAGAACCTTAGAGCATAACTAAGAATATTAGGACTGCAAAGAGGACCTAGTTCAGGATTTCTTAACACTTCCTCTGTCATGGACCCTTTTGGCAGTATGGTGAAGCCTCTGAACCCCTTCCCAGAAGATAATTTGTAAATGTATAAAATAAAAAACAAAGAATTATGAAGGAAACCAATTATATCAAAATATATTTCTCAAAATATTAAAAACCAAAAACAAGTTCACAGACCCCAGGTGAAGAATCCTTGATTAGAGCACATGGGAAGGGAAATGATTTGCCTGAAGCCATACATCAAATTCATGGAGAAGCTTAGACTAGAATCCACCCCACCTCCCAAACCAGGGTTCTCTTTCTATAGACCCCTACCTCCTAGGGACAATAATCCCCCTTGGAAGTGCTTCTGAGAATCTGCCAAGCTGACTGACACTTCACCAGCTCCATCTCCTTGCCCATCTCCCCAGCTCCATCTCCTTGCCCGTCTCCCCAGAACTACTCATAACTGTAGCTAGTTACTGAGGGACCAATCAGTACCCCAACTCACACATACATCCAAGTTGCTCTCTTAAATCCCTTTCACTACTGCACAGGCCTCCAAGCCCCTAAATTCTTTATTAAATATCCTATAAATCCTTCTCTGGTACAAGACCTTTCTCATCTACCCTCCCTAGAATCAAAGAACTGACCATCCATGATTTAGGGTTGTAGGACAGTCGAACTCAGAGCTGGGGCAGCTAGGTGCAGTGGATAGAGTGGAAGCCTGGAAGCAAAGAAGACTTGAGTTCAAATCCAGTCTCAGACACTAGCCGTGTGATCCTGGGCAAGTCACTTAACCCTGTTTGCCTTAGTTTCCTCATCTGTAAAATGAGCTGGAGAAGGAAACGGCAAAGCACTTCAGTATCTTTGCTAAAAAAAAAAAACCAAAACACCAAGTGGGGTCGTGAAGAGTGGGACACAATGGAACAACCACAATCGACCCAGATTTGGAAGGGACCTGAGATCAAAATGTCCAATCTATTTATTTTACAGATGAAGAAAGTGAAGCCCAGAGATTAAGGAGGTAAGGAGCTTTAAAGTTTGCCGAGTACTTTTACGAGTATTTATTTCATTTGATCCTCACAACATCTCGAGAGGGCAAGTGCTATTATTATCCCCATTTTACATTTGAGGAAACTGAGGCAGACAGGTTAAAAGACTTGTCCAGGGTCACATAGCTAGTAAGTGCCTGAGGCTGGATTTGAACTCAGATCTTCCTGACTACAGATTCCAGAACAATCTAGCTGCCCCAGGAGCAGGATACAAACCCAGGTCTTCTTATTCTAGCTTCTTTCAACTTCCAAGCTAGCTCTATCCCTGTTTCACTCTCTCCACTTTACCACCCTAATCCAGTCCTTAATTATATTCAGTGTAGAAAAAAAAATCATACATTGTCTCTTCATTTTCTCTGTTCCATACTTGTACGTCCTGACTCCTGTATACTGTGAGATTCCTGAGGGTTTTGATCACGGTCTGCTCTTAGTGACTTCCCAGCTGCTTGCAGAGGGGAGTGCATTGGCAGTAGAGAGCAGTAGGGTTTATTCGCTGAATGAGTTTTCATTCATCATTAACAAGCATATCCTGAGTGTCTCTGATGTCCTGATCACAGGCACTCAGAGAAGAAGGGAGGTTCTAAGGCTTTCTGGAGGAACCAAAGAAGGAAGCAAGACAAAATAGTGTGGAGTCACGGAGCCTGATAGAGAAGGGACCTCAGAAGATGTCTAATTCAACTTGCCCCTGAGCAGGCATCTTTCCTGTAATATTCCTGACAAACAGGGGGTGAACTGGGAAATGTTCAAAAATGTTCCCAAAATGCAGGACACACTTTTAAGTTTAATCTGCATTAATATTAACATTTTCTTCATTGCTTGCTTAAGTCTATACAGTCAACAAAACAATGAATCGAGCCCTGATTTGTAGGGTTTGCTGATTTCCGAGGTGTAAATGCTCTGAAATTTTAACAATTGGCTCCCCAGAGCTTGTTTGAGCTGGCTCGTGCACACCCATGCCACAAGTCATCACCCAGCTTCCACATAAAGGGAACTTACTACTTCTAGAAGCAGTCGATTTCACTTTGGAATTTCTAATCGTTAGGAAGTTTTCCTCAAATCAAAAGGAAATAGTTCTTCCTGCAATGTCCCCCATTGTTCCTGGTTCTCCTCTCAGGGGCCAAGCAGAATGAGCTGCTACCTTGTCCATCTGGAAGTCTTTCCAATACTTGAAAATAGTGATGATATTTCCGCAAAGTCTTCTCTTCTCCAGGGTAAGCATCCCTAGCCCTTTCAACTATTTCCTCCCCACCACCCTCCAGCTCAATCCTTTCAACTCTCTGATTTCCCTGACTCCAAGAGTACTAGACTTGCAGTCAGGAGACCTGGACTATGCCATTTACTTTCTACATGTGTTGCCTTGGGCAAGTCATTTCCCATCGCTAAACCTCAGTTTCTTTATGAGTGAAAAAAAAAATTAAGTGGTCCCTTGTCACAAAGCATTGTACTAAACACTGAGGATACCAGTAGTAAAACCAGTCAGTCCCTGTTTTCAAGGAGCTCACATTCTAAAGGGGGAGACAACACACACAGAAGTTGTCAGATGGAGAGGTTCTAAGGATGTAATACCAAAGCAGGTGGTGATGCAAGTTCTTTAATGTCATTTTCAGAGATCAGACTTTATCTGTTTCTGAGGTTGAGCCACCTGGCAATGCCAAAGTAAGGAGAGCTTCTCTTTTCTGGGTCTTCAGTAGATATGGCCACTGAGGAGGGGAGGGGGCAGGTGTGACCAAGCAACATTTCTACAAAAGTGGTTTCCCTGGATTATGGCTTTGGGGGCCATGCTGAGAATGGACCAGTGGTCTGGGCTAGGGAGGGGGGCGGGAAGTATGCTCCTGTTTACAGGGCTGTTAGGTTTATCTACCTGTCTGTTGAACATAGGTTGGTGTTGGTGGAGGTAAGGATAGCTGTTCCCTTCTCCACAAGGGTGTCTCTCCTAGATGATGCCTATGGAGGCCCGGCTAAAAGCAGAGCCAGTGGTCTGGAGGACATTGCTATTGCCAGGGCTCTCAGCATGGGAGCAGAAGTGGTGGTGGAAGGCACTGGAGCTACCTGGCACATGCTGCCAGGTTCCTTGGGATGCCCTGCTTCCCACCCAGCCTGCCTGCTCTGACATTGGCATGTGAGCACGCTAATACCTGCACTACCCACCTCACAGGGTGGTTATAAGAAAAGCACTTTGTAAACCTTACTGTTCTATAAAAATGTGGAGGTTTTCCTTCCTCACAATTTAAGGGTATGCCCTAAATGTGCCCACCTATTTTAAATAATCCCAGTCAGGCCAGATAATATGCTTGTCCCGTGGCCTGTGTTTAGCTAGACCCTCCAAGGACTCCCTACAAAGCACATTTGGGTGGTATTTTCCCAGATCAAAGTGCTAGATCAGCACTGGAGAAAGATATTCCCCTGAGAAGGAAAGCAGGAACAGCCCAATCTGTGGCCAAATCAAAATGGATCTCTGAGTCTTCATCCTGAAATCAGGCCCGTCCTGAAATCAGGCCCGTCCACTGCCCCTTCCAAGACTGATATTTCTCCCTTCATTGTCCCTTCTCCAGGTCAGACAGTTGGAGGTGTTTTTCACAAGCTCCTATGAAAATACACAATGTTCTGTGGAAGAGGAAGCAGTGCCCAAACTGTCTGGCCCTCTCCCCCAAAAAAGACTGGCTAAGACGAATTTCAATTCAATTCAATTCAACAAGCGTTTATCAAGTGTTATTAATGTGTCAGGCTCTGTGATGGGAGCTGGAGGTACAAAGAGAAAAATGAAACAATTCTTGGCGTCAAGAAGCTTACCTTCCCAAGCTGTCACCTCTGAAAATACAAAGCAAGACAAGAGGGGATGGGCACCAAGATACACTGATAGAGGAATCATTCAGGAAGCACTTACTAAATACTGAAGCTTACTAAATACTAAATACTCTGGCCATATAATGAGAAGATGGGGCTCATTGGAAATGACCCCGATGTTGGGAAAGACTGAAGGCAAAAGGAAAAGGGGATGGCAGAGGATGAGATGGATAGAGAGTGTTATGGAAACACAGAATATGGACTTGGACAAGACTTCAAGAGATAGTGGAGGATAGAAGGGCCTGGTGTGCTGTGGTCCATGGGGTCACAAAGAATCAGACACGAATGATGAACAACAAGAAATATGCAAGGCACTAGCCATGGGGGTGCAAATACAAGCAAGGAAGATAGTCCCTACCCTCAGTGAGTTTACATTCTAATGGGAGAAGACAATAGGAAGAGGGGAGATGGACAGGAGGGTTTGCACCAGGCTTGGTATGGAGATGGTCTAGTTCTGAGCCATACAAGGTGGGTTATTTAAGAGCTAGATGAGATGATCAAGTGACTTGGTCATTGATCAGAGCCAGAGAGACCCAGAGGCAGAAACCAAGGGTAAGGTTAGGAGAGAAGTTGAGAACCAGAGGCAGCATGGGGAGATAGCTAGGGGGTGGCCAGGAAATTTTGACTTGATCTCAGCTGGGGTGGAAGATCTGCTTATTACAGCAAGTTCTGGGGCAGCACAGTGGAAGGGCCTTGGGTTTGGAGATGGTTGTAATCAAGGCTCCACCACTAATGAGACTTTGATCACCTTCATTTCTATGGCACTTCAGTTTTCTCCTTTGTAAGATAAAATTCATCTTTAAGGTCCCTTCCAGATCTAAATCCTATTGTCTTAAGATCCTTTAAAGGATCTGAATGCAGATTGAAGCATAATTTTTTTCACTGCCTTTATTTTTCTCACTTTTTTTGCAACATGGTTAATATGGAAATATGTTTTGCATGATTTCACATGTATAATTGATAACATATTTCTTGTCTTCACAATGAGTAGGGGAGAGGTGGGAGGAAAGAAGAGGATTTGGAACTCAAAATTTTTTTTAAATGAGTGTTAAAAATATATTTTTTTAAAGATCCAATGGGGGAGCAGGGAACCTTGCAAGATAAGAGATGGGTAAAGGAAAGGGGTTTGCATGCAGGGGACAAGACTTCCTGGGGCTGCGACATTCTGTTCAAAGACTCAAGACAGCTTGTTGTTCATCACAGGATCATAGAACTACAGCTGAAAGGGTCTTCAAAGAACATCCAGTCTGACCTCATCGTTGTATAGATGCAAAAACTGAGGTTTAGGAAGAAGCAACTTGTCCCAAAGATCAGAGGTAGCAAGAGGCAGAGGTAAGATTTGAACCTAACAGGTTGCTTTGGGGCACCAGGAGGCATGTGACCTATGGAACAGATCCCGAGCAGGGAACAATGCCTGTACTAAAAGCCAGAATGCCTTCCAAAGAGGCTGAAAACAGGAAGTGGGAATTCAGGGAAATGATTCTGTAAAATCCTGCCTATCCCAGAGGGGGCAGGTAGATCAGAAACACTGAAAAATATCCCCACAAGGAGCCAGGACCAAAGGTGGGGGTGGGGTGGGGGTGCAGAGAGCCCTGGGCTGGCAAGGCTAGGCTTTGAACCATACAAATGGATTCCGAGCCCCTCAACATCCTCCTGCAAAGACTGAGACCCCACTCCACAAGTGACCCACCCTGGGAGTGCCACCAGGACAGGATATCCTTAAGTTTCCAGAGAGTTGGCACTCTAATTTCTCCCCTTCCAGAACTCCTTCTGAGAGAAATTATTATTTTTCTATTGATAACCAATTATTAATATGAGGTTCCCGTTTTCCAAAGGTATTTAAGCATTCAATGATCTCCAAAGTGGGTCTTTGGTTACCAAGAGAAACCACTGACCATCAATTTATTGATTATTTGCTAGCCCAATAAATAAATTGACTATTAATTACCCAGAAACTTTGTCTCTCTTTTTCATTCATCTCACCTGCATGTCGCTGTCTGTGGTGGCTCTACTGAAACTATTGGTCACCCTTTAAAGGATCTTATTTTCTATCTCATCTTCCCAGACAGACTGTGAGCTTCCAGGGGGCAGGATCTGGGGCTGCTCTTCCTCATCTGTAAAATGAGTGAGGAGGGGACACATAGAAAAGACAATCCCTAAAGTCTAAATGCTAAGGACACAAGGAATTGAGCACAGAACTCAGGGAAAGCTCAGTCTTGCACCCTACCCAGCTGCCCAAATGGAACAACTTAGATGACATCTGCATGTGCTGTCATCCTTGACTCCTCTCTGGCATTCACCCATATATCCAATCGATAGCCAAGTCTTGTCATTTCTGTGTTCACAACATCTTTCTCTTCATCCCTTCTGCTCCATTCACAAAGCCACATGCCTAGCCACATACATAGCCCAGGCTTTCATCACCTCTCACCTGAACAGAAGGTAAGAGCCTTCTGACTGGTCTCCCCACCTGAAGACTCTTCCCACTCAGCCCTCCACTCAGATGCTGGGCTGATTTTCTAAAATGGAGGCCCAGCTGCCTATTCACTGGACTCCAGAAGCAACCTATTACCTCCAGGACCCAATCTAAAGCCCTTCATTTGACATTTAAAACCCCTTTCAACCTGGTTCCTTCCTAATTTCCAGTCTTCTTAAATTGTACCCCCTTCCATGAGCCCTGTCATTTAACTACAGTAGCTGACTTGCATTTCTTCAAACTGGACTCTTCATCTCCTGCCTCCATGCCTTTGCTGTGGCTGTCCCTCATGCCTAGAATTCTCTGCCCCCTCGCCTTTACCTTAATTTCTGGGTCTTTGAGATTTAGCTCAAATCTAACCTTTTGCAGGTGTCCTTTCCCAGTCCCTTCAGCTTCTACTGCTGTCTCCTTCCAGATGACATCTATTCTGTGTGTGCATCCACTAAATACTCTCTCTCTCTTTCCTCTCTCTTCTCTCCTCTCTCTCCTCTCTTTCCTCTCTCTTCTCTCCTCTTTCTCTCTCTCTCACTCTCTCCCCCTCTCCCTATACACATATATTCATATATATAATATCCAATATATATTATACCCAATACATATACCTACCTAGTTGTCTACATGTTGTGTCTCCCATTACAATATACGCCCCTTGGGGACAGAGTTTGTTTTGGGGATTTTTGCCTTTCTTTGTATCTGCAACATTTAGTACAATGCTTGGTACATAGTAAATGCTTAATAAATGCTTCTCAACTGATTGATTTTGGTGCCAGCTTCCGAATATGGTTTATAGAACCCTGCCCACTGCCCAGTCCTGCCTCTGACCCCCAACCCTAACCTTCCTTTCTCTCACGACCACCATCCCTCTCAGACAACACACAATCTAGGAGCATTTGAATCACAGACTGTCAAAGACAGAAGGGACCTCAGGGGTCTTGACTAAGCCATGCTTTCTACTACATCTGACAATAAATGGTCATCTGACTTCTATTTGAAGACCTCCAGAGATGGAAGGCCCACTGTCTTCCAAGGCAGCACATTATGCTTTGGGACAACTCTAATTGCTAGGAATGTGTTTTTCACATTGCTCCCAGTTCTGCCCTTTATGGCAAAGCAGAACAATCTAATCATTCTTTCACATGCCAGCCTTCCAGATACTTGAAAACAGCTCTCAGAACCCCAGCACACAAGTGGTCTCATATCTTCCCCAAGCCTTCCCTTCTCTGGATTGAATATTCCCATTTCCTTCAAGCCCCCAGTGAGTTCTGAGCCCAGGCTGGAAGATCCAAAGCAATAAGGCAAACAGAATACCCAGTCTGGTCTGAAAGAGCCCAAAGTAGGGGATGGATTTTGCTTAAACAAAGTCCGGTTTGCATTTTGAGTCAGTCACCAAACCCAGCCTCAGTCCCAGCCCCACCCAGTACTCCTGACCAAGACTCAGATTTAAAGAATGCATTTGTATATTAATAATAGATGATGCCTTAACTCCTTCAGTCAACAAACAAACACACACTTGTGCTCACACATAGTTGTATACATTACCAGTGCATGGCCCTGCTCTCCCAATTCTTGTTAGCACTATAACAATGTAGCTAATGTGCTTTGCAAGTGTCTGTCTGTTTATCCTATATGTCCATCAGTCTCCTATGATATCGTTCCCATAGCAGGAAGCTCCCTGAGATTGAGGCCCTGAGGTCTGAGGTCTCCTGGACCAACAGAGCTCCTTCCAGGTCAGCACCAAACACTGCTGGGAGTTAACAGGTTGGTGAGCATACCAAATCATACCGGACTGAAAGAGAAAGCGAGCCAAGCCCTCTGAAGAAAAAAAAAATGTACATACAACATCCTTTTCAGTTTATTTGGCATTATTAACATCTTCTACATTGCTTTCTGAAGTCTAGACAATCAACAAAACAATAAAACCAGCCCTCGGTTGTAGTGTCTGTGGATTCCTGAGGCCAAAAATCTGAAATCGGCAGCTGGTTCTGGTGACATTGAACAAAGCTTCCCTCCCCCAAACAAACAAACAAACAAACTTCCCCCCGACTTTGAGATGCTTACATTCTGCTGGAAGGAACATCATATATGTGGACTAGCAAATATGAGGTAATTTGAGAAGGAAAAGAGTACCAACAACCAGAAAAGCTTTCCATAGGAGGGAGACACCTGCATTAAACCCTGAAACAGGCTAAGGCTTTTTAAAGTTGGGATTAGAAAGGGTAAAAGCATTTGCAAATGCACGGAAGTTGGAAGCAGAATACCAGGTTTTGGGAAGAGAAAGTATTTGAGCTAGATTTGGCTAGCTGGAATGTACCTTATAATATATAAAGAGGAGTAATGTGAAATAAATCTGGAAAGATGGGTTGAAGCCAGACTAGGAAGGGCTTTAAATGTCAAGCTGAAAAGTTTATATTTTCTCTTAGGGAGCCAGCGGAGATTCTTAAGGGAGCAGGGGAGGGACATTATCAGACTTGTGTTTGTGAAGATTATTTTGGCAGCTTTCTGGACAGTGGCTTAGAGAGCCAGAGAGACAGGAAGCTTGGAGACCAGTTGGGAGGCTACTGCAGGGCAGGAGGTGATGTGATCATGCGATTTCTCCAACCCCTAGCTCAGCTCTTAGGCACCATGCCCCTGACCTGGTGGAAGAGTGGAAGGCTGCTGTAGCCTTCTCCAGATCTGTAAGGGACCCAAGGATCTTTTTCCATATGATTATGAGTCTATAGAGGTAGAACAGACTCTAGAGAGACCATGTAGTCCAAACCCGTCAGTAGGGAGTATTTGAAAAAACTCTCAATTTGAGGTCAGAAGACTGGTTTGGGAGCCTGACTTTGCCACTTACTGGCTCTAGGACCTTGGTTAATTCGGTTTCCTCTGTAAAATGAGGAGGATGGACTGGACAATTTATCAGGGACTTTCAACCTTGACAACAGATAATTCTAAAACTCAGACTGTTCCCTGTGTGTATGTGAATGTGTGTGTGTTGTTGTTGTGTGTGTGTGTGTGTGTTCTCTTCTCTAGACCCCCACTTCTCACCCCAGCTTGTGAGCTTCCCATGGGCAAGACCCAGTTCTCCTCTACTTCTCCAGTGGGTAACTGGTGATTCAGTGGATAGAGCTCTGGGTCCAGAATCAAGAAGACCTGAGTTCAAATCCCACCTCAGACATTAACTAGCTGTGTGACCTTGGACTAGCCACTTAATTTCTATCTGCCTCAGTTTTCCTCAACTGTAAAATGGGGGATAATAATAGCACCTACCTTGCAGGGTTGTTGTGAAAATCAACTGAAATATAATATTTGTGAAAAGCATAGTCCAGTGCCTGGCACATAGTAGGCACTATATCCCTAGTAGGGCAGTTGAGCAGAGGGCTGGGTACCTATAGGAAGACTAGTCAGTGCCTAACTGAATTGAGAACACAAAAGGAAGACAGACCCACTGTGCCTGTGCTCAGAAAAGCCACATGCATGGCCCACTGAGCCTCTATACTCATGCCCCTGCCCACCAGGAGAGGACTGAGGCAGTCGCCCTGCATTTCCTCAGCCTCATCCCTCATCCCTCCTTAGTGTCACTTCTCTGATTAAAAGAACTCCACTGTCCACTACCCACATCCTATCTGTCACCCCCTACCTCCCAACACCCCTGTTCCCACCAATAACCCCACTAATCTGCCTATCTAAATCCTAGGGAGCCTTCAAGGCCCTGTTCAAATTCCACCTTCCTCAGAAAACCCCTCCAGACTAATCCCTGCCCAAGACCTGGCTTTGTGCTTCATAAGATAGGTGACCAAGGGTACACTACTTAGTCTTGGTAGACCTCCATTTCATTTACTGTGAAATGGGAATAAACATTTATATTGTACCTATTCAGTGCTAAGCACTTTATGCAAATATCATTTGATCTTCACAATAACCCCAAAAGGTAGGTGCTATTATTATCGCCATTTTACAGTTGAGGAAACTGAGCATACTGGGGAAACAGGATCGAGTGACTTGTCCAGGGTCACACAACTAGTACATGCCTGAGGCCAAATTTGAACTTGGCTCTTCCTGACTAGAGGCCCAGTACGCTATTCACCACTAGCTAGCTGCCTGGAGATCGGGGATACTGGCTTCCCCGCTCTGCCTGATTGGTTTCAAAGGAAAAGATCCTGTGGCCAGATCCCAGGACCAAAAAATCACAGTATGTCAGAGGTCGAAGGGATCCCAGAGTACCCAAGTCCAACTGTGAGCAAGATCTCCCTGACAAGGTCCCCAGTCTCTGTCTGCTTGAACACCTCTGGTGATGGGAAATTCACCCTCCTAAGGCAGATGTGTCCATTTTTGGGGCAGTTTTACTACTGAGGGAATCTAATCTCCCTTATTAAGCAACTCCCGACCTGTCATCAGGGTGCTGGGGAAAGGCAAGCAGACAGTGCCCTAAATGGCTCTCTTGATTCCCTTCTGGGCTTGATGAAAACTAATCTAGGAATAAATGGCCTACAGGGCTCTTAATTCCCCTGTTACCCCAGGAGCTGCCTTGCAGGGGAAATCGAGTCAGAGAGTCTGAGCCCTGCCTTACTGGCCAGTAGGACACACCCTCAGTTGGCCAGATTCCTTAGCCAAGAATAAAGACAGCTAAAGAAAAGGGTACTGAGGGCCAAGAGGAATTGGTGGGGCAGGAGTAGGTCTTCTTCGTTAGGGGAATGTACCCTTCTTGGACTCAGAACAAGGGGCAGCCACCCAATATTTTTAAAGTGCTAATGAAAAAAGAAAAGAAAAAAATGTACTATTAGTGTTAAACCACAATGAAATCCAATGGTGGGCACCACTCCTCCCCGCCCCCCCCCAGGAAGGACCAGGCCTGGTTGGGCACTGTCTCTCTCTCTTGACACCCGTCCACCAGCACCCACACACACTCTCACCCCACCCTGGAATCCACAAGGAAGCAGCCCATCCCCCAGCTGGCAAGTCACAAGACTTTCAGAAGTCACACAGAGCAGCAGATAATATCTCATGATAATAAATCCTCTTATTTCTAAACTGCCTGATGGTTTCTAAGTGTTCTCTTCACAACCTCTGCTATCCCTGCAGGGGTAGTTTAGTTGTTTATTTTTTATCTTTGAATCCCCAGCATTGAGCAAGGTGCCAAGCAACCCAATGGGTGTTTAACAGCTTAATGAATTGCAGTTATCCTCATTTTACATATGAGGAAACTGAGTCTCAGGAAGGTGATGGCATTTGCCCAGAGTCACACAACCAGTAAATATCAGGTCTGGGATTCAAACCCAGAGCTCATTTTTTCACATCCAACCCTTTCTTCTCCATCATTTTTACTGACTTGCTAATCTTTAGAGGACAGGTGGTGCAGTGGATAGAACACCAGGCCTGGAGTCAGGAAGTGAGTTCAAACTTAGCCTCAGACACTAACTAGCTGTGTGACCCTGGGCAAATCACTTAACCCCTATTGGCCTTAGGACCT
>NW_027186428.1:6342844-6388021 GCF_028583685.1 Petaurus breviceps papuanus
AAAAAAAAAAAAAAAAACTAAGTCTACAACGTGCATGCCTAGGGATCAGGGAGTTCCCCGGGAGATTCAAAGCCCAAGAACCCAATGGAATCTTTGAGCTGGCAGGGTCCTACGAAGACAAAGAACCTCTACTCGGGCATGGAGTCCCCTCTAGAATATGCCAGCTTCTGCTTCCAGACCTCCAGGGATCTAAAACTCCCTCCCTCCCTCCCTCCCTAGTCAGCCCATTCCACTTTGGGAAAGCTCTGACTTTTAGGAATATGGTTTGGGGTTGTTTTTTCTTGCATCTTGCCAAGATTTGTTTGCCTAGAACTACCATTCTCTTAGTTCTGGCTGCTGGGACCAAACAAGAAATCTCGCGCTTCTCACACATTACAACTTTGAAGAAATGATTCGTTCTTCCCGAGCCTTCTCTTCTCCCCATGTCTTCTAAAGCACCTTTTACTCCTTTCATTTAATTCAATAAATATTTATTTAGTACCTACTTAGACAAAAAAATAAAAGAAACCATTATTGCCCCCTATGAACATGAGAAGCAGTGTGGTATAGTGGATAGAGATACAGCCTCAGAACCAGAAAGACCTGAGTTTGAGTTCTGCCACTGCAAACACTGGCTGCTCAAATACTGACAAAACCATAAAGATATCTATAAGATGCAGCTCAAGCACTACCTTCAGCTTGAAGACTTTCTTGATTTCCTCAGTTGCTAGTCCCCTCCCTCCAAAACTATGTTGTATTAATATATTTTCTTCATATTTATTCTGCATATACTTATATAGGCATCTGTTGTCTCACTGCCCACTCCCATCCCCCATACACTCCTTGAAAGTAGGAATTGTGGGGTCGGCTAGGTGGAACAGTGAATAGAGCACAGGCCTCAGAGTCAGGAGGACCTGAGTTTAAATCCGACCTCAGACACTTAACACAAAAACTAGCCATGTGACCTTGGGCAAGTCACTTAACCCCAATTGCCCTCCCAAAAAAAAGCAAAAGAAAGAAGGAATTGTTTTCATTCTTTGTTTTTGTATCCCCAGCACATGGCATAGTGCCTGGTATACAGTAGGTGCTTAATAAATGCTTAGGGGTTAATCTTAAGAAACAACTGAGGGGCAGCTAGGTGGTGAAGTGGATAGAGCAACTGGCCCTGGAGGACCTGAGTTCAAATCCAGCCTCAGACACTTACTAGCTGTGTGACCCTGGGCCAGTCACTTAACCCCCATTGCCTAAAAAAAAAAAAAAGGGAGGGGGGAGCAACAAATGAATGTGCTGCTAGAATGAGGAGGTTGAGGCCAAGGAGCATAGGAACAGATAATTCAAGTTGGAAGGGACCTTGGAGGCTACCAAGGCCAACTACCTCATTTTATAGATGAGACAGATCAAGAACAAAGAAATTAAGAGACTTGCCCAAGATCACAGTGTCTAGTTAAAGGTCTGAAAAGGCATTTGAACCCAGACCTTCCTTACTCCAAGACCAGTACCTCTTCAAAAGGCTAGGAGGAAATTGAAGAGGAAGAACATGTTTTTATCAGGGCATCAGGAAAAGGTGGCATCTAAGTGAAAACTAAAAAAAGGAGAGGTTGGGGTGGCTAGGTAGCACAGTGAATAGAGCACTGGCCCTGGAGTCAGGAGGACCTGAGTTCAAATCCGGCCTCAGACACTTAACACAAAAACTAGCTGTGTGACCTTGGGCAAGTCACTTAACCCCAATGGCCCTCCAAAAAGCAAAAAAAAAAAAATCCAAGGAGAGGGACATCAACAATTTTTGCCTAATGAAGCCCCAGACTCCATAGTTCTAAGACTGGGTGTCCCTGATGAATACGGCTACCACTATGAGACCTCTAGGATTCTCCAATCCCTTAAGTCACCTGAATCCCTCTTGTCCCCATGTAGACCTGATTCCTGGGGCCCAACTAGGTTTAAATGGGACTTTCTACTAGCAGGGAAGAGAATGAGGAAGACAAAATACACTTATTCCATCCACATCTTGGAGGTTAGGGGCACAGTCCCCTGCAATCTAGAAAATCTGCATTAAAAGTTTTGGCTCCCTCTTCGTACCAAAGAAGTCTGAATCTCTTCTTTTTCTCTTATTGGGTGTTTATAATACCATATTGTAAAATTTGGGTTGATACTATGCAATACCACACATATATTTTATGCATTTCTGAATTTCTAAACTTTTTCTGTGTCATGCCTTCCCCCTGTCACCTGTGGTTTCTACAAAGTTCCCCAAAAATTCCCATTTAGCTTTTTATGCTAACCTGAGCTATACTGGAGCTACGATGGGGAAAGTAGCAATGTGGAAGGGATAAGTGTAGCTCATTTTCAAGAGGACAAGGGAGGAAGGCACTTCCCTCAAATTTATCATGGAAGATGAGTCTATTTCATTGTTTCTATGAGATTTAGTTTAAAACTAGGTTTGTTTTCTTTTTAAGTTGCTCTTCCCTACTTCCTGTCTCTCCCATTCCTGGGTGCCTCTCTATTCTCTCCATCAGTCACTACGAGGAGCCAAAATTAGTTTGCATGTACCCAGCATTTATAGGGGGCGGCTGGGGGGCATGGTGAACAAAATGCTGGCCCCCGAGTCAGGAGGACCCGAGTTCGGATCCAACCTCAGACACTTACCCACACAAAAAGCCTATCCATGTGATCTTGGGCAAGTTACTTAACCCCAATCGCCCTCCAAAAGGCAAAAAAGAATTTATTTGATTATGTTTTGCTTCTACGTATATGTATACACATTGTTTCCCTATAAAATGTATATACATATATATATATATATATATTCACACACCACTGGACTACATGACCTCAAGCCTCCAGGACCATGAATGAAAGGCCACAGGAAAAGAGCTGAGAAAATGTAAGGCAAACTATGGATGTAGATTAGTGTTTACTGTCCAACTCCTTCAGTGTGTTGTTTAATTTTGTTGAATTCGGGTTTTTTTTCCTCTTTATTTTTGTTAAAAGGAATGATTTGATAGGCAGAGGAGAGGGAAGGGTTGCATTTGAAAAGGCACATAGTAGGTGCTTAATAAATGATTGCTGAATGGGTGTTATCAATCGATTGCCAAAGTGAACTATTTGTCACTAAATGCCTCCATCTTCTTTCTCAAAGGATACATTACAACCAAGGGTACCCCAACACACACACACACACACACACACACACACACACACACACACACACACACACACACCATGACAATCCAATCTGCTAAAAAGAATTTGGACCGAAAGCTGCAGTCTTTGATGAGCTATTTTCTCACAGTTAGAATTTCCTGACCCTCTAGGATGCTGAGGTACTAAATCAAGCTTTCAATAGATTTTGCAGAATACTTATATTAAGTTCAGTTAAATATTAATGCCTCCTTAGAGTCATAGACTCTGAGAATGCCCCAGATGAAAAGAACTTAAAGACAACATGATTCAAACCCTTCCTATTACAGATGTGGAAAATAAGGCCCAGACAGGAGACAGGACATGCCTAGGGGGAGTTAATGGCAGAGATACAATTAGAACCAAGGACTCCGAGTCCTAGTCCAGAGTTTTTCCTTGTACATCATACTGGCTTTCTGCTAGCAGACATTTCTTTAGGCTTAAGGCAACCCTTCACGGACACAAGAGAGTGGGCTTACACCCAAGGTGTCAAATACATGGTCTGTGGAGGCATTGGCACCACTGGCAACTCTCCCACGAGTAGACTGGAAGCAAATTAAAATGTGATTGGAAAATATTTAACAAAATAAAGATACAATACAACACAGATAATATCAATATGTGGTTTTCTAAATCAATATATGTCCAGCAGATATCCTTTTATACAATTTGTTGTTGTTTGGTCATTTTTCAGTTGTGTCTGACTCTTCATGATCCCATCTGGGTTTTTTCCTTTCCTTTTTTCTTTTGTAAAGAGTATTGTATTTTTTTAATTATATGTAAAGATAATTTTCAACATTCACTTTTATCATATTTTGAGTTACAAATTTTTCCTCCTCCCTCTCTCCTCTTCCCCCTTCCCAAGACAGCAAGCAATCTGATATATGTGTGCAATCATGTTAAACATATTTCCACATTAGCCATGCTATGAAAGAAGAATCAGAACAAAAGGGGAAAAAAACATGAGAAAGAAAAAAACAACAAAAAAGTGAAAATAGTCTGCTTTGATCTGCATTCAGACTCCATATTTCTTTCCCTAGATGTGGATATTATTTTCCATCAGGAGTCTTTTGGAATTGGATCACTGTATTGCTGAGAGGAGCTAACTCTATCAAAGTTGATCATCGCACAATGTTGACATTATTGTGTACAATGTTCTCCTGGTTCTTCCCACTTCACTCAGCATCAGTTCATATAAATCTTTCCAGGTTTTTCTGAAATTTTCCTGCTCATCATTTCTTATAGCACAATAGTAATTCCATTGCATTTGTATATCACAACTTGTTCAGCCATTCCCCAATTGATGGGCATCCCCTCAATTTCTAATTCTTTGTCACCACAAAAAGAGCTGCTACATGTGTACATATAGTATTTTGCACATATAGGTTCTTTCTTTTTCTTTGATCTCTTTGGGATACAGACCTAGTAGTGGTATTGCTGGGCCAAAGGCTACTCAAAGTTTTATAACCCTTTGGGCATAGTACCAAATTGCTCTCCATAATGGTTGGATCAGTTCACAGCTGTGAACTAGTGTCCCAATTTTCCCTCATCTTCTCCAACATTTATCATTTTCCTTTTCTGTCATATTAGCCAATCTGATAGGTATGATATGGTACCTCAGAGTTGTTTTAATATGTGTTTCTTTAATTAATAGTGATTTGGAGCATTTTTATATGATATAGATAGCTTTAATTTCTTCATCTGAAAACTGTCTATTCACATCCTTTGACCATTTATTAATTGAAGAATGACTTCTAGTCTTATAAATTTGACTCATTTCTGTGTGTGTGTGTTTGTATTAGAAATGAAGCTTTTATCAGACACTGGCTGTAAAAAATTATTTCCCAGCTTCCTGCTTTCCTTCTAATCCTGGTTGCATTGGTTTTGTTTGTGTAAAAACTTTTTATTTTAATATAGCCAACCCATTTTTATGCTGTAATGTTCTATATCTCTTGTTTGGTCATAAATTTTTCCATTTTCCATAGATCTGACAGGCAAACTATTCCTTGCTCTCCTAATTTGCTTATGGTTATCACCTTTTATTTCTAAATCATGTACCCATTTTGACCTTATCTTGGTAGACAGTCATCTGGGATTTTCTTGGGAAAGATACTGAAGTGGTTTGCCATTTCCCTCTCCAGCTCATTTTACAAGGGAGGAAACTGAGGCAAACAGGGTTAAGTGACTTACCCAGCTAGTAACTGTTTGAGGCCGGATTTGAACTCATGAAATCTTCCTAACTCCAGTCTTATCCACTGCCCTTATATATAGTTTAGTGGACCTCATTTCTATTTGAGTTTGACACCACTAGACTACATGACCTCAAGCCCCCAGGACCAAGAATGAGAGGCCACAGGAAAAGAGCTGAGAAAATGTAAAGCAAACTATGGATGTAGATTAGTGTATACTGTCCAACTCCTTCAGTGTGTTGTTTCATTTTGTAGAATTGGGGGTTTTTTCCTCTTTTTTATTTTTATTAAAAGGAATGATTTGATAGGCAGAGGAGAGGGAAGGGCTGCATTTGAAAATGGAGTCAGCTAAGTGGCACCATGGGTAGAGTTCCAGCCTTGGAGTCAGAAGGACCTGAGTTCAAATTTGGCCTTTGTTAGCTATGTTAACTTGGGTAAGTCACTTAACCCTGATTGCCTTTCAAAGGAGGGGAAAGAAAGAAATGTGTAAAAACAGAACTCAGTGTTTTCTTTTAAAAAAAAATGCACTTATGTTATGGTCAAGCTATGCTTTGGCCAAGTCTTCACTCTCACCAGCACTTGTTATACACTCACTTGTAGACAGGACACTTTAGATGGCCAGTTCCAAAAACAAGTCAGGCCACAGGGGTAAGACTCCTTAAGCCCCTGAACATCCTGCCTCCTCAAGACCCCATACTCTCTACCTCCTCTTCAGCAGCTGGAACATGCCAAGACACAACCTGCCTTTTAGGCTCTGCTATCACCAGTTATCTGTAACATCCCATCTGAACCTAGCCAGCCAGTCACACCCTGCTGGGGATGGGCAGGGAAGTCCCATGGAGAATAGAATATGTAAAAGTTAATGGGTCGGGGCATGTCTTGGGGAACAAATCCCTCCCTGGGATGTGAAGAAGGCACGGATCTCCAGAAGGGTCTCAGAGAGTCTGTAGCCCTGCTCTGAGGAACCCAAACCAGAGATCACAGACAAGCTAAGCAACCTTCCCACTGGCCTTGGCCACCACCAAGCTGCATTGAATGACTGACTATAGGACCCCCTTCCAGGAAAGACAAAGCCCAGGGCAGGGGCAGACCCCAATCCAGTCTTGTAGTTAACACCAGAAAACTATAATCTGTACTTTGTATATTTCCCTCTGTCCAACAGGAACCACATCTTGAGGATTGTATTGAATTCTAGACAATTCATTATTTTTTTTTATTTTTCATTCTTAAAAATAATACTTTTTAAAACACATCTTATTCTAGTGATTTTTAATATAATATTCATTTCTGAATATATCCTTCCCACCTCAACTAGCCAGCAAACCATCTTTTGTAACAGAAATTTTGAAAAAAAAAAAAAAAAGGAACCTGGAGAATAGGCCAGCAAAACTAGCCACCATATCTATCAAATCTCACAGTATATGGAATATTCCACACCCATTGCAATGAAGAGAAAGACGTATATTTTCTCAACTCTTCTGCCCCTTGGGCAGGGGCCATTCCAGGCATCCTGATCTATATCTTACCACTGGATTCAGATGACTCTGGAGGAGAAAGTGAGGCTGGTGACCCAACAGCCCTCCCTTACTTAAATCCAATTCACTTGCAAGTCTTGTCATCACCTCCCTGATGTCATGGTCCTTTATGAAGGACAAACAAAAACAACACGTCTGTTGGTAAAAAAAAAATATATATATATTTAGGAATAAAATTAACAAAATAAATGCCCCAAGACAGAAACTAAGGAAATTCTAGGAGACCAACCACTAGCAAGATGAGTTGATGGAACTGGGGATGTTTCTTCTGGAAAAAAAGAACTTGGCTACTAAGTTGCTCTTACTGATCTGATCATGTCACTTGTCTTCTCAGGAAGCTTCTATGACTCCCTATTGCCCCTAGGATGGTAAACTCTTCTGGAATTGAAAACCATTCATAATTTGACTCCAATTGATTTTTCCTAACATTTTGTAATTCTCCTTTTCGCACAGTCTACATTTGGGTGAAACTAGCCTACTTGCTGTTCCTCACACAGGACATTCTCCTCTTTGTGTTTGCACAAACTTCTCATCACCATTTCTTAGAGTCCTTAGCTCTCTTCAAAGCACAGTTTGTGTAATCTTTTGTTCTTTCATTGTGTCAGTCATGTCCAACTCTTCTCATCCCCATTTGGGGTTTTCTTGGCAAAGATACTGAAGTGGTTTTCCATTTCCTTCTCCAGCTCATTTTACAGATGAGGAAACTGAAGCAAACAGGGTTAAGTGACTTTCCCAGGGTCATACAGCTAGTAAGTATCTGAGGCTGGATTTGAACTCAGGTCTTCTTGACTCCAGACCAGGTGCTATCTATTGTGCCAGTGTAGCCTCCTAAATGAGGTTTGTTCTGATCTCCCAGTTGTTAGGATTTACCCCCACCCTAAAATTCTTATTATTACTTTTGTTTGTTGTTCAGTCATTCATTCGTGTCCTTCATGACGCCCTGAACCATAGCATCCCTTCTATCCTCCTCTCTCTCTCAAAATCTGTCCAAATTCATGTTTGTGGTTTCTGTGACACTCTCTATCCATCTTACCATCTGCTGTCCCCTTTTCCTTTTGCCTTCAGTCTTTCCAACATAAGGGTCTTTTCCAACAAGTTCCATCTTCTCATTATACAGCCAAAGTATTTAAGCTTCAGCTTCAATATTTGACCTTCCAGTGAATTGTCTAAATTAATTTCTCTAAATTGATTTGATCTCCTTGCTGTCCAAGAGATTCTCAAAAGTCTTCTCCAGAATCACAGTTTGAAAGTGTCGATTCTGACATTCCCAGCTTTCCTTGTAGTCTAACTCTCACAGCCACACATTGTTACTAGAAATTAATAATAACAGCCAGTATTTCTGTGCCACTTTAAATTTTGCAAAGTACTTTACAAATATTGTCTCATTTTATGTAGGTGCTATTATTATTACCATTTTACAGTTGGGGAAATTGAGGAAGAGAGGTGAAGTGAACCACCTAGAGTCACAGCTAGTAATTCTCTGAGGCTGGATTTGAATTCAAGCCTTCCTGACTCTAGGTCCCAGGACATCATCTGCTCTGTCCAAAATTACTTTATGCAAAATTACTTTGTAATCACTTCACAAATATTTTGTATATATTTTTATTTATACATGTTGTTTCCACACTATAGAATATAAACTCCTTCAGGATAAAAGCTGTTCCATTTTTCTCTCTTTATTCCAGTGCTTAGGTGCTTAATGAGTGTTACATTGAAGAAGTCTTCAGGTATATCCCAATGACCACTTTTCAGGGATTAGAGTTGATTCCTCCTCAGACACCAGTTGGACTAACCACACTCTGGGGTCCCTTCCACCTCTGAGGTTCAGAGAACTCAAGAGCTCTGGATAAGTCCCAAGACCTGAGAGCTCTGTGGAGAAAGCTGGCCTTGGGCAAGGTCAGCCAAGCTGGATTAGGAGGCAGGATACCTGAGTTTAAGACTAAGCCTTGCCACAAATTTGTTCTTAGAACAATACTTGCAGAGCATAGCACAGTGTCTGGCACATAGTAGGCTCTTAATAAATGCTTGACTCTAGACTTTGCTTTCCTCCTCTGTAAAAATGAGATTAGTCTGCATAGTCTTGAAGTCTCGTGTATCTATAAACCTTTCGGGCTCTGCTCCCTTTTCACCCCTCAGTTCATTTCAACAAACATTTTATTAAGCATATATGTTGTATGAGAGAGAAGGGCTGGTCTTGGAGTCAGAAAGATCTGGGTTCAAGACTTTGCATACAGCACAAACAGGCTCCATGACTCATAAGCAAAGCACTTTTCCTCACTGCCTCCAGGTACATAAGCTTAGACTGTGAGACAAAAATGAATTGGTAGCATGTTACAGACATCCCACTCTCAGAGCTCCCTGCCTGAGTGAAATCAAAGCTTCAAAGCAATAAAAGGGGGGGAGGGAAGGAGCTGTTGGAGAACCACAAATTGGTGGAGTAGAGAGTGGGCAAAACTGACACCTGGGATCCAATCCTACCTCTTCTATTTAGTAACTGTATGAGCTGATTAACCTCTATGTGCCTCAGGCAATTTCCCTAGGATTTATCTGCTAAATCAAAGATTTAGTCATCTGAGTTGGTGGAGTGAGTTTCTCATACTAGCAAATCATAAGAAAATCCCAGGAAATAGTCTACCCCCAAAGAGGTTACAATGCCATTTGTGGGATGGGAGTGGGATGGAGGTGGAGCGTATAACTCACCTAAGACAGCAGAGAACATTGGCCACTTTAGGGGGTCAGGGGAGGCTTCATGAGAAAGTGATGCCAGAATGGAGCTTTGGAGGCTTCAAGAGGCAGAATTCAGGGGAGAGTGCGTTCCAGGCATGCGGGGAAATGCACAGAGTGGGAGGAGAGAGATGGTATGTTGAGAATGCAGGAAGTCTAAAGAGGAGTAATGTAAGATCGAGAGTACTATAAAGGAGTAAAACAAAATGGGAAAACTAATGTATAGCCAAATTGTGGAGAACCTTAAATACCAGGCTGAATATTTATCTTATCCTAGAAGCAATAGGGAGCCACAGGAGATTTTAGAGAAAAGTAACACAATCAGACCGGTGTCTCAGGAAGAAAAATCTGGATAGGTGAAGAAAAGAGAAACTAGAAGCAAAGAAACCAAGGAAGAGGCTATTATAATAGTCAAGACAATAGGTGATGAGGGCCTGAACTAAAGCATGGTTATATCAGGGGAGAGACTAGAGACATCATAATAGCTCACATTTCCACAGCATTGTAAATGTATAAAGTATTGTATTTACAACAAACTTGTGAGATAAGTAGTACAGATACCATCCACATTTCATAGAAGAGGAAACTGATATTCTTTTTCTTTTTTTTTTCTTTTTTAGGCAATCAGGGTTAGGTGACTTGCTCAGGGTCACACAGCTAATAAGTATCTGAGGTCTGATTTGAACTCAGGTCCTCCTGACTCTAGGGCTGGTGCTCTATCCACTGTGCCAGCTAGTTGCCCCTGGAAACTGACATTCTGGGAGGTAATGACTTGTCCATGGACACACAGCCAGTATCTCTGGTGCCAGTCAAACCCAGGACTCAACTCCAAATCCAGCACTCTATCCATGATCCTACACTAGCAGGACCCCTAGACTCATCAGATCTTGGCAACTGATTAAATATGGAGGCAGGGTGAGGAAAAGAAGACATTACTCAGAGTTTCTGAACCTGAGTGACTAGGAGGTTGGGGGTGACTAACAGAAAATAGGGGCAGCTAGGTGGCACAGTGGATAGAGCTAGGCCTGTAATCAGGATAGACCTGAGTTTAAATCCAACCTCAGACACTTACTAGCTGGGTGACCCTGGGTAAGTCCTTAACCTCTGTTTGTCTTATTCTCCCAGAAAAGGAAATGGTAAACAACTCTAGTATGTTTGCAAAGAAAACCCCTTAGACATCATGGTCCATGGGGTCCTTGAAGAGTCGGACGTGATTCAACGACAATTACAGAAATGGGAAGTTTGGAGGAATGATGGATTTATAGAGGAGGGAATAATGGATTCCCTTTGGGATATGTTGAGTTTAATATCACATTCAGATTATGTTCAACAGACAGTTGGTGATTTGGGGTTGGAGTTTAGAAGAAAGAATAGAGATGAATCATATATTTTAGTACTATAAGATCATCTAATATAGTTCTATAATCTTATAGATGAGGAAACCTAGGCCCAGAGAAGGAAAGTAACATGCCCAAAGTCACAAATATAGTGAGTAATAGAACCGTCTTCTGACTCCAAATCCATTGCTCTTCTCATTGGGCTTGTAAGAGACCTGCTCTGAGTCCCTGGGGTCAACCCCAGAGCTTTCTCCACTCACCTAAAGCAGAAGAGGGCTGAGGAGAGAACAGCCCGGCGACCTTGAGGGACCAGCCTTACCCTCTCTTGTGTATCTGGCCCTGTGCTAAGCTACACTGGAAGAGAAGTAGGGAAGGAGCAGACCTGGACCTGGTCCTCGGGGCTCTCATCATCTGAGGAGGACAGAAGAGGGGAAGAATCAGACTGAGCACTCAGCGAGACAGAGAACAGCCAGACCCAGAAGTCGCCTTTGGGTAGATGACAATCCAGGGGTGATGGAAGATGGACAGACATGGTCCTTGGTCTCAAAAATGAATACTAGAAAGTTAGATCTTAAACTATTTAAAATCTCCTTTTATAGGCAAGTAGACTAAGGTCCAGAGTATGAAGAAAAACTTACCCCAAATCACACAGCCATTAGAAAAGAATATAAAGGGCAGCTAGGTGGTGCAGTGAATAGAGCACTGACTCTGGAGTCAGGAGAACCTGAGTTCAAATCCAGCCTCAAATCCAGACACTTATTAGCTGTGTGACCTTGGGTAAGTCACTTAACCCCAACTGCCTTGCCTTCCCCCTTCCAACAAAAAAAGAAAAGGATATAAGACAATATGATGCAATCCAAATGAGGTTTTAAAGCAGGAATTCTTAACCTGGGGTCTGTGAACTTTTAAAAAATCTTTTTATAACTGTATTTCGATATAATTGGTTTTCTTTGTAAGCTTATACATTTTGTTTTATTCATTTAAAAATACTATTATGCAAAGGGGTCCACAGGCTTTATGAGACTACTGAAGGGGTTCATACCACCACCAACAAAAGAACCCCTGATTTCAGTGCTACAGGAGCTCCAAAAAGAGGGGGAGCAGGGTTCACTGGGACTGTCAGGGAAATTTTCCTGTGGAGGTGTTTCCTGAGCCCCATCTTAAAAGATCCACTTTTCGTGTTAGAGAAGGCCAGAGAAAGACACCCCCAAAATGGGAATGGTTTAAATTATTAGTGCCGAGGCATAAATTAGCTAGCGTGGGGGAGGAAAGAAACATTGAGAATTTTATGACTTACACTGGGATTCCCCTTTTTCTAAGCAGGTAGAAGATGGGAGGTGCCCTAGCTTACGCCCTGCTCACCCTGTTAGGCAGGACTGGGAGCTCTAGTCTGGCCAGCAGGGGAGGAGAACGGTTGTGCCTTCTCTTGTCAATAAGCAATTCTCTTTGCTTTTTTTCTTTCAAATTTTGAGTAATTGTAATGATCAATTTTAGTATAGGAAAATAAATAATAAAACATACCTTATTTTTTCTTGAGAAAAAGTTAGGGACCCCCAGGGGAAAGTGCGTCATACAATCTTAGCTATGGTCACTCTGTAATTTGTTTTTGCTTAACTCTTATTTTCTTTCTTTTTAGTTTTCAACATTCACTTCTCTAGGACTTTGAGTTCTAAATATACGTTCATATGAAACGTATTTCCACATTAGTCATGTTGTAAAGAAGAATTAGAACCAAAGGGAAAAAACTAGGAGAAGAAAGAAACAAAAAAAGGAAAAGAAAATAGTATAGCAAATCTCTTTGATTGGAAACCTCAACTGAGCATCAAGCCTTTCTAGAGACACAGCATGTGACTGACTTCCTACACTGCCTGATTTGAGAGCAAGGACAGGCGCTAGGCGTGTGAGGGCCAATGCCCTTTGGGACTTGGTTTCTCGCTCAAGTAGGATGCAGATCAAAAGAGAAGTCTTGACCAGTAGTCTGTTTCTGTTTCTGCCACTAACTTGCTGTGTAACCTTGTTGGGCCTCAGTTTCCTCAACTGTAAAAAGGGGCGGAAAAAGCCTCTACTACCTTCCTTCAAAGACTATTGTGGGGATCAAATGAGATAATCATTGTAAAGCACCTTATAAGCCTTAAAGTTCCATATACAGGTGAGACATTATTATTACAATTTGTTTTTCCAAAGAAGCCTTGCCCCAACCTAGGACAACATTTGCTGAAGTTGCAGCACTGAGAGGAATGGGGTAGAGGTCCCATAAACCTAAAAGCAACCCAAAACGTGAGCTGTCATAATTTTTGTTGTTATTATCTTTGTTGTTCAAATTCAAGATATGACCATGTCACTCCTTTGCTCAAGAAGCTTCACTGGCTCTCCCTGGTGTTTAAGAATTTGAATTCTTAATTAAATTCTTAAAATTTATATTTATTCCTCTGTTTGGAATTTAAAGTCCTTCACTAAAGACTCTAGGTTATCCTTCTAGGTTGATTACACATTACCCTCTCTCATGTACTCTACAAAACATTCAATATCTTTCCTCCATGCCTTTACATAGATTGCTCACCATGTCTGGAATGCTCTCCATTCTCACCTTTTTCTAGCTCCCTACAAAGCTCAGCTTAAGCTCCTTCAAGAGATCTTTCCTGATTTCCCCAGTTTTCAGTGCCTCTACCCAAATCACTGTGTATTTATTCTGAATACTTCCTATATTTACTTATATGTGAACATTTCGTATCAATAACCCAAGTAGAATATGAGCTTCTTGAAGGCAGGATCTTTAACAGTACTTTAGTGTTTACTTTCTCAGTCCTAATACAATGCCTGCAGAGTTGATGCCTAATAAATGCTCATTGATTCATTGATTTAGTCAAAAAATCTCAGAGTAGGAAAGACCATCAGAGTCCACCTAGTCCAACTGGCATCCCTCTATAGCATATGTGACAAATAGGCAGCCAGTCTTTGTTTAAACTCATCTAGTGAGAGAGAAGCTCACTACCTCCTAAAGCAGCCCATTCATTCCTCCTCAGTTATTCAAAACTCAAATTATTAGGAAGCTTTTCCTTATGCCAAGTTGAAATCTGCCTCCCCTGAAACTTCTAGCATCTGTGTTCAACCAGAGCAAGTCTTTATACTCTTCTATACACCAACCTTTCAAACCCAAAAAGACTACAACCATGTCAAGCCCAAACCTCCTCTCCTCTCCTCTTTTCTCCTCTCTTCTCCCCTTCCCCCTCCTCTCATCTCCTCTCCTCTCTTCTCCCCCACTCCTCTACTCTCTTCTTCCCTCCTCTCCCTTCCTCTCCTCTCCTCTCTTCTCATCTCCCTTCCCCTCTCCTCTCCCCTCCCCTTTCCTCCCTTCCTCTCCTCTCCTTTCCTCTCCTCTTCTGCAGTCTAAACATTCCTCAGTTCTTCAAATAAACCTCTATGGCATTTTCTCCAGTCCCCTTACCACTCTCTGGGCACCCTCCAGCTTGTGAATGATATTTCCAAAATGTGGTGCCCACAACTGAACACAGCACTATAAGCTGATCAAAGAACAGCAGGGCTATCACCCCCACCCCTTGTTCTAGACACTGTGCTCAATACAGTCCAAAATAACAGTAGCTGCACCTCACATGGTGCTTGTTTGCTTGTTCAATAAAACCCCCAAATCTTTTTCACATGCTACATAGCCAGATGTTTCCCATCCCGAACTTAATGAAATTAGTTTTTTGAACCCAAAGATAGGGCTACATTTATTTTGATTAACTTTTGTCCAATTAGATGCAACTCATCCTGCTGGAATATTTTGACATCCAAATTCCATCATCCAATATGTTAACTATCCTTCCCAGCTTTATATCATCTGGAAATCTGGTAAACCTGTCATCTATGCCTTCATGCAAATCATTGATAAACATATTAAATGGCACAGGACCAATGACATATGGCTATGGCAGTATACCATAAACCTTCCAAGTAGACATCACCCTTTTAGTGACTATTCTTTTGGTCCAACCAGTTTTCAAATCTAGCTCCTGGGTGTCTACAATACCTCTTATGTGGACAATTGTAATAGCCCAGCTGGTCTCCCTGACTCCACTCTCTCCTCTAATTCACCAGGTTCACAGCAGTCTCCAAATGCCCATCTGTGACCACACCCTTCTGACTCCCTGGTTTGAATATTTTTCTCAGCTCCACCCTGACCACAGGAAAAAGTCTCACCCCTTCCCCTTGGCATCCAAGGTGTCTGATCTCCCCTGTGGCTGTTGGCCAGTAGCTTCTGCTAAGCCAGGGGAGTCCTCACTCTCCCTCTCTGGTGGCTCCCATCCTTTACTCATGTCACCCATTGCGACAAGAGGCCCAAGAAATAGGGAAGCCTTAGATTAACTACAGCTCTAAAGGTCTGCAAGGGAAGGACTGTTAGCAGATTTTTCTTTAGATTTACATTTCTATGATTATCCCTAATTATTGGATGTTTTTGCAAACGTCAGTGTCTAAACTTCTCATGCCCATGGGGTGCTGCTTTGATGCCTCCTTAGGTCTTAGAGGATGCCCTGGCTTTGCCAAGGCAACATCAATATTGTACAAGAGCTAGCAGTTCCCATCAAGCAGGAAAGACTGCAAGTCCAGTCAGGGGATAGACTTTTTTATCTGTTGTGGTGAAGAAGCCTTGCTAAGTACAGAAAGACTCAGTACAAGTTGAGCCTGTCAATCAATCATTAAGCATTTAATAGACATCTACCATGATAAGTGCTGAAGATATAAAAAGGAGCTAGAGACAATCCCTGCCTTCAAGAAGCTTACAATCTAATGGGAATGACCACACTCGAATAAACATATACAAAACAAGTTTTATACAGGATAAATTGGAAGTAATTTAAAAAGAGAAGGTACTGGGGGTGTCTAGGTGGCACAGTGAATAGAGCACTGGCCCTGGAGTCAGAGGACCTGAGTTCAAATCCAGCCTGAGACCCTTAACACAAAAACTAGCCGTGTGGCCTTGGGCAAGTCACTTAACCCCAACTACTCTCCAAAAAGCAAAAAAACAAACAAACAAGAGAAGGTACTGGAATTAAGAGGAGGTGGGGAAGGCTTCCTGTAGAAAGTGGGACTTTAGTTGGGACTTAAAAGAAGCCGGGGGTGGGGGAGTGACCATTTGGAGTGGAGGAGGGAGAGAATTCTAGCATGGGGAATAGACAGAGAAAAATTCTCCAAATGGAGAAATGAAGTTTTTTTTATTCATGGCACAGCCAGGAAGTCAATGCCCCTCTATAAAAGGGTACATCTTGGGGAATAAGGTAAAAGAAGATTGAAAAAGTAGTATGAGTCTACGTTATGAAGGGCTTTGAATGCCAAAGAGAGCATCTTGTAATGCTGGAGGTAATAGGAAGTAACTGGAGTTTATTGAGTAGGAAGGGGTATGTATGATGTAGTCAGACCTTCACTTTGGGAAAATCACTTTAGTGGCTGAATGGAGGATGAATTGGAGTGAAGAAGGTACTTGCAGCAGGCAGACATACCATCAAGCTATTGCAATAATCCAGGAATGAGGTGAAGAGGGCCTGCACCAGAGTGGTAGCAGTGTCAGAGGTGAGAAGGGGGTATATGGGACAGGTGTTGCAAAGGTGAAGTCTACAGACCTTGGCAACAACTTGGATATGGGGGTGGTGGCAGTATGAGAGAGAGTGAGTAATCCACAGCGACCCCTAGTTTGTGAACCCAGGAGCATGGAGTTGCCCTGAACAGTAACAGGACAATGGGCGGGGGGGAGGTGTTTGGAGGGGGGAATAATAAGCTCTGTTTTGGACATATTGAGTTTAAGATGTCTACTGGACATCCAGCTCAACGTGTCTGAAAGGTTGTTAGAGATGTGAGATGGGAGGTCAGCAGAGAAATTGGTGCAGGATTGGTAGAATTGAGAATCATCTGCATAAAGATGGTAATTAAATCCATGGGAGTTGATGAGATCACCAAGTGAAGTAGCAGAGAGAGAGGAGAGAAGAGGGTCCAGTTCCGAACTCTCAGGGAGGGGCACCTATGGTTAGGAATGTGATTTGGATGAGGATCCAGCAAAGCAGACAAAAAAAGAGAGGGCAGACACAAAGGAAGGGAACCAGGAGACAGTGGCATCAGGAAAACCCAGAGTGAAGAGAGAATAAAAGAGGAGAGAGTGACCAACAAGGTCAAAGGCTGCAGAGAGATTACAAAGAATGGGGACTGAGAAAAGGCCATTGGATTTGGCAACTAAGAGATCATTGGTAACTTTGGAGAGAGTGGTTTTGATGGAATCACGAGGTCAGAAACCAGATTATAAATGAGAGGAGAGAAAGTGGAGGCATCTACTGTAGACCCTTTCCAATGAGTTTAGCTACAAAGCACAGAACAGATATAGGACAATAGTTAGCTGGGATGGAAGGAACAAATGAGGTGGGATTTTTTAGGATATGAAAGACATGGGTATGTTTGCATAGTATTGGTTGTGACAACTCTCAGCATGTGTAGGAGAGACAGACTGCAGTCCCTGTTGGTGAAAGAAGATCCCCACCAGTGAAATCATGATCCTTGAAGTTCTGAAGTCTCATTGTCATAATGATCATCTCTTTATCTTTTGAATTATCTTTTGCACAAATTCAGATCCTTTGAATTTTTTCCCTGTGTGGCACATCTGCTTCTCTCTCTCTCTCTCTCTCTGTTTTTCTCTGTCTCTCTGTTTCTCTCTGTCTCTTTGTCTCTCTTTGTCTCTGTTTCTGTCTCTGTGTGTGTGTCTCTCTCTGTCTCTGTCTCTCTTTGTCTCTGTCTCTGTCTGTCTCTCTGTCTCTGTCTCTGTCTCTCTCCCCTCTCTTCCCCCCGCCTCTCCCTCTCTTTCCCTCTATAATCATTCTCTGATGGTCCCTGGGCCCGAATGAGTTGCTGTCACCTATAGTCCCTTCCAGTTCAAACTCCAGGATCCTCAGATACTTGCTATCTATATGGCCTTGGCCAAACCACTTCCCCTCTGAGGATCTCATTTCCTTACCTTTAGAATGAAGGATCTTATAAAAAAAAAAGAGCTCTAAGGGATCCAGCCCTTGCCACGGGCCTAGCCCTACTGTTGTTCAGTTCTCTCAGTCATGTCTGATTCTCTATGACCCCATTTGGGGTTTTCTTGGCAGAGATACTGGAGTGATTTGCCATTTCCTTCTCTAGCTCATTTTACAAATGAGGAAACTGAGGCAAACAGGGTAAGTGACTTGCCCAGGGTCACACAGCTAGTAAATGTCTGTGGCCAGATTTGAACTGAGGAAGAAAAGTCTTCCAGACCCCAGGCCCAGCACTCCACTGTGCCACTTAGCTGCTGTAGTCCTTGCTCATATAGTCAAATACTGGCCTCTTAATAGTTTCCTTAGAATTTTTCTTCTCTCATCAGTTTGACTGTGAACTCCCCAGGGAGATGCAAATGGTTATTTTTTTTTCTCCTCTCTACTCTATAGGTAGGAAAACACAGAACTGGGCATATCAGGATGATAAGCTACGTAATGCACTTCCTTCCTTTCAATTCAGCAAGCATTTATTAAGTGCCTACTGCATACCAAGCACTGGACTAGGCTCTGGAAACACAAAGACAAAAATGAAGCAATCCCTGTCCTCACAAAGCTTACAGTCTGACAGGGGAGACAGTATGCAATTGAGTAATTAAAAACAAAGTCTCCAAAGTAATTTCAAGTAAGAGAAAGTGCTAATAACCGGAGAAGGGGAGGCTGGGGACCAGAAAAGGTCCCATAGAGTATATTGTCTTTGAACGAGGCCCAAAAAGAAAATAAGGCTTCACTGAGAGACAGGTGAAGAACAAGAACATTCTAGACCTGCAGGAACAACTTACATGAAGGCACTGGGATAAGAGATATGGTTGTTGTTTTTCAGTCATGTCTGACTCTTTATAATTCCAGAGATTTGGGCGTTTTCTTGGCAGTGATACTGGAGTAGTTTGCCATTTTCTTCTCCAGCTCATTTTATAGATGAGGAAACTGAGGCAAACAATGTTAGGTGACTTGCCCAGGGTCACACAGCTAGTATATGTCTGAGACCAGATTTGCGCTCAGGCAGATGAGTCTTCCTGACCCCAGGCCCAGCACTCTATCCACTGGGACACCTAGCTGCCCAGCTAAGAGATGGAATGTCACAAATAGGGGACAGTAACAGGCAGCTTGAGAAAGATTATAAAGGGAGAAGTATGAAATAAGACTGAAGCAAATTTCACACGAAGCAGAACATTTTTCAATTATCCTCTTTCACACCCTCCAGGACACCTCTATGCAATACTGATAGGGCCCAGAAGGCAGGTGGAGTGGCCCCTTCCCAAGACCTCAGACATCACCCACTCTCATCTCAAACCTCTGGCCCCACAGCCTGCAAGGACCCAATATCTGTATGCACTGACTGAGTACTGGCCTGGCCAACTATGATCATAGGAACATAGGATTCAGAGTTTGAGGGGCCCTTGGAGATCATCTATTTTAATCCCTTCATGCTACAGATGAGAAAACTGAGGCCAAGGAAGGGTAAGTCTTGCCCAAAGTCATACCAGTTCATTAAGGAGCAGAATGAGGATTATGCAGTGTCTGAGGCAGGATTTAAACCCACTCCAAATCCAGGACTCTTTCTGTGATGACAGCTACAACACTCTTCTTAAACTCACCTATTCTATGAATGGGCCTTTTTTTGGAGGGGGGAATACAAGGCAATTGGGGGTAAATGACTTGCCCAAGGTCACATAGCTAGTTATGGGTCAAGTGTCTGAGGTCAAATTTGAACTCAGGTCCTCCTGACTCCAGGACTGGTGCTCTATTCACTGCGCCACCTAGCTGTCCCATAGACCTGTGATTTATTTAATGTAAAGAATTCCCAGAGATGAACTCCATCTACCTGTATAGATCAACACCTTCTCTAAAATTTATCATCTTGGGTAGAGTGACTTGTCTAGGATAACACAGTCAATATGTCAGAGGCTGGGCTTGAACTGCGGTCTTCCTGACTCCAAGGCCAACTCTATTTACTGCACTTCTCTACACATTCTTTGTCCACAGAGAAGGCACTTTTAAAGAACAGTTAAAACATCTTTGCATCTGTTCGTGTATACATGACTGGAATTGAGGTCAAGAAGATCTGAATTCAAATCCCGCCTCAGATTCTTACTAGCTCTGTAATGCTGGGCAAGGCTTTTAATCTCCATCAGCTTCAGTTTCCACATCTGTCAAATGAGGATAGCGATAGCCCTTCCCTTAGAGGATTGTGGTGAGAATCAAACTGGATAATGTATGGAAAGTGCTCTGATAACCTGAAAATGCCACATAAAGGGGAGCTGACATTGTGATGATGATGCTGAGTAACAATGGTCTTGAGAAGGATGCAAGGCAAGGAGAATGACAATGAGGATAAAGTTCAGGATGATCCCAACCCCCATTTCTCCAGTCCTTTCAGGACTACACAGTGCTTTTCTTACAACTGCTCCAAGGCCAAAAAGTATATCTGATTATCCCCATTTTACAGATGAGGCAAGTAGGCTCAAAGTAAGGAAAGGACTTTCCCAAGGTAGAGAGAGAGGAGAGAAGAGGGTCCAGTTCAGAACTCTCAGGGAGGGGCAAAATACATCAAGTCAGAGGCAGATCTAAGACCTAAACTAAATCTTCTGATGGTTTCCTCTCAACACTACAGAGGTCATCACAGTGGACAATTTTAAAATGTAATTAAATCCATATCCCTATATCCTCTATTACAACATTGTCCAACCTTTCCCTACCTTCCCTTCCTCCCACCTTCTATCTTTCTGTAAGCAAGTTTTCAGAAAAAAAGAAGGGATATTTGTTTTCTATACCACATACTGAAGGAGGAGAAAGACTTAGTTGACTCTATCTAACTTATCTGAAGGGGCAACTAGGTGGTACAATAAATAGAACACCAGGCCTAGAGTCAGGAAGACTCATCTTGCTGAGTTCAAATCTAGCCTCAGACAGATACTAGCAGTGTGACCCTGGGTAAGTCACTTAACCCTGTTTGCTTCATCTATAAAATGACCTGGAGAAGGAACTTCAAGCCACTCCAGTATCTTTGCCAAGAAAACCTCCAAATAGAGTCAGACATGACTCAACAACAACAACTTATCTGAAAGGGCATCCTGGAAGAATCAGACTTCTCTGGTCCTGGAGCTGATCATCCAGCACAATGAGTAGAATCACAGTTTGTAGATTTCCATTCAACATAAAGGAAGAACTTTCTAACACTCAGAGCTTCCTGGCAATGTTGATACCACACTCCTCAACACTGAAGATATCCAAGGGGAGGTTAGATGCCTGGGACATAGTAGAGAGGATTCCTGATTTGGGAGGGAGTGTGGATGGACCACTGCAGTACCTCACTGCTCTAAAATAATAATAAGAACAACCATAATCAGGGAACACTTTAAGGTTTGCAGAACACTTTATATCTTTGGTCTCATGTGATCCTCACAATAATCCTGTGAAGTGAGAACTATAGTTATGATTATGGTCATTTTACAGATGAGGAAACTACAGGAATGGGATGGAATGTTGCTGTACTGTAAGCAGGAGTGTGCCGGTAAAGGCTTTACAGCTGGCCCTCCCAAAAAAATGCACACACAATACACACAGTTAACACTTTCTTAAGTCTAGACAATAAGCAAAAGAATAAATTGGGCCACTTTATAGCCTTTGCAGATTCCTAAGGTATAAATAAATGCTCACACACAAAAATTTAACAATCGGCTCTCTCTGTTCCAACTGGTTCCAGCCCACTCGCTGGTTGTAAGAAATGACAAATGCAAAGAATTCAGAGAAATATCAGGAAACATACATGAACTGATGCAGAGTAAAGCAAGCAGCCTCAGGAAAACGATCTCCACAAAGATTACAACAATGTAATATTGCTGCACATCATATAATTATAATGACCATACCTTGAGGGAGCACTGGGGAGGAAAGAGAAAGAGAGATTCCAAAATGGACATTACATAAAAACAAAACATATACATCAAATAAACAAATAAGTTAATAGATAGCTAGACAGACAGATATATAGATTGATAGATAAGTGATCTGAGGTTCAGAGAAGGTAAGTGTGACTTATCATTGGTCATAAAGCCCCTAAGTATCAGGGGTCACATTTGAACTTAGGTTTCTTCTAACTCCAGATTCTGCCATTCAGCCTAGCCCTGGCTCATACAGTCATAAACTGGCCTCTTAAATGCTTCATTAACATTTTTCTTCTCTCATCAATTAGAGGGTGAGCTCCATGGGAAGATGCAAACATCCTACTTTTTTCTTCTCCCTACTCCCCAGGTAGAAAAGCACAGAACTGGACACAAAAGGGTGATAAGTAACTCCTGTCTGCATTGAGTAGAATTGAGCTGAAATGATTTGTGGTTCTAACTTCAATCTAAATTGGATTGAATTGTTGTCATTTTTGTTGTTGAGTCATTTCAGTCATATCTGACTCTTTGTGAACCTGTCTGGGTTTTTCTTGGCAACAGTAGTGGAGTGGCTTGCCATATCCTTCTCCAGCTCATTTGACAGAATGAGGAAATCAAGGCAAACAGCATGATGTGATTTTCCCAGGATGACACAACTGAGTGTCTGAGACCAGACTGGAACTTAAGAAGATGAGTCTTCCTGACTTCAGACCTGATACTCTATCCAGTGTGCCACCTAGCTACCCAAGGATTAAATTAGATTGGATTAAATTAAAAATCCCAATCAGGCATTGAAATACACCCCTCTTGACAGAGTCAAGTGGTCAGTCAGTCAAGAAGCATTTATTAAGCACCTACTATGTATCAGACATGCTAAGCACTGGGGATACAAAAGAAGCAAAAGACTGTCCCTGCCCTCCAGGAGCTCACAGTCTAAAGGAGAGACAATTCATAGATATCTCTTCAAAAATACAGAATACCAAAGCCTGAAAGGAGCTTAGGGCACAGAATTTAACTTCTTCCTTTTATAAAAGAGGAAACATTTCTCAGAAAGAGAAAAGGGCTAGGCCAAGATTACAAAGGAAATTGGGGAACTCAAATCTGGGTGTCCCTGACTCCTAGTCATATATAACTTGAAGGGAACTCAGAAGTAGTTCCAAAGCCATAGAGTTTGATCTGCCTCAAATGTGGAAACTGTGGCCAAAAAACAGGAAGCAACTTGCTAAAGGACTCACAGTGAAGCCAGGACTCAAATAAAGTTCTTGTGACTCAGTCAAGTATAGTCAGAAGTGACATTGGCAGTTACCTAGTTCAACCTCTTCATTTTGAGTCCCTAAAAACAACTAAGCTGAAGGGTCCCTTGGCCATGGACTTAGGCCAAGCTGAACAGAGCAAAAGATACCAGGTGCATCCTAACTTCCCTAGTACTTCTTATGCTGGACAGTGAGGACACCACTCTCAATGGTTCTGGAGTTCATTGATTCATATTGCGCTTTCAGCCCATGAAAGCCTCCTACATCTATTTTTTAAGAAGATTATTTTAAGGATGAGGAAATGAGGGGCAGCTAGGTGGCACAGTGAATAGAGCACCGGCCCTGGAGTCAGGAGGACCTGAGTTCAAATTCGGCCTCAGACACTTAATGTAAAAACTAGCCATGTGACCTTGGGCAAGTCATTTAACTCCAGTTGCCCTCCAAAAAGAAAAAAAAAGAATGAGGAAGTGAGAGGGGAAGTGATTTGGCCAACATCATACAGGTAGCTGAGCTGAGATTGGAAAGGACCATAGAGACCATCTAGTACAACCTTTTCACTATATAAATGGCAAAACCAAAGCCAAGAGAGATGAAATTACTTTTCCAAGGTCACAGGGATGGTGAGTGACAGAGGCAATATTCAAATCCTCTGACTCCAAAATCAATGCTTTTTCTATTATGCCTACAATGTCAGGGTCTTTAGATCATAGAATATCAGAACTAGAAAGCACCACAGAACATAGAATTACAGAAGGGAACTTAGAAGTAGTTCCAATCTTTTCATTAATACAAATAGAAAAATAGATACAGAGAAGGAAAGGGACTTGCTCAAGAGCACACTGATCATTTTTCAAGAGTCAGTCCCAGAAACATTGTCCCCCTAACGAGAAAAAGAAGCTGGTATAATTGAGTGGGTACACCACAGCAGCTCATGGAACAGCCCAGAGATAAAAGACAAAGGATGAATTATTTGGGAAAAGTAGAGAGCTCTGATTCATAGGGAATCATGCAGTGAGACTAATGCCATATACTGCCTCCCACCAATGTCAGCCAATTGACCTACCCTGGGATGAGCTCAACACTCTCCAAGCCCTTTCACAACATGGTTCTCCCTCCCCCCAACTTCCAAGAAGACTTAAAAATCTTGTATGGTCTCGTGAAAAGAACAGTTGACAAGGAATCAAGAGACTTGGTATTTCCTTGACCTTCTGAGTCTGGGTGGAGACAAATGCCTGCTTCCCTTAGTCTGTCTGAGCAAGACAGAGGTTGGTTTTTCCAAAACTGTTATACAGTGGAAAGAACTCTAGACTTAGAGCCATAAGACCTGGGTTCAAGCCCCCACTCTGCAATTTACTCCCTATGCATCCTTTTCTGGGATTCAATTTCCTCCTGAGTATCTTGAGGGGGGTAGACTAGATTAAAGTCACCAACATTTATTCAGAACAATGTACTGTGGAACTTGTGCTGGGTGCTCCAAAATTAAAAACAAGATAATCTCTGCTTTCAAGCAGCTCATAGCCTTGTAGGGAACCAACATGCACAAGACTAATGTAAGGATGATCAGCGTAGAATGAGATGAGGGCAGATGAGAGATCTAGGCAAAATGTTCTAGGGAAATTTGAGGAGAGAGATAAAAATCATTTTAGGTTTGTTGTGCTTGACCCCAGAGAGCAGAACAAGGATCAATATTAGGAAACTGTAGCAAGGTAGAGACAGGCTCAATGAGAAAAAAGAAAGAAAAAAGAAAGGAAGGGAAGGGAAGGGAAGGGGAAGGGAAGGGAAGGGAAGGGAAAAAACTATTTTTAGAGTTGTCCAAAAGAGGTTTGCTTCAGGAGATGACTGGGTTCTCCATCACTTTGTGTTTATTGTTATTGTTTAGTCATTTCAGTCATCTGACTCTTTGTGACTCCATTTGGGGTTTTCTTGGCAAAGATACTGAAGTGGTTTGCCATTTCCTTCTCTAGTTCATTTTACAGATGAGAAAATTGAGGCCAATGGGGTTAAATCACTTGCCCAAGGTCACACAGTATCTGAAGCTAGATTTGAACTCGGGAAGATGAGTCTTCCTGATTGCAGGCCCAGTGTTCTATCCACAGTTCCACCTAGCAGTCCCCCATCACTGCGATCCCCATCACTAGAGAGCTACAAACAAGTTGGATGACCACTTGATAGGGATTGTGTAGAGGGGCTCTCATTCAGTTATAGGTTGGTCTGAATGCCCCTATAGGTCCCTTCAAGCTCTGAGACTCCGTGATTCTGTAAAGTGTATTAGAACACAGGTGGGAAAATTAAATGGGACAGAAAGGAAGATCACAGAAAGAGTTTACAGAGCAAGGCAATCTGTCCCCTAATTAGTCACAGATTGGCCTGCCTGTCTTAGAAGTCCATAATCTCTCAGGTCCTTGGTCAACTTGATCACCTCCATTTCTCTCTGTATAACAAAGCAGATTAGACTGAATGTCCTTTTGAGATCTAGCAGTGCTGGAACTGGAGTCAGGAAGACCTGAGTTTGAATCCTACCTCAAACACTTAGCTGTGTGACTCTTAGCAAATCACTTAACTTCTCTGTGTCTCAATTTCCTTTTCTATAAAATGAGGGTACCTACCTCCCAGAATTGTTGTGAGGATCAAATGAGATTAAATAGGTAAAGAACTTTGCAAACTTTAAATTGTTTTACAAATAATATTAAATCCGCTGATTCTATGAACTTTATGTCTATCCAAATCAGAGAATCTGAGCAAGCTATATACTGGTTTTGCCCCTAGATGAAACATGGCTTCTTCACCCCTTTTACTATGAAGATTTAGGCCTGTTTTGGACCTCACAATTTCTCAGGATCTGTGGAGATCCCTCAGCTCATGGCTCTTCCTCTCAACATTCAGGACAATCCAATTTTCTTTGGTGTGCTGAAAAGATCCCTTAACTGAGAGTTAGGAAACTGGATTCTCATCATAGCCATGCTGTTAACTCACCATGTGACTGGAAAAGTATCTTTCCCCTCTCTAGCCCTCAATTTCCCTGCTCATAATGAAGAGGTTGGAATAGACAATCTCTAAGATCCTACTCAGTTCTGTATTCTAAAGTTCCTTACAGCTCTGAGATTGTGTTCTGTATCTTAAGTGCCCTCCCAGCTAGGTTATTCTTCAAGTTAATCAATTAATCAATGAATCAATAAGCATTTATTAAGTACTATAATATACATTTGTGAAGCCTCTAATTCTCTAGCATCAAATTCCCTGGACTTTGCTAGTTCAGACTCCCTAGCTCCACCCTCTCCCCCAGGTTCTCATTTGGAGAATTTTTGTCTCAGATCCCCTTTCCCTCCCCACTCTGCAGGGCGTAACTTTCCATAACCCCTTTTCCACAAGCGCACACACCTTTTAGACACATAGGAATAAAGCAGTCGATTTCCACACCCAGTAAGGGAGGTGTGAATGGTTGCTTGTTTCATGAGTGAGAGTCCCTGGGAGGGCCCTGTCCTGGGTACTGTGGACAGGGGTAGCCAGTAATGCCAGAGAGGTGGTTGATCGGCAGACGACTTGGGGGAGGGGGGAGGGAAGGGGAGGGGAGGGGAGGGAGGAAGATAGAGAAGAGAGACAGAGAGAGTGGGGAAGCGGGGGAGGAAAGAGGTGGGACAGAAAGAGAGAGAAGGGAAGAGTCTATACACTTGGAAATCTTCCTGGGCAGGTGTTCAGAGCCCCACCTCCATTCAGGTTAAGGTTTAAGCAGTTTCCCTAACTGGGGAGGGGAGGACAATCATCCAGCATCTGTTTGGGGAAGGGAATAAGCATTTGTTGTCTACTATATACTGGGCACTGTACTAAATACTTTGCAAAAATCATCTCATTTGGTCTTGCAACAGCCATGGAGGGTAGGTGCTATTATTCTCCCTGTTTTGTTGTTGTTATTGTCTTTCAGTCTTGTTCAATTCTTCATGACCCCATTTGGGGTTTTCTTGTCAAAGATACTGGAGAGGTTTGCCATTTCCTTCTCCATCTCAGATGGAGGACTGATGAGGAAACTGAGGCAAACAGGATTAAGTGACTTGCCCAGGGTCACATAGCTAATAAGTATCTGAGGTCAGCTTTGAACTCAGATCTTCCTGACTCCAGGCCCAGTACTCTCTCCACTGAGTCATCTAGCTACCCATCCCTGTTTTACAGCTAAGGAAATTGAGGAAGATCAAGGTTAGGTGACCTGCCCAGGGTTGCACAGGTAGGAAATGTTCTGAAATTGGATTTGAACTCAGGTCTACCCTAACCAGCTCTCTATCCACTACATTACCTTACTGGATACTGCTAGATACCACCACCAGCAAATGACCAAGGATTCACTGCCTCCCAAGTGTCCACTCACTTGGTGCAGGAACTCCCTTGAACACCATCTCTGACAGGAAACTGGCTATATAATCTTGGTTTAAACACTTCCAGTGAGAGGGATACTGTTCCCAGGTCAGCCAGAACAGTTGTTAGCAAAGTCTTCCTTAAACTGGTTCTTGGGGATAAGGAATAGACCCTTCAGGTTGGAAACATGTGATCCCATTGAAGAATGAGATTACAGATTAAAATCCCCTCTGCACTGAATCCATCATTAACTTCAGGAGCAGTGTGACCCAGCCCAGAGCAGACTCACAGCTCCTACTCATGCCCAGGGAAGTAACATGGTGATGTGATGTTGTGAGGTGGCAGGACCTCAGCAAGTGTTGCATCTGGCTACTTACTCCCTGGGTGACTTTAGGCAAAGCCATTCCCCTCTCTGGACCTCAGTTTCCTCATCTGTAAAATGAAGGGGTTGGATGAAATGGTCTTCTAGGTCCCTTAGAACTCTAAACCTTGTGACACTATAAACATTAGCCCAGCCTTGCCCACACAGCAGGGGCAATAGAGTGGAACCAGGTGATTGTATAAAGATTCCCAGGAAGGTAAGAAAGATTTGCAGAAACTGCCCCAGCTCTTTCCTGCTGATCAGAGATCAGAGAGTCAAGGCCCAAATGCTTTGGTTTCTGCTACTTATAGCCTTGGTCAATTTCCTTCTTCTCTCTACAGTGAGGGTTTAGACCAGATGTTCTTTAAGGTCTCTCTCGGCTCTGAATCCTATGAGAGAAATACAGGAGGGCTCCCAGAGGGAGGGGAGACATGCATGTAGCAAAAGCTGGTCTGGGCCATCAGCCCCTTTCTTCCTGCCCTAGCCTCTTCCAAATGCTTAGGGATAGAATACCTGGCTGGAGATCTCAGCCTCAAATCTTTGCTTGCCCAGTTCCTTTTCTAAAAGTGCTGTTGTCTATTAAATATTTATCCCTGGCAGCAAACATCAGCCCCTCTTCCAGACCTGTGGGTTCCCAAAGAAGAAAAACAAAAAGAAATATTCTGGGAACACAGAGAGTACTCCCGAGAAGGAAACAGCTTAGCTACTGCTTTTCCAGAGGGAGAGAGCTCTCAAAAGAACAAAATTTCAAAACCCTCCCATTTCAATAGCACTTTCCCCACAAAACCTCTGTGAAGCCAAGTAATGCTTCCTATTATCATCCCCATTTTACAGATAAAGAAATAGGGACTCAGAGAGGGGAAGTAACTTGTCCCAGGTAACCCAGCTAGAGAGAACTTGAACCCAGGGCTCCTGACTCCACATCTAGTGCTCTTTCCACCAAAACACATGATAATAAGCCCTATCTGAGTTTCTCTGTCTCCTGTCATGGACAAAAAAATGACTCCTTCCCACAGCCTACCCCATCTTCCTGTCTAGGGTCTCCAGATCCCCCCTCCAAGAGGATGGTAAAGCTGTATTCTCTGAGTCACTTTCCACAGCAAGAAGAGATCTTCAAATTCCTTTTTGACCCATCACCAGGACTGGTGGGTTCAACTTGGCTCACTCCACACCTCTCCAACTTCCAGGCTAACCTCATTCCCCATTCTATCCCCCCCAAACCAGACTATTGGAATTTATTACAAACAATTATCTCTGTAATTATAGTCTTAAATGAACAGCACCATAGCTAGGTAACCTTTAGACACATTCTAGTCTTATAGAGGAGGATGTTAAGTCCCAGAAAGGGGAAATGATTCATTCCAGGTCACAGAGGTAATAATTAGTAGCAACAGGATTTGAACTTCGTTCCTAAGGCTCAATCCCATGGCTCTTTTCGTGTGAGCCAAAAAAGAAAATGGTCTTAGACAAGTTGGAAAGTGACGTGGGCTTGAGTGTCAGATCTATGTTACCCTGGGCAGGACCCTTCCCTTTAATGGCTTCCCCCTCAATAAAATAAAGTCACTGGAGTTGGTGATCCCTAACATCACACAACCCCGATAGTCTTCAATCCCGATTCTTGGGTAGGTAACCGGGCTGAATTTGAGCAGGGCTGGCTGCCAACCAGACCTAGTGGGGTGGGGTGTTCAGAGGGAGGAGCAGGGGTGTTAGGGTTTGGCCCTCACTCCAAGGTGAGAGCCAACCTCATTGCTAGCCCCACCCAGCCCCAAGGGAATTACTGTTTACCACGTAGGATAAACAAGAAAAGACTGGGAAGGGGGCAAGAATGTCACCTATTCTGTGGGCCAGGGGGTGGGGCCTATAGAGGGAGCAACTCCCCCCCCCATATTTGCCCCAAGGCTGTTTTGTGTACAGACCTGACCATCTGGGACTGGGCCGGTCCCCACCCTGGCTGAGAGTGTCCTTCCTTGCCCAAGTGACTCAACCAAGTCCTGGTTGGCCCAAGCTGCCAGGTTAGTCATAGTGCCCACCCCTCAGAGAAGGCTCCTGATTGGGGCAAGAATGGGGAGCCCAGGGCTGCCCCTTACCTCCACCTCCCTGGCCACAAGGACAGCACAACCAGAGCCAGGTACTATGCCAGCACCCATAGAATCATAGATACTGAGCTAAAGATCCTTACGGGGTCTCTGAAGGCATCTCCTCCTACCCACAGCTGAGGGAGAATCCTCTCCTTAACACTGGGACAAGCTTCAGTTCTAAAGCCCTCCAGTAATGGCCTTCACCACCACTTCCACCACCCCTTTCACTTTGGGACAGATTTAATTCTTAAACCATTTTCCTTCTATTGAGCTGAACTATTCCCACTGTTCCTCCTTCTGCCCTCTGGAGCTAAACAAAATGAGACCCTGGGACGTTTCCAAAACAAGGGGGCTTTTTCTGGATCAGGGATGGATTATAAGGAAATTATTCTTGCTATTATTGATAATTTTATTATTAATATCACAATGTAATCTTCAAACAGGAAGATTTGAAGAGCTTGATATACATTTTTATTTTAATAACTATATCTAGCTATATCTTTATTTTATTGACATGGGTATTCTCTTCAATGATCCAGCAGACTGCAATACAGCTATGGCTCTCTGTCTTATGTGATTTCTTTCTATTTCCTCCCATAAATCCATTTCAATGCTGGAAGCCTTCCTGCCTTTAGAGCTCTTGTCATTTCATGTATGCCAATAGGGCCCATGGGCTGCCCATCCCTCTCCGCCATGACATGACCAGCTCACCTGCTTGTCCAATTAGACAGTTCTCTAGAGACAACCTTTAAGCTGCTTCTCTTATACAATTCTTTTATCCATAAGATGTTATAGACTATTCATGCCCACCATCTGTTTTTCCATTGCACATTATTATTAATATTTTGAGTTTTAATGATGACAATTTAATTGGGGGAGGGGGGAACTGGACTTATGCTTTCATTGGTATAAGGACCTCTCAAAAAAGGGTAGGATGTAGGGTGACTAGAGAACTGGCCTTGTTGTCACAGAGATCCCACCTCTGCCACCTACTGAATATATGACCTCCAGTAAGTCACTGAACCTCTTCAGGGCCTCCAAGGAACTCTGAGATTATCAGTTTCAAAGAGGGTCCTAGGAAAGTGGGTACTGGGAGAGAAAGGCCTTCACTAAGGATTCTCTTCTCCAATTAAATCATAAGTCTAGGAGAAAGGACCCATATGTACAAAAAATATTTATAGCAGCTCTTTTTATGGTTGCAAAGAATTGAAAATCAAGGGGATGCCTATCAATTAGGGAATGACTAAACAAGCTATGGTATATGAATGTAATGGAATACTATTGTGCTATAAGAAATGAGGAGCAGACGGACTCCATAATAACCTGGAGAGACTTAAATAAACTGATGCTGAGTGAGGAGAACAGAACCAGGAGAACTTTGTACACAACTACAGACACATTGTATCTGTGACAACTGACTTTGATACACCTGCACTCCTCCCAGTAACTGCAAGGTTATGAGACAACTCCAAAACACTCATGATTGAAAGGGATGTCCACATCCAGAGAAACGACTGCAGAGTCTGAATGCAGATTGAAGAAAACTACTTGCACTCTCTCATTTGTGTTTTCTTTTGTTTTGTTTTGTTCCTTCTTTCTCATTATTCACTCCTTTGGTTATAATCCTTCTTTACAACTTGGCTAATGTTTATTGTGAAGGTATTTGTAGAACCTGTATCAGATTACATGCTGCCATGGGAGGGAAGGGGAGGAAAGGGAGGAAGAAAAAATTTGGAACTCAAGGAATTGTGGAACTTAATGTTGTAAACTAAAAGTAAATAAATAAATTTTTAAAAAACCTAAGTCTAGTCCCCCATTCCTTTCCAAAATAAAGAAGTCATAGGGCCATAGTTTTAGAGCTAGAAGAAATCTTTGAGGCAATGGAATCTAACTATTTTACAGATGAGAACACTGAGGTACATATCTGCATAAAGGGCTGAATTCTGAAGGACTTATGATGAAAGGTGCTATACATCTCCAAAGAAAGAACTGGTGGAGCCTGAATGCAGATCAAAGATATTTTTCCTTTACTTTCTTTATTTTCCTTTTCTTTTCTTGTCTGTGTTTGACTTACATGGAAAAGTGTTTTGCATAACTAAACATATATAATCTATGTCAAATTGCTTGCCTTATCAATGAGGAAAGGAGGGGAGGAAGGGAGAAAATTTGGAACTCAAAATTTGAAAAAAAAGAATGTTAAAATTGTTTTTACATATAATTGGGAAAATAAATAAAATATTAAATTTTTTAAAATAAAGGTCTTCACCAGGAGGTCCTTCATCCAATTAAATCATAGGTCTGGTTCTCTCATCCCTTCCCAAATTATGAAACCTGTAGAATCATAGATTTAAATCTAAAAGAGATTTTAGAGGTCATAGAATCCAATGCCTTCAGTTTACAGGTGAGAACACTGAAGGGGCTTTCCCAGGTCATGTAACTAGGAAGTGTTTGGGGTGCGATTTAAACCAATGCCCTCCTGACTCCAGGTCCAGCCTCCATCCACTGCCCCACAATCTTCTTCCTAATAGGGAAACTCTTCTTCAGGACAAGTCAGCACTTGTCTGGCAATTTATAGCCTTTGAGAGTGACTCCCTAATTTAATTATTGTTGTATGCAATATTTGGATTCCTATAATATTGAAGCTTCCTTATGGCAATCCTGAGAGGCACATAAAACAAGTATTATCATCTCCATTTTACTAGTTTCTATAGGCCTAAGGCCCTAAGTGATCAGGGGCTCAAGCCCTGGCTCCTTCCTCCCCTCAGCACTCCCCCAGCACTCATCCCATGGTTCCCTGTCTTAACGCCTTGTTTCATCATGGACCAGATAATCACAGGCCTCGAAAGCACTGGATTTGGACTCAGAAGATATGGCTTCACAACCCAGCTCTACCTAGGTATGAGACCTTGAACAAGCCAGTACATCCCTGATGTCATGGTCCTCTTTAGAGAACGAAGCACAAACAATAACAACCCTTCCACTGATCCATAAAATCAGAGGTTGTCCTTTTGGATACACACACACACACACACACACACACACACACACACACACATGTCCCAAGGAGGTCAAAGTCAGAAAAACCTACATATCCCAAAAGAGTCACAGCATTTTTTGTAGCAGCAAAGAACTAGAAACCAAATGGGTTCCCACTGATTGAGGAAGAGCTAAACAAATAATGACATATGACTATAATGGAATATTATTGTGTGGCAAGAAATTATGGGCAGTGAGGTGGCTCAGTGGATAGAGTGCCAGGCCTGGAGTCAGGAAGACTTAACTTCCTGAGTTCAAATCTGACGTCAGACACTTAACTAGCTGTGTGACCCTGGGCAAGTCACTTAACCTTGTTTGTCACAGTTTCTTCATCTGTAAAATGAGCTGGAGAAGGAAATGACAAATCACTCTAGTATCTTTACCAAGAAAACCCAAAAAAAAAAGGGTCATAAATAGTCAGACATGACTGAAAAATAACTAAACAACAAGAAGAAATGATGACTATGAGGAATTCAGAAAAACTTGGAAGGATTTGCATGAACTGATGCCAATTGAAATAAGTAGAGCTGCAAGGACAAGACACACAATGATTACAATAATGTAAATTAAAAGAACCCCAAATGCAAGTCAGACTGGATAATTGCAATACTAATCTCGGTCCAAAAATGAAACCTACCTCCTTCCCCCTAGTGATATGGCAGGCAAGGAGGGTTATGAGGGTAGGATGTGGCCTAAATCACCAGATAGAGTCACTGTATTTTTTTGTTTTTTGCTTAACTACTTTCCTTTGTCCAATTCTCCCTTGTTTTCCTTCTTTCACACCCTCCTCATAGCCCAGCCTGAACCAGAAGCCCTCAGGAAGGCTCACTCTACCAGATGGGAATGTCCGCCTACATCTGTCTTTCACCCTCATCTGGGATGCTTGACTGCCTACTGATCTTGGATGAAATGGGAGTCAAGAACTCCATTCTCTCTAATAAGATGGAGGACCACCAGGTCTTACCATCTCCCTATCCTTAAGGTACTCTAGACTTTATAATGGACTATGCCTCTACTCCCTACAATTCCCCAGCACTGTCATCTGGCCTATTTTTTTTTTTTTTTTGCTTTCTTTTTTTCTTGGAGGGGAGAAAGTAGGACAATTGGGGTTGACTTGCCCAAGGTCACATGGCTAGTTTTTTTGTGTTAAGTGTCTGAGGCTGGATTTGAACTCAGGTCCTCCTGACTCCAGGGCTGGTGCTCTTTCCACCTCGCCACCTAGTGGCCCCAGGTTGGGTCACTTCTTGGGGCTGTCCCCAGGCGGATCTACATTTGATATAAAGAAAAACTTCTTAACCATCAGAGCTATCCAAAAGTGTAATCAACCTCAGGAAGTAATGAGCTGCCCATTCCTGAAACTCTTCAAGCAGAGATGAAGGACATACTGTCGTTGGGATGTTTGAGACAGAATTCTTCCTCAAGTATAAGGTCTAAAGCCACCTGAGGTCTGTAGACCCTCCTAGGTCAGTAATTCTGTTCCCTGGGATAGTCTCAGTTCTGACTCTTACTACCCGTGTGACCTTGGGCTTTTCTATAAAACAATGGAGGACTGAAACAGTGATCTCTTAAGTTTCCTTCCAGCTCTAGATTCTACAGTCCAGAAGTACTCCCCAGACACCCACTCTGATTAGCCTTCAGGAACATTTGCCATTGGAGAGCACGTCTAAGGAAAGAAGTTGGACCCAACCCTGAAAGGAGGCCTCAGGAAGGATGAAGGTACATTGTGTTCCTTGCCTGATAATTGTAGGAGCTTTGTTTATATACAAGGGAGTCTAGAGAGCTGGGTTCAGTTCCTGAAACCATCACTGGTTTGCTATGGCCTTGAACAAATCTCTCTTGGGAACTCAAGTTTCCCAGTTGTAGTAGTAATGATAGTCTTTGTCAGGTTTTCCTCCTTCTCTTGGGTGCAGGATAGATTTGCTGTTGTTCAGTCATGTCAGTCCTGTCTGACTCTTTGTGACTCCACTTAGGATTTTCTTGGTAAAGTGGTCTGGAATGGTTTTCCATTTCTTTCTATGGTTCATTTTACAGATAAGGAAACTGAGGCAAACAAGGTTAAGTGACTTTCCCAGAATTACACAGCTAGTAAGTATCTGAGGCAGGATTTGAACTCAGGTCTTTCTGACTCCAGGCCTGGCATGATGTCTGCTATTCTATGCCTCCCTTAAATCCAATTGAAAGTCAAGACACTGTGCTCCTGTTGTCATAAACAACAATAGCTGCTCCTAAAGGGTTAGATAGGAAGGGAAAGTTCTCAGGATTGAGAACTGGGAGGGATCTTGGAGATCTAATCCAGAGCCCTCATTTTCCAGAGTGGGAAACTAAGGGTTAGGAAGGAGAAGTGACTTTCCTGGGGTCATGTGGATATTCAAACCTGGGCAGCTTTGACTCCTAATCAAATTAGGAGAAAGTGAGGCTGGTGACTTTGCACAGCCCTCCCTCACTTAAATCCAGCTCACTCAAAAGACACCACCTCCCTGATGTCAAGGTCCTCTTTGAGAACAACAGCAAACAACAACCGTTTTTCAAAAGCATTAAATCTTGTGCAGCTGTGCTGGGAGTATCACTGGTACTACCCCACCCCCTCCCCTCCAAGCCCTATACACTAGTCCAGCCCCTGTGGCACAGATGTCGGAGGCTGGGGAGAATCAGTGGCAGACAGGCCTGTTTCTCAGGTCTCTAGACTCCACAGTGGGAGTGACAGCAGAGTTATGCAGAAGATTCCTGGACTCTGAGGGAAAGGTCCTGGGTTCAAGCTCTGTGATGGTAGTCAAATCACTTCCTGCCTTAGCTCCTTACCTGTCCTCTGTAAAACACAAACACTAATCCCCACCCAATCTCCCTGTTTCTCCAGGCCATGGATGGAAAAGTATGGTATCTGTTGAAATTATTATGATGATTATATTATTTTGTATATTTATATATTATATGATTATGATTATATCATGATGGGAAGGAGAAAAGCGGCTTGGCATAGTTGTTTAGAGAGTTAGCCTCAATGCCAGGAAGACTTTGGTTTAGGTCCTGCTTAAGATATATACTGGCTGTGTGACTCTGAGCAAGTTACTTACCCTCTCAATGCTCTAGGAAACTAATGTTATAAATTGCAGAGAAGGGGCCAATTCTGCATTGGTGTGTGGAGTTTTCTCATCTGGAAGGTCCCTAAACAAATGAAACCATAGATCCGATCTCCAGGATCTGGGAATCTATGGCCTCCATCTTCTACTCTTGACATCTGGGCTTTAAAAAAAAATAGAACTGATTTTAAAAACATTTTTATTGATATATTTTGTTTTTACACCACCTTTATATCCAGAGATATCCTCCCACTCTCCCTTCCTCCAGAGTCATCCCTCATAACAAAGAATTAAAAAAAAAAAAGGAAAAAGCCAACTCAGCAGAAAGAACCAACACATCAACGGAGAGTCTGGCAGTATTGAGCGGCAGCCTCTCAGAAATCGTCCTGGAAAGTGCCTCCTCGCCAGAGGCTTGTGGGGAGCTGAGGAAGAGGAAGGCAGAGACAAGGGCAAGGGGCCCCATCCTCAAGAAGCAGAGCAACTAAAATTGCTCCCAAACCAGCAGCTTCCCTCAGGATATGTTTCCTGGGATGACAAGTGCCAGGCCTCCTCCTCTAGGGAAGCTGCCAAGCTCACCAATCTCTAGCATCCAGGCCTCTGGCCCTCTCTCTTCCGAGGTTTCTTTCTTATGACCCCCCCCCACCCTCAATCAGTGGGACTTAGAGAGCCTCTTTCTGCCCAGGCCCTGACTCTGAGCTATTTCTCCCATAACCATAATTTCCCTTATCTAGGTATAGAACACTTTCCCAATGCCAGAGGACATCAGGGTCATGAAAACAAAACAAAACATCAAATGCTGTCAACTCTCAATTACTCACAGTGAATGAATCTCCACCACTTGTGCCCTGAGAACTGAGCTTAGCTGACCATAAGCAAGAAACCTAGCTAGCCCTGCTAGTTAGATCTCCCCAGTCAGAATGCTTTCCCCAGGATTATGGAACTAGAAATCTCTGGGGTCCCAGACTGCTCTAAGGGTGTGATTCTGTGACTACCCAGGGAGAAATGGGAAGAGCTGAGGAATGGGGACAGTTACAGTCACTATTCTTTGCCAGTGGTTTGAATCAAAGTCCGCAAAAGGCCTCTCTGCAGCTTGACTCTAACCCCACAAAATCATAGCCTTTGGTAGAGAGTCATGGACCTAGTCCTGAACCTGGGACTAGAAGGAAACTGGGCCAGGGCTCTATGAAAAAGAAACTTAGAATTGGGAGGAGGAGCTTCAGTGGAAATACATGGGAAATGAACAATCATGGCCTCACAAAGGACACTTTCTTCCACAGCATGAACAAAATACAGATACCTATTCTCAACCCTCTGGGTAGAGATCAAATGTGGGGGGACTAAATGGAAAGGTAATAGAAAATGAGCCTGAATATCAGGACATGCAGGGTCTAGTCTCAGATCTGCCGCTAACTGACCATATATTACCCTAAGAAATCTCTTCCCTTCTTGGATCCTCAGATTTCCCACCTATAAAATGGGGATAACCACTCTTCAATCAATGATGTGCTGAGAGACAGGGTGGTGCAGAGAGAGCCACACTTAGAAACCGGAAGACCTAGATTCAAGTCTCACCTCGAAGTCACACCTGTGTCACTCTACCTGTTAGAGTTGTCATCAACTAAGAGAGTGTAAGTTTCAGAGAAGGGTGCCCCACCTGCATTGACAGAGGGACTTTCCCCATCCAGGGAGTTCCCTATACCAAAGGAATCACAGATACAATCCCTATTCCCCTACTACATGCCAGACACTGTTGCAAGAAATACAAACAAAACCCTTAAACAGTCCCTGCCCTCATCACGAGGACTAACATTCTAAACATTCTGGTTATATTCATTTACATTCTAATCACATTACATTCTAACTAGTTGTGCTACCTTTCATCATTACAGAGCTTCTGTGAGGATCAGATGAAACAATGGATGAGAAAGCCCTTTAGAAACACATACAAGGGTTGTTTTTGGTTTGGTTTGGTTTTTAATGCCTTTCTGAGCGAGTCTCAGCCAAAATTGGAGTAACAGAAGTACGCTAGAAGTATATTTCTGTGCACCCAGGCTCTTTCATCATCTGGAAAGATATTTCTGGGAAAGAGGAAATCTGACTGGGACTCTGGATGTGTTTCTGGGGAACAGGAGGCAGAACCAGGCCCCCAGGAGGGTGTCCTGAGGACAGAGGATGTTGGATCCTCATCCATCGAATGCTTGAACAGGGGAGTGATACGGTGAGAGGAGTGAAAAAGAAAAATTAGTTTGGGGAGGGGGCTTGCAAAGAACAGATTGGAAACAGGAGACACTTGGGGCAGAAGGATGAATTTGGGGGATATTACAGCAGTCTAGACAAGAAGTGATAAGTATCTAAAAGGGTCTAAACTCAGGTTGTAGCAAAATGGAGAGGAGAAAGGTTATGTGTGATGTAACACAGTGCTTGGCAATTGTTTGGATATGGGGGGCAGGATGAGGGGGAGGAAAGAACCAAGGATAATTCTGAGGTTTTGAGACTGGGGGATGGCAGTGTCATCAAAAGAACTAGGAAGTAAGAGCCAGATTTTTCAGGGCAGAGAGGAGATAACAAATTCAGTATGGGACATGTTGAGGGCACCATCAGATATCCAGGCAGATGTGCTGCCATCGGTCTGCTAAAGATTCAGGGCTCCAAGTCAGAAGCTCAGAGAAGCAGAGCTGGAAAGAATCTTCAAAATCATCTGGTCCAACCCTCTCTCAGATGAGGAAACTGAGGCACAGAGGGCTCAACAACGCACTCAAGGTCACACGGAAATCAAGCGGCAGAACCAGGATGAAGACACAAGTCTTCTGCCTCCAAACCCAGCATTCTTTCCACCAAACCTTGGCTTCCGAGTTAAGAAATTAAGTTGTGTGTGTAACGTGGGTGAAGTGGAAAAAGCCCTAGACTTGAGGTCAGTAGATCTGGGGTCAAGTCCTGAGAATTGCTGTGTGACCTTGTCTAAGTCACTGTGGAACTTGGTTTCCTTGTCTGCAAAATGGAGGGTTTGGACTAGATGCCTTTTGTGGTCCCTTCTGGCTCCAGAGTCTTTGAATTTGTGATTCTATGTCTCCTGTCACCTCCTTGCCAAGTTCTGGCTTCAGGGCATTGTCAGCCTCCTAGGGCCAGAAAGTTTCCTTTTCTGCAGAAAAGAATGATTCTAAAGGGCCCTCCTGGTTCCAATGTTTCCTGGCTCTTGAGTGAATGAGTTTACCAAAGCTGAGAGGGGAGGAGGGGGAATGGCCAAAGACAGCCGAAGAACATACCTAGATTTAGCAAGTGGGAAGCCATCAAAAGAAGAACAGAGAGAAGGTAGAAAGAACCAGGAGAAAGTAGAGTGTCACAGAAAGCAAGGGAAAGTGAGAGAATTCAGAAGGAACAGACTGTCCATGAAGTCAAGTGCTGCAGAAAGTAAAAAAATGAGAAAGGATTATTCATTGGATTTAATGATTAGAGGGTCACTGGTCTCAGCAGAATGTTGATCTGAAGGCATATTGTAGGGGGTTCAGGATTTAGCAGGAGGGAGGCATGGAGGAGAAGGAAATAGAGGCTGGGAATCCAGAGGAAAGGCAAGAGGCAAGAAGGTGGCATGGGGTCCAGAAGGACTTGAGAGTAAGTTTGTAACATTGTGCCAAAAGGTACAACTGTTTCCCAACTGTGTCAAAGAACAGAGAGGTTGAACAGGTTGAAACTTCAGCCAGGGCCTTCTGGAGCTAGACCTAGAGAGGTCTCTGAAGAAAAAAGGTTAGGAACGCCCTACAAAGGTAGAAGACACCTCTCTAAGAGGCCTGTTTTAGAAGTCAGCATTCAGCCTGGAGGCCAGGGGATGAGCAATTTGGCCTTAGGAAGACCTCTGAGTAACTGCTCCCAAAGAAAGGCCATGGAAGAATAGAGAAAACAGAAATCCACTTTCACCTAATCTCAACCTCGTCTAAGACCTAAGACTCTTTCTCTAGTGCCTGTCTCTTTCAGAGGACTAAGAGCTTCCTAACTTCTGTAGATAGTGCAGGTTGGTGGGTTTGAAGCCAGAGGACCTGGATTTGAATCTTGCTACTGCTTGCTTGACCTTGGGCAATCCACTTTCCTTTAGTCTCTTCATCCATTAAATGAATCTTGGTTCTGATAAATCTCTAAAGTCCATTTCAACTCTGATTTTTTCCTCCATGCGCAGAGAAATGGCCCAGAAGTCAGGGCCCAAAAAAAACCTCCCAGACCCCTCAAAATGGAGGGCGATCTGTGTATTGTAATTCAGAAGGAGATAGACCTTTGTAGTTTCTGGTATATATATATACATAGGAAGTGGGAGGGAGGCTAAGAGAAGGGTTCACCAGTTCTGGCCCTGGAAGAAAGGAAGAGGTCAGCATGCTACAATGGAATGAACACTGAATCTGGAGTCAAAAGACATGGGTTCAATTCCTACTTCTGACCTACCTGTGTACCCTTAAGTCAATAGGTGCCCCAAGGCCTTAGTTTAAATGAGGGTTTTGAACTAAATAGGCTCTGCAGTCCATTTTAGACATATGATCCTATGATTACCTCCCCCCAGAAATAAAAATAGGAAAAGGAAAAAAACTAAAAGCCCCAGAATCTTGGCTTGGAGATTCAAGTAAGATGCAGGAGTTGGGGGAGGGAAGAAGGAAAGGGTCCTTAGGGAAGCCAACCCGATTCCCGAAAACAATAAGATGCCCTCTAGTGGCTCCAGGCATCATCATTTACAACCACCTCCTCCTTTTTCTCCCTTCCAAAAATAGATTTCTTTCTACCTCACCCCACCCCCTGGAGAGAATTGACCCACTCTCAGTGCCTGCAAGCTCTTCTCACCCTGTTCCAAGCCAGCCAAGCCAGGGAAACGCCCCTGTCCCTGTTAGCACATGTGCATCTGCATCTGTATGTTCCTCTATGTCTTGGAGTCAGAGTAGGTCTGTTTATCTGCTGCTGTTTGCCCCTCATGCGCATCTGGGAGACAGGGGGGTTGTAGGGAAAAGGAGAGGTTCCTGATGTACAGGAAAATGAGGCTGGGACCATGTCTCCCCCCACCCCCCCCCCCCACCCATCCCCTGCATTCCAGGAGAGTTTGGGAAGGAAAACACAAAGACCCTGTTTCCTGAGCCAGCTCCACCCCAAGGCCATCAGAGGGAGTGGAGCCTTCGAACATCACTTGACTTGAAACCCAGGAGTGGACAAAGACAGGACTGCAGGTAAGAAAGGAGACATAGGCTTTGACCTCAACTCTGGCGGATGTGGTCCTTGAGTGAGTAAATCTCTTCCCTTCTCTAGCCCTCAAGTTTTCTCTTCTGAAAAGTGGGAATAATAATTAACTCAGTCTGGTGAAAGAAATTGATGGCATCTCCCCATGAAAAGACAGCATAGACAACCAGACTTATAGCTAAAACACCAGGGTTTGAATCTTAACAGCTGTGACCTTGGGTCATTTCTTCAACTATAAAATGAGGTTATTTATATTTGGTTGTGAGGAAAATATTTCATAAGTCTTAAAAGTGCTGTGCAAATGTCGTTCAGTCACTTTAGCTTTGTATAGCTTTTTGTGACCCTATCTGGGGTTTTCTTGGCAAAGATTCTGGAGTGCTTTGCCATTTTCTAGTTCATTTTACAGATAAGGAAACTGAGGCAAACAGGGTTAAGTGATTTATTTGCCCAAAGTCACACAGCTAGTAAGTGTCTGAGGCCAGATTTGAACTCAAGAAGACTAGTCTTCCTGACTTCAGTCCCAGCACTCTGTCTGCTGTGCCAACTAACCGCCCCATAGAAATAGGATAGTATTATTATTTTAATTTACTTTGAGATAAACAAACTGAAAAGTGTTGCCAAGGATAAGGTATTATGGGGATTTTGGACAAATAAATCCGTGGGTCTCAGTTTCTTCCTTTATAAAAATGGGAAGAACAGAAATTTGCCCTGTCACCTTCTCAGGGTTCTTCAGTGGGTCTGCGGATAAAAATATTTTGGAAAATATAAAGTACAGTCTGGAATCATAAATATAATAAATATTTATTAAGCACCTACTATGTATGTAGGCACCAAGCTAAGCATCATTAACATTGTTATTTTATATAAGGAATTAGGTCAGGTCCTGCAGCAAACATCACCCCAGACCCCTCCCTTCCTCTGTCCTCAGGTCTGTCCCTGGCCCAGTGCCCAGCAGGCAGGTCCTGTTGCATTAATGGGATAAGAAGTTAGCTTAAGGGGTGGGGTTAAGTATATTTGGGAGGTGGGGGAAGTAAAGAAATATTTGCTGTTTTTGTTTTTGCCAAAGATCCTGGGATGCATATGAGTGGTGGCACCCAAGGCCCCAATGGGACAAAAACCAATGAGCAAAGCCTTAGTTGCAGCTGAAGCTGGGAATAAGAGTGGCTTCATTTATGTATGTATTTTTTTATTGGTTCATTCAGCAGCCCCTACAGCCCTGCCCTGTTACCTCTACTGTCAGGCCCCATCTTTGGAGAGATGCCCAGTTTGTCCAGGGCGTGGCAGATGCATGCAGGCAGTCTTGCCAGGTAAGACCACTCAGCCTGCACAGGGGTCCTGCACTTCCTGGATACCATCCAGGGCCTTACCTCATCAAAGATGGCTCTCTCAGACCTCATCTACTTCTTTACCCCCAGGAATACAGTTGCCTCTGCCCTCAGAGATCTTAAAATAAAATACATCAACAACTTCAGATCCTGACAGAATCAATTTGCAGCGGACTAGACCTAAAAAAGAAATGTGACATTCTCCACCACCAAATTCAGTTCCCCACCATCCTGAAAACTTCCCCCATATCTAGGCTTCTTCCAACTCTCCCTCCTCTAGCCCCCCTCCCCAGAGAAGCTTCTGTGAGCTGGGAAAGTCAGCACCTGTTGGACCCCTGAACTCAGTGCCCAGGTTGGGGTGGAATATGGGTCAGAAAAGAATCAGAAAGAGAGACAGAGTAGCTCCAGAGTCAAGCTGGGCTTAAGTGAAAATGAGGTTCCATCTTTCATTCCTTCACCCAAAATTTATTAAGCCTTGCTGTATGCCTTGTGCTTGGGCCCTACCAGAGATACAAAGATTAGAGAAAGTTTTCATCATTCCCTTGATAATAACTGCTCCAGCTGCCCCAACCTCGGGCAGGTGTCCGCCCTTTGAATCATTCCCCCAGCCCCCTTCTCACAGCAGAACCAGAGAAGAACCCAGGGACAGACAGACCAAAACCAGGAACACAGCACGGAAACAGAGCCCCAAGCAGAGTTAACGGGTTTAGAGAGCCCTCTCCCGACCCTTCCAGGGGCGCAGAGATGGTGTAGGTGGACCGAGTTCTCTCCCAGACACACACACACAGACAAAACGACTCTCTACCCTGCAGCCTAGTCAAGGATCTCTCTCCCTGTTGGAAATCAGGAAATTGAGGCACAAAAATGGAAGGGAGACCCCAGACACCCAGAGCCTCTCCTGGGCGTGGCTGGAGTCCCAGATCTGAAGACCGATCTTTGCGGCACTTGGGGCCACGCCCTAAGATGATGCTGCCTCTGCGTGGAGGTGGGGGCTGGAATCCCACTTTACTATCTCAGTAGTATTCACAGTGCAACGAACACACCCAACCATGCACTTTGAGGGCCAGCCAACTCACTCACAGACCCGCAGCATGGGACCTCACATTTCTAAAGGACTTTGAGGTTTAGAAAACGCTTCCTTCCCAGCAACACTGTGTATGGGGTAAGGAGTGACAAGTATTGCCTCCCTTTCTCAGAGGAGAAAACTGAGTCTTAGAGCGGTAAGTGACTTGTCCATGGACACATGGTTAAGTGTCACAACCAGAACACTAACCCGGGTCTCTAAACTCTTTTTCCACTACATCAAACTCAATCACACACATTGTGGATCAAAGTCACACACACCAAAGTCATGCACATGGAAACAGACATCAAGTCACACACTCCCCACCCCCGCTTCCCAGGCACACACAGAGGCATGGGCACAGGCGCACACGCCAAATCACACACGGACACACAAAGGCACACACACGCCAAGTCAGACTTACAAGGACCACCACCCCTCGGCCCCCCGGTCTGTCCCCCAAAGAAAAGCAAAGCTAGGAAAGAGAAAGCGCACCACTGGCAGGGGATCCAGGCCAGTTGGGAAGCACCAGGTGGAAGCAGTCGCACATCTCGGCGGGTGACTGCGGGCCCCGATCGGCCCAGCTCCGGTCTGCCCTGGCAGGGTCCGCTGGCGGGCCGGCAGGCGGACGGACGGCGGCCGGCCCCGCACTGACTGCAGAGCTCTGGCAGCCAGGTCCCTAGCTCGGCCCCCGATGCCCACCCCCTTGGCTCCCTGGGCCCGCCTGAGTGGGGCGGGGCCAGGCTAGAGTAGCCCCGCCCGGGCCACTGCGGAGCAGGGTGGGACAGACTGGGGGGCGCCGGGTGGTGCTGAGAGCCGAGGTGTGGGGCCCTGCTCGGACTCATTCACCCGATTGGTTCCTGAGAGTGTGTGACCCGCCCACGGGGGTGGGGGTGGGGGGGAGGTTGGCGCATGTGAGTGGGCGGGACCCCAAGTGTCAGAGGCTAATGGACTCAGAATTGGGGTGAGGGTTGCCTGCCTCCCCAATTCCATGCCTGGGCCTGCTGGAAAATGAAAAGGAGGCCTGACCAAGGACAGTTACTACAAGTGGCGCGTCTACACTGATTACATGCATAACATTGTAGGGACATCGTACAGGGTCTACAGCGCATGGAGGCTAGCCAGACACCGAACCTTCTAACAAGCCCTTCCCCAGAGTATGCCTCAATTCTATGCTCTCCTGAAGAGAGAAAATGCCATTAGCAGTTTGAACGGATCTGGTCCTCCATTTCACCACTCTTTTTTTTTTTTTTTTTTTTGCTTTTTGGAGGTTGGAAGGCAGGGCAATTGGGGCTGACTTGCCCAAGGTCACACGGCTAGTTTTTTTTGTGTGTGTTAAGTGTCTGAGGTCGGATTTGAACTCAGGTCCTCCTGACTCCAGGGCCAGCGCTCTATTCACTGCGCCAACTAGCCGTCCTGGTCCCACTCTTTCAATAAGAAATTGGACTCGATGTTCTCCAAGCCCCTTCCAAATCCATTCTATTAAACAAATAAATAGGTATTAAGGATGTGTGTGTGTGTGTGTGTGTGTGTGTGTGAGAGAGAGAGAGAGAGA
>NW_027186428.1:6388121-6413368 GCF_028583685.1 Petaurus breviceps papuanus
GAGAGAGAGAGAGAGAGAGAGAGAGAGACTCTGTGCCAAGAGCTGGAAATGCAAAGATAGAAAGAATCAAGGCCCTGATTTCTTTCTTTCTTTTTTTTTTTTTTTGGAGGGGGGTAGGGGGGAGGCAAGGCAACTGGGGTTAAGTGACTTGCCCAAGGTCACGGAGCTAGTAAATATGAAGTGTCCGAGGTTAGATCTGAACTCAGGTCCTCCTGACTTCAGGGCCAGTGCTCTATTCATGGAGCTGCCCCCAAGACCCTGATTTCAAGGAGCTCATGGTGGAAGAAGAAAAAAGGAGAATGGGATAATGCCAAAGGGGAAATAGAGGCAAAGTGGTGTGAGAAATTTAAGAGGGGAAATACACCTTTAGCCAGTCGGTCAACAGATGTTTATTAAAACACCTACTATGTTAAACACTGGGGATACGAGAAAAGTAAAACACAGTCCCTTCTTTCAAAGAGCTAATGGGGAAGAAAACATGCAAACAACTATGGACAAATGAGCTGAGATAATCAATAGAAGAAAGGCACTAGAATTAAGGGAGATCAGAAAAAGTTTCTTATAGAAGATAGGATTTCAGCTGGGACTTGAAAGAAGTCAGGGAAGCAGGAGGTATTCCAGGCATGTGGAACAAACAGAAAATACCCAGCATCTCGAAGTGGCAAGTTCTCTGGAAGAGTGGGACCCTGAAATACGAATTGAACCCTGAAAGAAAAGTAGGACCTCAGCAGCTTTAAATAGTGTCTATCTAAAGTGCTAAGAACCCATAACAAAGCACAGAGAGGGTGGGATAAATGAAAAGAGAGAGTCCTGTCTGTAAATAATATAAAGTGCTCAGGGGGGAGCACTGTGAGAGAAAGCTGGGCAGGTAAACCAGAGCCAGCTTGTGCATGCAAGCCTTGAATTCCAGGAAGCATTTTGTATTTTATTTAACAGACAACAGTGAACACCTGGTCTCTCCCCTGCAGAAAGCACTAAATGTGGCCTATAGAGCCAAGCTTTGTACCAAGTTTACAGAAGGGGTGTTGATGCCCCAGAGGCTGAGGGAAGTTGGTCACTTCTTCATCCTGGCTTCCTTTGAGTTTATAACCTAGTACCCAGATGACTGGCTGAAAAGTGAAAGGTGAAAACCCAACATTTCAATTTAATTCAATCTAATAGTGCTCCCCAAATCGTTTGGCCACAGAATACTTCAGAGCTTGACATCTATTGATAGAACCACACATATTGTTATAGGCCACAGGAGGCCCTGGGATACCTTTGAAATAAAAGAGAGTGGAGGAATTTGGGGTCAAAATAGAGGATTTCACATGGCCCTCAGCCCTTGCTCTAACCATGTCATATCATGTACTGTAGCTATCACTATGTCTTACCCACTAGACTAAGAGCTCCACTTGGGCAGGAACCTCCAAGAGCAAGCAGAATTCCCTGTTCATAGTAAGTATTTAACAAATGTTTATTGAATGAATAGATATAAGCTTATTTTCATTCAAAAATCTGCATGAGATCGATATTTTTCATATACGTGGAATTGTATCAGGCATTGCATTTGTTATTGTGGATAGTGATTTAAATCATAACTCCAACACCCAATTAGCTATGTGATTGGGCAAGTCCCTTAACTGTTCTGAGTCTTTTTTCTTGCCTCTATAATGGGGGGCGGGGGGGAGAGTACATAACCTGAGATAACTAAATAAGCCTGAGAGAGGCTCTTCCAGCTCTAAGTTTATGATTTTATGAATTTGATATTTTGGAGGAAAAATAGTAGACCATCTGTCAGAGATAACCTTGAAGGCCTCTTCCAACTATGAATCCAAGTGTTTCATCTGTATTGTTGGCTTTTTCTGAATCACTTTTTTATGTCTAGATAATCAACAATAAAATAAAATAAATAAGTAGATGAATGAGTTAATAAGTAAATAAACAAATAAATAAAAACAAAAAATCAAGCTGTGATTTGTAGCATTTGCTTATTTCTGAGATGTAAACGCTCACACTAAAATACTACAGCAATGATGGTGGGACCATCTCCCGTCATCCTGATCTACATCTGGCCCCTGAACCCAGATGGCTCCAGAGAAGAAAGTTAGGCTGGTGACCTTGGCTGCCCTCCCTCACTTAAATTCAATTCACTTGCAAGTCATAGCATCACTTTCCTGATGTCATGGTCCTCTTTGAGAACAAAGGACAAACAACAAGCAGCAGTGATGCCAGCAAGAGGGTGTGGCTTTCCCCACTCTGTCTCCCTTTACACAAGATGTGGTGAGAAGATGATCTGGGTCATTTGAACAGCCCCTCTCAACTACCCCCAAAGGAAACCCCTAGGAACAATTCATATATATGCATATATATTCATATGTATGTATGTATATGTATATATACATATAGAGAGAGATGAGATATATATGTTTGTGTGTATGTGTAGATAGATAGATAGATAGATATACAGATAGATACACATAGGTATGTATTTTGTTAAGCTTCTAGACCTATACCACCTGGGTGCCTGGGGAGAAAAGGTTAATGACACTTGAGCTGCTGCCTCAACAGCCTAACTGAGAAAGGTAAGCACTGTTTCCACCTGCTAAGAGATGTAAAGAATTATTGGAGGAGCCTTGCACCAAGAAACTTGGGGGGATCCAGCACATGCAGCTGCCCTACTAAGCACATCACTGTATGTGGCAGAAGCCATGCAGGTCTCTGGAGAAGATTTGCTCATGGTCGGGTGTCTTGATTTTCCAAGAACTCTGTTGTGAGTTCAATTTGGTTTCCTGACCAGTAAATGAAACTTTTCTTCTTTGAGATATTTGAACCGAGTGTGTGTAAAGGGAGTTATTGCCAGTACACTTGCTGGTATCCTCACATAGTTATATTCCCAAATTTTCTGGGTGAGGTCAATGAGCCAGAAAAATGAGAAATCTCCTCATCTGAATGCATATGGGTCCCATAAAAGCCTCTGCCACAAGGGTTACAGCAGTATCATTCTAGGGGTATGATGGAACTTGCTTGAAGTAGCTCGAGAGCCAATTTTCAGTTTTCAGTGTGGTCATTTACACATCAGAAATCAACAAATACAACAAATCAGGTCTTGATTTATTCTTTTGTTATCTGTCCAGGATTAAGAAAGTGATGAAGAAAATGCTAATCATGTAAATTAAATTTAAAATTCACTATGTACATTTTTCTTTTTTGTAGAGCTGGTTATTAAACATTTAACAACACACTTCTCTATAATTCCCAAACTAGCTAATCACTGAACTAAATTGAGCCAACTCCTGATTCTCTTGTCAGGGATGCCACATAGAGGATTCATCTACAAGGTGGAAAATTACGCTGAATTCGGCCCTTGAGGTTTCTTCCAGCTCTGAATCTCTTTGACATGCTATGGGCATGTGGAGACAACCCAATGGAAAGTCTCAGTTGAATGTGACTTTCTCTGCCCTACATGCCTCCATTCATTAGGGCCTCAAACATTTGCTGAGCTTCCACTACTGTGAAAGAGGCTTTTAGTACCTCCCTGTGGTCCCTAGCTCCCAGGCTCTCTACCCCCTTCCTTTTCCTGATGGGTCTTTCTACTTCAGCCTCTTCTCTCAAATATTCCTCAGTATCCATATACAGAAACACCCCCAAAATAGGAAGAATGGACCATCATTTCCAATAGGTTTTCCCCCTAATAGTCTTCTATTTCTCCAAGGTCAGTGAGCACTGTATAGAATTGGGTTGTCTCACTGACTATAATTGTATAGTAATAATAGCTGACATTTATTTATATTGCAGGTTGTACATATTTGAGGCATTGTAGGGTAGTTGATGAGTAGCTAGGTGGTGCAATGAATAGAGTGCTGGACCTGGAGCCAGGAAGACTCATCTTCTTGAAGTCAAATCTGGCCTCAGACACTTACTAGCTGTGTGACCCTGGACAAGTCATTTAACTCTGTTTGCCTCAGTTTCCTCATCTGTAAAATGAGCTGGAGAAGGAAATGGCAAACCACTCCAGTATCTTTGCCAAGAAAACCCCAAATAGGGTCAGGAAGAGTCAGACATGACAGAAATAACTGAACAACAAGAAAGGGAAGTGGGTAAGGCCCAAGTTGGAAACGGAGATGCCTAGGTTTAATTCCAGCTTCTAATACCTATGTAACTATGGACAAATCATTTAACCTCTATGTGCCTCAGATAATTCCCTGGGTTTTTTGTGTTTTTTTGCCAAGTCACACTTATTTGCAATGGTGAAAGAGTTCTCCCACTGTTGACAAAATTGCATATTACATAATTGCAAATTACTTTGTTTCTATCCTCTGTTGTTATTATTATCACTCTTGTTTTATAGGTAAGGAAAATGAGGCAGAGAGAGAGAGAATAACTTAGCCAGGGTCACACGGCTTGTAGGTGTCAAAGGTAGAATTAAAATTCAGATCTCTCATGACTCCAAGTATAGTATTTTTTCCACTATATCATGCGGCCTCTTTTTCTTACTGCTAGATAAATAACATAAAATAATCACATAAAAATAATAACAACAATAAAACTATTCAATACACTGAGAAAAAGTAATTAGAGGGAGAAGCAGGAGCAAGTAAGATGTTACTATTATTTCATCAAAATTTCCATACATATTCTTTCCTTCAAAAAACTATAAATAGTTTTGGTTTTATCATTTCATTTTTAATTTTGTTTATTTAGTTGATTACTTGGTTAATGGCCCTGTTTTTGACATTCTCTGACCTTCAAAAACATGCTATGTCATCCTGGAGCTTCCCTCAGCTCCTGGGGTGTCATCACTCTGGAACATGCTACTAAGTGGCCCATGGTCTATTTACCCTGGAATATCCCTCTAGACACCTCCCTACCTCCCATGCCATTGGTGAGATCCATCTTCAGTATCTATTTTGTGAATGGGCCAGATTGGCCTGCCTTCATTTCCCTCCCAGCCCTGTTCCTCACTTTCTCTGGACTTCAGAATCATTCCCTTGTACTAGGTACCTTTATTCCCTCTTCCCCCATACCTTATCTCCCTTTATATATAGTCTTACCCCATTAGAATTTAATCTCCATGAGGGCAGGTGCTGCCTTTCTTTTCCTTTGTATTTATATGTAAAGCAGAATTGAAATATCTCAAAAGATTCACAAATTTAGAGTATCCACCCCAAATGTCCACATGGGCTATTTGTGCCTGACCTGTGGTAAAGCTTTCTGAGCTCATATTGGTCTGATCAGCCACAGTCAGACACTCTGAAACTTGACTCTAGCATGGTGATGTCATTTTGGTCCCCTTCGAGAAAACAAAGACAACAACCAATATGCCCAGTGCTTAGCACACAGTAATGGGCTTAATAAATGCTTGTCTCTTTCTTTCCTTCCTAATCATTTTTTAAAATTTGTAAACTTGAACCTCTGTCAGACTGGTATCTGACTGAATTATTCTGATTGTAAGGTGATAAGAACTTTACCTATTTGTGTTTCTTTATCCCCTGATGGCAAGAAATATGCTGTACGATACCTAGATAAGTATACCTAGATACTATAGTACTGTAGGTATATAGCTGTAGAAAAGACTTAGAAAGTTTATTACTTCTTATTTTGGAATAGGGGTATTGTTCCTTAATCCACATTTATCTAGTCTTACTTTGGAATACGTATATCCTCTTTTCCTTGCGAATAAACCCTAGAAATCCATTGTGATGATGTGAAATATGTAGAGATGAGGGGTAGGAAGGAAAAAGCTGATGTAGGAAAAGGTGCCCAAACACATCAGAAATGACCAAGGAAGGGAAAATACATTAAAAGATTAGGTGAAATGTAAGTCTTTGAGATTAGACCTGTAAGATCAGCCTGTAAGAAAGGAAAGAGAGGATGCCCAACACAGACATCCAGTTATGGTAACAGCAAAAGAAAGTGGAAGGTAATTAGAAATTGAAATTGAGGGGGTGGCTAGGTGGAGCAGCGAACAGAGCACCAGCCCTGGAGTCAGGAGGACCTGAGTTCAAATCCAGCCTCAGACACTTAACGCTAGCCATGTGACCTTGGGCAAGTCACTTAACCCCAACTGCCCTCCAAAAAGCAAAAAAAGAAAAGAAAAGAAATTGGAATTGCTGAGTCTTTAGAGCCAAGGAGATAGGAAGCTCATAGGGGCACCAGACCTTGGATTTAGATTCAGGAATCAGGGAAGTTTAATAGAGTAAAGTAAAGAAATGAGCAAAACTAAGAGAACATTGTATGCAGTATTAGTAATATTGTTTGAAGAATGAATTTGAGAGAACAAATTATTTTGACCAATATAAAAACTCAAATTAACTATAAAGGATATATGAAGAAAGACACAATCTACATGCCGAGAAAAAAACTGATACACAGAAGTATGCATAGGATAATTTTACACATGCACACATGCAAACATATGTATACACACATACATATATATGCCTATTTGTGTCTAATGATGGCCATCTCTAGGGAGGGGAAAAGGGAAGGGAAAAGAGAAATTTACATGATAACTTTGCTGTATGTTGAAAAGGAATGGCAAGTCATGTGCAATCATCTTTTTTATTATACTATGCTGTGGAAATACTTGTTTTATTCCTTAAATTAAACATAAAAATAAAATTTAAAAAAAAGAGTAAAGTAGAAAGATGGCCCCCTTAATTCCAAAAGGATGAATTGAAGCCTTCCTCTTGGAGCTGGGAAGTTGATGTATTTTTTAGTCACCAGGGGGCACTGGTAAGAAGCACCTGATTGTATTCAATAGTAAGGACTAAGTGCTATCAATCGAATGCCTCATTCCCCAACTGCCTTACATATCACCCAACACCATTATCCCAACACTCTGGGGTCATTGCCAAGTTCTCTCTGCTTCTTAGAGATCTGGTTGCCTCTTTACCCAGCTCCACCATTTTGTGGATGAAACCACTCCTTTCTTTAGGGCAGTGGCTTCCAAACTTTATGAGCAATTGTGCCTCCTTTTTTAATTTAAAAAAAGATTATGTCTCCCACTTTAAAAAATATTTTATTGAAAACTTGATGTCAAACATCATTATAAGTACCTAAACTTGTTTAGTAATAATTTATAGCTAAATTAACTTTGATGAATAATCTATCATAAATTTTCCCCCCGTGTCTATCAATCCACCTTCCCCACCCCCAGTAGAAGCAAAACAAATCAACACATTAGCCATGTCAGAAAATGCCTGTCTGGTTATGTACCTCTAATCCATCATCTCTCTGCTAAAGAATGACCTCCTTGGTCTTTTGGAGTCTTGATTAGTCCCTACTTTGGTCAGAATTCTGAGGTCTTTCAGAGTTGTTTCTTTCTTTCTTTTTTTTTTTTTTTTGCTTTTTTTTTGGAGGGCAATGGAGGTTAAGTGACTTGCCCAAGGTCACATGGCTAGTTTTTGTGTTAAGTGTCTGAGGCCAGATTTGAACTCAGGTACTCCTGACTCCAGGGCCAGTGCTCTATTCACTGTGCCACCTAGCCACCCCAAGAGTTGTTTCTTCTCACATTATTAATTGTAAGTCTTCCCATAAATTGTTCTCCTGATTCTGCCAACTTCACTCTGCATCTGTTCATACATGTCTCCATATTTTCCTGAATCTATCATATGCCTCATTTCTTATCATGAAATAAAATTACATTGTATTCCTCTACCATGATTTTGTTCAGCCACTCCTCAATTGAGGGACACTTATTTTATGTCTGGGTCATTTCTTCAACAAAATGTGCTGCTATATAAATATTCTTATAGATATTAGACACCCCCCATAGGCAGCTAGGTGGCAGAGTGGATAGAGTGCCAGGCCTAGAGTCAGGAGGACTTATCTTCATGAGTTCAGATCTGACCTCAGACACTTACTAGCTATGTGACCCAGGGCAAGTCACCTAACCCTGTTTACCTCAGTTTCTCATCTGTAAAATGAGTCAGAGGGAAATGGCAAACCACTCCAAGAAAATGGGATCATGAAGCATCAAACATGATTAAACAACTTTTTATAAAATAATTTGTACAAATAATTTTAGCTCATATTAGATTAAGATGATTACAATTTTATGCTAGCACAAGCAAATTTCAAACATACAGGAAAAAATAATTCTGTATTCTATTCATTACCATGGAATAATAGATTTAGAATTAGAAGGCCCTCAAGATCATCTAGTCACCACTTCCTCATTTTACACTTAAGGAAACTGAGGCTTACATGCCTTGCCCAAGATCACCTAGGAATAAACAAAAGAGTTAAGATTTGAACTAAATAAAGTCTTTCAACCCCAAATAGAATATTACTTTTTACTGCCATGCAGAATCAATGGAAAAAGACACTGACAATGGGTGGCCCCTTAATCTTTAAATACATTGAAGGTTATGATAGGCATCTGGGGCCAAAAATGGAGGAAAGCCATGGTATTATCACCATCCTTCTGAAAGGTAAGTTCCCCCTCTGGCAAAGACCCATATTTTATGAGGTGCCCAGTCAATGCTTACTTCATTCCCAGAGCCACTCCTCCAACACTGGATTTTAGTGCCTTCTCCCCAGTAATCTCAACCTTACCTTGTTCCCTTTCCCACCCCCACCACTGCCTCCTGCTTTCCATTGCCTTCATTAGAATAGGTAGAGACTATCTTTTTGGATTGTATTTTTATTCTCCAACATCTACTGAAGTGCCTGGCATGTAGTAAACATTGAATAAATGTTCTATTTCTATCATCTATCTATCTTCTATCTCTATTACCTATCTCTATCTGTCTGTCTGTATCCATCTGTCTATATCTCTACCTCTCTGTCTGTCCATCCATCCATCTATCTGTCTGTCTGTCTTCCACTTGCCACCAGTTGGAGCAAATGCACAGTCTTACTTTTGTTTGTTTTTATTGGAATAAAAAGCTGCATTTATTTATATAGGACTTGTACTCAAGAATATTAATTGATTTTGGTCAAAGCTTCTAACTCACCCAAGAGTCTATCATGTCCCAGGGACTGTACCTCACAACCTGGAAGGCTCTGGTCTGGGGGCATTTATGAGTGGATTAACCAATCAGACATTGGTTCAGCCTCAATCCTAGAAAAGCTCTCCTCCTTCATTACATCACTGAATGCATGTTTCATTGGACATTGAAGGAAAAAAGAGTAGATGTCTAAGAGAAAAAAGGAGTGTCAGAGACATTCCTCTTCATGTAGTTCCTCAGATAGCAGAACATTCAGCTGGAAAAAATAGGAAAGAGATCAAGATCCAAATCAATATCTTGTTCTAGAGAGCATTGGCCTCGTTTACGTTCTTTCTGGAAGAGGTATACTCTGGCTCACTGTCCCAGATCTGGGCAGACCACATCTGCTCCTCAAGATTCTAGGGTACCCTGAGGGAGTTCAGGATGTCCCTTCTCTAAATTGAATAGCTCAGAACCCCACTAGCTGTGTTTCCCTCAAATTAGATACCAACACTAGCTAGTACTCCAGTTCCACTTACCTATTTAACATCAATTAGTTTTTACAAAGCAGTAAGGCAGCACCATGGATAGAGCACTGGGCTGGGAATCAGGAAGATGTCTTCCTAAGTTCCAATCCAGCCGTAGACATTTACTGGTTGTATGATCCTGGAAAAGTCACTTAACCCTGTTTACCTCCATTTCTTCATCTGTAAAATAAGCTGGAAAAGGAAATAGCAAACTACTCCAGTATCTTTGCCAAGAAAACTCCAAATGGGGTCACAAAGAGTCAGACATGACTGAAAAAATGACTAAACAACAACGTTTACTTCAAAGATGTTAGTAAGGACAGAAGTTAAAACATTTCCCTCCCAACATCTTGGGAGGACACTTTCCCCTGTTCCATCTTGGTCTCTGAGGGAAGTAGGTGAAAACTTAGCTAAGAATCTACATAGCATTGGTCTCATCAAATTCATGTCTAAATGTGGCATCATTTTCAGACAAAGTCCTTGTCTCCACTACTGGGTCCTGAAAGTCACTCTAAAACATCACTGCTTGCTGCTTGGGCTACAAAACCTGAAGATGGGATACCACTCTCCTTTCACTTAAAATGGAAAAGAGCAAAGCCTGAGAAAACAATCCAGGCCTGTATTCATGTTCACAGGGCCACATGGCCTCAGAGGGGAGAAGATTCAAGGCCTCTCCCCTCACAGTGTTGCCTCTCATTGGACACTGTGAGCAATAGTCACATTAAGAGGACTAGAGGAGACTAAAGCTGAGAGCTGGCCAAGGCTGACTCAGGCCTTTTTGAAGATGCCCCAGTTCTGACTAGACAGCCAATTAGAAAAGGCTCTTTCTAACCATGTAGCTAGCAGAGGAGAACCAGTTACAGAATGCCTAGACATTGGCCACACTATCTCCAAGGCACTTCCATTCTACATCATTGGAACTCTCCCAGAACAGGATCCTCCACCTCTACAGAGGGTTCTTTGGGCATGTGCCAGACCCTCCTTACAGTAGGATGGAAGATGTTGGTGCAGTTCTAATAGTGAGACTTCTTGTAGACCTACAAGAAAACAAGGTGCTGAAGAAAATCTGATAGGTCATCTGAGAGCAAGGTCAAAAAGTAGAACAAGAAGGTCAAGGTCAAGACCTCTATAGTTAGAGTAGTGAAAGATCTGGTCAGAGAAGGGGGAATTCCCTTGAAGGAGACTGCCAGAATGGCAGAAATGAAGAGAAGGGAGAAAAGAAAAGGGACAGAAAATAAAAAGAGATTGGATGGTACCTAGGGCAGCATACTAGCCTGTCTCCCTTCTCAGACCCTTGGAACTAGCTGTCCCCCACATCTGGAATGCATTGTTCCTCATCATCACCCCATAGAATGGCAATCCCTTATCAAGTATCACCTTCTAAATTAAACTTTTCCTGATTCCCTCGACAGCTAATGACCTCTCTCTCTCCAGATACCCTGCTCTGACTACACTGTCATTCACATGTACTCTATATTTATTCTAACTTGTTTTAACAATTTATTCTATAGTTATTCTAATATTCTAATACATTCTAATATCCTAATGGGTACTTTATATTTATTCTAAATATTCTATATTTATTCTAATATCCATGTCCTTGTTATCTCCCCCTGTTGGGCTATAAATGCCTTGAGACAAAGGGCTGTTTCATTCACTGCATTTGTATCCTGGTAGCCTTTTAAGGACAGCACTGCTCACCTCCTGGTGTGAGTAAGGTGTTAGAAAAGATGCCCTAAAAATTGTCTGCTTACCCAATCTTGAACTGATTCCTGCAGGAGGCGCAGATCCCACCCTGCAGTTGAAACATAAAAAGATATGCAAAAACATCTGCAAAGAGAATTCCTCTCACCATCAGTACATGGGATGTTCATGTACTATAGACAACACAAAATCCAATAGACCTGAAAGACAAACAGCTCTTGTTGTGAAAGAACTCAATAGGTATCACATTCAAAAAGCAACCACCACCACACCATCTATATGTGTAACCATCAGTTACAGCAAATGGAGAAACCATCAGTTACAAGAGGAGAAGTTTTGAATGCTGTGAATAAGTTTACTTACCTTGGTAGTGTACTTTCCAGGGATGTACACATTAATAATGAGGTTGACATACACATTGCCAGAGCTAGTTCAGCGTTTGGGAGGCTCCAAAGGAAAGCGTGGGAGAGAAGAGGTATTAGACTGACTACCAAACTGAAGGTCTGCAGAGCGGTGTGTTGACCTCATCATTGTATGCCTGTGAAACCTGGACAGTCTACCAGTGCCATGCCAGGAAACTTACTTGCTTCCATTTGAATTGTCTTAGGAAGATTCTGAAGATCAACTGGCAGGATAAGGCACCAGACACTGAGGTCCTTTCTTAAACTAAACTGCCAACCATTCAAACTCTGCTTCAGAGAATGCAACTCTGACAGGTTGGTCACATTGTTCAAATGCCAAATGTGTGCTTACCAAAAAGACTATTTTATGGAGAACTCACACAGGACAAGCAATCACATGGTGGTCAGAAGAAGTGATACAAGGACATTCTCAAGGTCTCTCTTAAGAACTTTTGAATTGATTGTGTGACATGGGAGACACTGGCAGGACTGCCCAGCATGGCGTGCCCACAATCAGAGAATGTGCTGTGCTCTATGAGCAAAGCAGAATGAAAGTAGCTCAAAGGAAACGCAGGATGTGCAAATTTAGAGAATCCACCCCCAATGTTCACATGGACTATTTGTGTCCGATCTGTGGTAGAGCATTCTGAGCTCGTGTTGATCTGATCAGCCACAGACACACTGAAACTTTACTCTAGCATAGTGATGTATTTGGTCCTCTTCCATAACAAAAGACAACAACCAACCAACCAAATAACCAATCCTGGTACCTAATACAGTGCCTGACACAATGTTTGTCGATTGAGCAATTGATTTGCCTTGAACTGAAAAATATATTGTCTAAAACTTCAAGCGAGATATTAGAAATGACTGAAGTCAATAGCGTCAACACACCCAAGGAACTTGTCCAGCCTGGCTGTCTGGCAAGTCTTCCAACCTGTCTGCTCCCAGACTGAGCAGCAACCTTCCACACAAGGCAAAAACATCTGAAAGCTCTGTTTCCCTCAAAGTTACTCCACTGGGAAGCTGGTTCACTCTTGGGCTTTTCCACTTGTGGGGAAAGCCCCTCACAAATCAGCCTTGTGTTCAGCCTGTTATCGTGGTACATGAACTCTAGCACTTTTGCTGGTTTCTCCCTAGGAAGCATGAGCTCCATAAGCACACTTCATCTTGTACTGAGGTCTTTTCCAGGCCTTGGCCTCTATGCCTTGGTTCCTACTTTGGGATGGGCTCCTGAGGGGACAGCCCTATGGTGCTGCCTGTTGCATATATAGAAATGTAATTCCTGATTCACTGAGAGACCTCTGAGTCTGATATAGGATTTTTTTCTTTGGATTTAGAGAACTCCCAGGCAAAGTAAAGAGGGAATTGGAAAGAAATGGGAATAAGAGAGAAGGAAATCTTTTGAGTGGTAGATAGCACATCTCCTTGGAGCCAGAGACATGTGGGGAAGTAAGATTACAGCAAGTTCCTTAGTTTCTAATGCCCAACAACCCTAGAGACTGCTAAGCATGGACTCTCCAGAGAGCTAGTGCTCTGTTTGAACAAGAACTCTTGTGCATTCTTTTGTCACCACCAATCCATATTAATTCTCAGTTTCTTACCTTATAAAGAGGTTTACTAGGTATTCACGATAATCTTCTATTTAACTAGGATTTGGGGGAAGGGAACTGAGTTGGCAAAAGTAAAGGAGAGCATCTTTTATCCTGAACCGCAAAAGAATCATACTTGTAGACTACAAATATTTGATGCATCACAGATAGATTTCAGTCTAGCCCAATAACCTTCTTGATGATAAAAGAGTAAAGGAGAAACCACCTAGCCATGGCTGAACTACATCCTACTTTCCCTCTTCTGCTAGACTATTAGTGTTACAACCAAGACTCCCCTCCTAATCTCCACCAAGATGTAAATCAGAGTTTCCCTTTCACAGTTAGTGAGGATTAGGGGCTTGACAGCCCTGTGATCTAGAAAATATGTCTAAAATTTTCTGGCCCTCCTTTCACGCTAGAGAAAAGGCCTCAATTATTTGATCTTAAAGGAGAAGTTATGTTAATATTATACAATACATTTATTTTATGCATTTCTGAGTTTCTAAACTTTTTTGTCATCTGTTGGCCTTCGCATGTCTTCTGCAGCTTCCACAAAACTCCCTCCCAATTCCCATTTAATTTCTTATACCAACACAATATATCAAAACCATCATGGGGAAAGTCACAATATGGAAGGGATAACTATACACATGAGTGGAGTTTTCTAGATCCCAGAACAGATATCTATATCCACTCCACACATGGGCCAGCTGCATGTATATGTGGTACGTACGGCACATACCCACATATATTTAATTTGATTCAATTCAACATTCTTTAAATGCCCATGTATACAAGATCCTAATGATAGAGCTGAGAATACAAGTATAAATATTCACATGCCTTGTCTTTAATGAGCTTAGGATCAGATTGTGTTGGGCTAAGACAAGGTGGTTTTTTTTTAACAAATAATTGTGATGCTAGGGTGGCAAAGAACTGGAAGTTGAGGGGATGCCTCTCAATTAGGGGATGGATGAACAAGTTGTAGTATATAAATATAATGGAATATTATTGTTCCATAAGAAATGATGAGCAGGTGGAGTTCAGAAAAACCTGGAAAGACTTACATGAACTGATGTTGAGTGAAGTGAGCAGAACCAGGAGAACATTGGACATAGTAACAGCAACATTGTGCAATGATCAACTTTGATAGACTTAGCCCTTCTTAGCAATACAATGATCCAGGACAATTCCAAAAGACTCATGATGGAAAATGCTGTACACATCAAGAGAAAGAACTATGGAGTCTGAATGCAGATCGAAACATACTAGTTTGTCTTTTTTGTTGTGTTTTTCTTTCTTGTGTTTTTCCCCCTTTTGTTCTGATTCTTCTTTTACAACATGACTAATGTGGAAATATGTTTAATGTGATTGTACATGTATAACCTATATCAGATTGCTTGCTGGGGGGGAGGGTAAGGAGGGAAAAATTTGGAGCTCAAAATCTTATAAAATTGAATGTTCAGTGCTATATGTGTAATTGGAAAAAATAAAAAATACTATTAATTGGGGGGGAGGAGGGACAACTGTGTTGCTACTAGGCCCCAAACCAAAAATATTAAATAAAAATGGAAAAGACCCTTTGTACGAAAATATTCATAGCAGCCTTTTTTGCAGTCAAAGAATCATAAATTAAAGGAGAGGTGCCCATCAAATGGAAGAAACGTGTTGAAGAAGATAAATATATCAAAGGTGGAGAAACATGTTGAAACCGGGGGGCTAAAATAACGGTTTGGAGATTTTGAGTTCTAAGGATCGTTTATACTGCTATCCTTCATTCCCATCTCCCATTGCCATAGAATAATTGTTCTGCCTCAGTTTCCTCATCTGAACAAATTTGAGACTGCACTGGACAATTCCTAAATTTCTGCTGATATAACTTCATGAAGCTACAGAACATTATACATGACAGAGTCAAGAATTGGCCCCAGCTCTTCCATTCGACTTTTTAAAAAACTCCTCTGATAACTACTCTCTCCTTGAGGCCTCAAATCCCTTGGACCTTCCTGACCCCTGAGCTGGTTTGATTGCTGGGACTCAGTGACCTGCTACACTCAATGCCTAATAATTGTCTCTTTTTTCCTACTATCTTCAAATATCCTAAACTAATACCCACTTTCTCCCTCTTCTTACCCACTGCCTTCACACACTCAAGTCCATAAGAGTTAAGTGTTCTAAAGTTTATTCCCAAAGGATGAGGCATTAACATCAGATCTTTATGATTACAAGGTAACTCTAGGTTGTCAAAGTCTATGCAAATGGAGTTCAAGCTTTTGAAGATTTCACCAAGCTGGAAAGACTTCAGGTTCATTCGTTATGTCTTCGGATTTAAGATGGTTTGAACACAATATTTTCTTGACATCTTGATGGACTAATAATTAGAAATCCTTCAACCACCTGATGGCCTAATAATAGAAATTCCTCAGCACCAATTGAAGAAGAAATCAAATATAAACAAACTACAGAAGAACTTGATAAAGGAGATGGTCTCATTCACTGTTACAACAACTGTGTGTTGTCCTTGGATAAGATACCATTCAGTTTTGTCTAAAAGGACTCCTTCTATCATTGTAAAGCTATTTGGTCATTCTCCTGCTCTTGAACATGGAATTGTTTTTATCCCGGTAATAAATCCTACCAGTTGCATTTCAAATATCCCTCTTTCTCCCTTAGCAAGTCTCTTTTTTTCTTTTCCTCTCCCATGAAATGCTTTACATCTTTATTTTAAGTTGCCACAGAATGCTTCTGGTTGGCATCACATTCTTAGCAGGCCTGGAAAGTTATAAAAGCCAGTTCTGTACAGTAGGAAGCTGCAGCTGCTATTCAATGAGAGTAACCTTCCTTAGAATGCTAATGAATTTCATTGCTTTCAGTTTGACCTCCTATCTTTGACCCACATTCAGTGGACCCCCACAGAACCCCTCAAGTGGTTTCATTCCTCTAGGTCGAGAGAATTCCTAACCACAGCCTATCACTGACAGGTGAGCATGAGGTGATGCATTCTTTGACCATATAATGACTTTTTCTGAATCTTCAATACTGAACTTCAAAGGATCTCATCGGTATATGGAATCCCTTAATTTAGCATCTTCGCACTGTTGCTGTCTCAAGAGAACAGGGACTGTCTTTACCTTGTTTTATATTCCCAGCACTTAGAACAGTGCTTGGCACATATTAGGTATTTCAATGCTCATTAAATGACAGACTGACTCCAAAAGGCACAACTCATCCACACCTTCTCAGCCTGGGTGATTACCACTCATGCTTTCCCATAAATCTGCCATAGAGAATCTCCCCAACACCCTTAAGCTTTCCTCTAGGTTTTTTTCCTCTAGGTTCCCTGGACCTCGGGGAAGCACTCGGGTTGTCTGTGTGGGAGGCCTCACACCTGGCACATGACCATTCCAGCTCCTATATGATTGTACATTTCCTGCATGAGATGGATTTTGCCCTTTCTTGCCCTGAATGATATGCCAAAGTCAACTTACACCACTCCATGTGTTTTTGAAGACTTGAAATTTAGGTTCTTTGGAGACTGTATTGACCTGAGATTTGTAGACAGATCCTTATCATCCCTGGTGAGAAGATGAGTATCAAGAAAAAAGATGCTCCTTGGGACCATTGAAAGTGCTACATAGTTTACCACAATATAGCCCTACTCCTCTTCCTCCCATTCAGTTTTAAGCCCATCTCATTGTCTGTCTACAATTCCTGTCCAAGATTTATGTGCTGATGGACTAATTCAGTGAGCTACATATCCGACAGAATGGCACACATTAGGAAAAAAAAAAACATTCTTCATCCATTTGAAGGTTTTTATTTTTTTGGAAATTCAAAATATATGCTCTTCAAGGTCAGGAACGGTTTCATTTTCACTTACTTTGATTCTGGGAGCAAAGTGGTGCAAAGGTGATTATTGCCCATTTTATAGTTGAGGAAACTAAGACCCAAAATAGAGATAATTAGTAACAGAAGGTCAGTCTCAGCATCTTCTCTTTCAATTTTCCTTCTCCCCATCCAATCCCACCCACCCCCACCCCAAGATTTATCTGTTATCACTTTCTTTTGAGATAGTTTACCACCCTTGTCTAGCCCCTAGAGCCCAGAGTCTTTCTCATACCCTAAATGGATGAGTTAAATTCTATGTACTGAAGGCTCTGAGCCAGAGACAAGAAATGACTCTCACAAATCTTGTTATCTAGAAGGCTATTTTCCCAGAAGTGTCTTGGCAAAGTCAGCTTCTCTGCAGGGTCCATGAGGCAGCAGCCCAAGATCCTTTCAGGTCAAGAATTGGTCTCAGTGAGGCTGCAATTTGGTGTAAAGTAGGGAAATTTTCCCTGGGACAAGGTAATGTCCCTCATAGGTAGGTAGAAGTTGCCCATATAGTTCCAAAGACTTTAGAGGCTATTAAGGGACAGGTGGCTAGGTGGTGCAGTGAGTAAAGCGCCAGCCCCAGAGTCAGGAGGACCTGAGTTCAGTTCTGGCCTCAGACACTTAATTCCCACAAAAAAAACTAGCTGTGTAACCTTGGGCAAGTTACTTAACCCCCAGTTGCCCTCCAAAAGGCAAAAAAAAAAAAGGAAATATTGAGGGCTATTGGAATGTGAGATACAGTTTTTTTTTTATTATTGCTCTGTTAATTCCTTTATACCCTCAATTATTGTTCTGTGAATCTCCTGTTTAGCATCAGGAGAGAAGGCCCTTTATGGCAAATGTTTGCATACATTTGTTCTAGTTATTCTATGATGAGTAATAGTCATTGCCAGGAGACTGTGATAAGGTAAAGTCAATCAGTCAATCAATAAACATTTAAGTGCCTACTATGTCCCAGGTACATAGTACTGGGGACACAAAAAGAGGCAAAAGACAGTCCCTCCCTCAAGAAGCATAAGAGCTAATGGGGAGACAATATACAAATTGCAGATAGGATAAAGTGGAGATAATAATAGAGGGAAGGCACTAGGGTTTAGGGATTACACATACTGACGAGAAAATTAATAGGAGGAAGGTGCTAGAATAAAGAGGGTTTGGGGGAGACTTCCTATGGAAGGTGGGATTTTAGCTGGAGCTTGAAGTCAGGGAAGGCAGTAAGTAGAGATGAGGAGGGAGAACATAAGGAAAGGAAGAAAAGATCACTGAAACATCTTATTAAAACACACACACACACACACACAAGAGAACAGAAGGAAGGCCAGCGAGTATCACAGATAAGGAAGACTTTCTGAAAGATACATGTTGAATTTATTATGTATTTTTTTAAGGGGGGAAGGTAGGGCAATTGGGGTTAAGTGATTTGCCCAAGGTCACATGGCTTGTAAGTGTTAAGCACCTGAGGTTGAATTTGAACTCAGGTCCTCCTGACTCCAGGGCCAGTGTAGTACCTAACCATCCCCATGTGTTTTTTAAAGAAAAGCAAGCTGTTCATAATAGAAATCTACAGTTTCACATACAGATCTCGTAGTTGGAAGGGACATCAGGGGCCAGCTTGTTCACCCTGCTCCTGACCAAGATTTCCTACTAAAACATCCCTAACAAGAATTTGTGCGGGCTCTCACTGAAGCCCAGACTATGGTGAGGAGGAAGCTATTAGCTTCTGATGCACACAAATCCATCCCATTTTGCGATAGCCCTGTTAGGCACTTATTCTTTACATCAAGCTTATACTTGCTTCTCTATAGCTTTCGCTCATTTTTCCACTTCTGCTCTGGGGGGGGAGAAGGGTAAGAAGACGAAGTATAGTCCCTTTTTCACATGGTGGCTTTTCAAGATAGTTATCATGTCACCCCAAGTCTTTTCTTCCCCGGTCCATCCCATCAGTCTTTGTATGATACATTCTCAACGCCATCCTTGTCCCCCTCCTTTTTAGGCTCTCTAATTTATCAGTGTCCTCCCTAAAATGTGGCACCCAGAACTGAAGACTATGTTCCATATGTGACTTGGCCAGGGTAAGGGATACCAGTATTAACATCTACTCTGTTTCCTTACAATATAGCAAGATGGAATTAGTTGTTCCATTTCGGTTTTTTTGCTTCTGGGTTACACTGTTAACTCACATTGTGCTTGTTAGTCCATTAAAACCCCAGTTTTGATACAAATTGCTATCTAACCATGCCTTCCCTATCTTGTATTTGTGAAACTGATTTTTATGAACCTAGAGGTAGGGCCTTACTTTTACTGCTATTAAGTTAATAGTTCCAACCCATTATTCTAGTCTGTTGAGTTGCTTACTCACTCTTTCTTCTAACCTAAAACCTATTCCTCCCAGTCTCATGCCCCTTGCAAATTTGACGAATATGACATCAATGCCCTTATCCAAGTAATTGATAAAAATGTTGGACACAGGGACCCTGTACAGATTCCTATAACACTCAACTATAGATTTATTCCTACTGGACTTTAAGCCATCAAAGACTGTTCTTTTGGCAGCTAGGTGGCACAGTGGATAGAGTGCTGGACCTGGAGTCAGAAGACCAGAGTTCAAATTCTACTTCATACACTTACCAGCTATGTAACCCTAGTCAAGTCACTTAATTTGTTTGCTTCAGTTTCCTCATCTGTAAAATGGGAATAATAACAGCACTTACCTCACAGAGTTGTTGTGAAGATCAAATGAAATAATATTTGTAAAGTGCTTAGCCCAGGATCTGGCACACAGTAGGTAGTATATAAATTCCCTACCTTCCTTTCTTTGGGTTGGATCATTCAGCTGGTTCATACTCCACCCAACTATACTGTCATCTACCCCACATCTCTCCATCTTATCCAGAAGAATAGCATGAGATTCTGTCAGATGCTTTGTTGATATCTAAGTTATATATATATACCAGTGTAGTAACCCTGTTAGAAAAAGGAAATGAAGTTAGTCTGGCACAACCTGCTCTTGATGAAGAGACACAGGCTCTTAATAAACACCACTCCTTTTTCTAACTGCTAACAAATCACGGTTTTAATAATATCCTCCAGGATCTTGTCAGAAATCAAAGTCAAGTTCACTGGTTATAGTTAACAGAGTTCACACTTTCTTTTTTTGAGAATCAGGACATTTGGCTTTCTCCGTCTGCAGCAACACATCTCCATGATCTTATTTTCATTGGTTTCCCTTTTTGTCTTATTTTATTTTATTTATTCTGAACTTACTTAACATCAAATAAAATGAGAATTTCCCTATGCATATGATAACAGAAAAAATTCTGTGACTGTATACCACAGACAGAGGTTTGGGGTGGGTTTTTTTTTTTTTGCTTTGTATTTTTACAGTGCATTTTTTACACATCTTAACGCCAGAGCAAATTAACATCTTGTCTTTCAGATAGTCAGAAAGGGGACAGAAGAGCTCATGGTCGGATTTAAGGCCCTAAAAAAGGAAGACACTTCCCAAGCCCTCAGGTGAATATGACTATCAGTGAAAATTGAAGAGTTGGGGAGTTTAGTTATAGACCCAGGGCTTAGCATAGTGCCTGTACATAGTAGGCACTTAATAAATGTTTATTGACTGACTGACCTTCCACCTCTTACTTCTTTACCTGGGGAATAAGGCAGTTTTTCTGCCTGATTTAGGCAGTAAGATTACTGAACCCCTTTGGAAGAAGCATGAATCATCTTTATCCCATAGAAGCAAAGCCATCCAGACTGGTCTCTGTTTGAGCCTGCCAGAGGACTGATTTGAATGACCCTCAAAAAGGGATGGCTCCTCTCCAGTTCTGGAACCTGGGTGAGTCACAGTCAGCATTCTCTAGGCACCCAGCCACATCTCCACCCCAGGCCGGGGAAGTGCTGATTCATACCCCACTCTGCTTGCCCTCCCTTTTGTTTTTCTCATAGTCCCCCTTCCCGGAGACTGTCTGGCCAAATGGTGACATCTAACAGGGTCGCCACCCTATGACACCTTTTCTCAAACCTGTGCCCACTCCAGCATTAGTCTCAAATGTCTGATTCCTTCACTCCTTCTGCATTATTAAGGGCTGAATGTGATTCCCTTAGCAAGAAGGTTGGCATGGTTATGGGAATAGCAATGTGCCTTCTGGTAAATGTTTAACAACTGACTCTCTAGAAAATAAAATACATATATATGTATATATATATATATATATATATATATATACACACACACCTATATCTATGATACACTTCATTTATATTATTAACATTTTATCAATCACTTTATTGTGTTTAGAAAATCAGAAACAATAAAATGTGTAGCAGTTTGTCCATTTCTGAGATGTAAATGCTTGCACTCAAAATTTAACAATTGGCTTTCCAGAGGCCATCCAAACTGGCACACAAGGGAGTCTTCAGTGAACAATGGAAGAAACCCCAGTGAGGGAATTCCAGCATTCCAGGCCCCAAGTCTGGGGAGAGGGAAATGGAAGAGAATCATAAAATCTTTGCTATGACATAATTTTAAAATCTCAGACTTATTATCTTCCCAAGAATGCATCTATTACCACCTATACCTGAATAAGAATCTTCTCAGTAGTATCTCCCACAAGTCGTCATCCCATTTCCACTAAAAATCCAGTGATGGGGATCTTCCTAAAGCACAGGTCTGAACACATCACCCACCACACTCAAGAATTTCCAATGGCTCCCAGTTACCTCCAGGATCTGATATAAAATCCTGTTTGGCTTTTAAGGCCTCTCACATCTTAGTTCCTTCCTGCCTTTCTAGTCTTCTTATGCTTTACCCTGCTCCATGTACTCTGAGACCCAGTGACACTGGCCTCTTTGCTAAACCAGGATCCAAACCCCCATCTCAGCGCTCCATGTGGACCTTTTCACTGGCTGTCCCCTGTACCTGGAATGCTTTCCCTCCTAAACTCTGCTTCCTGGCTTCGTTGACAGCTTTCGAGTCTCAGCTCATATTTCCCTTCTGCAAGAGACCTTTCCAGGTCCTGGTCACTGCTCCCTCTGAGACCACCTCCAGTCTATATCATATGTGTCTTTGATGAACATAGCTGTTTGCATGTGGTTTCCCCCATTAGAATGTAAACTGTCCGAGGGCAAGACCATGTTTATGTCTTTCTTTGTATCTCCAGTGATTAGCACAATGACTGACAGGGAGCTCAACACCTTCTGAAGCACTCCATTGAACTTCTGGGCAAATCTGGGTATTGGGAAATTTGTCTACAACTTCTCCTCATGCTTCTATTCCTTTCTGGCTGGGCACGTGGCCTGAATGACCACCAAAGAGCACCAGTAGTTGTTGTTCAGTCATGTCCAACTCTTCATGACCCCATTTGGGGTTTTCTTGGCAAAGATACTGGACTGGTTTGCCATTTCCTTCTCCAGCTTATTTTACAGATGAAGAAACTGAGGTCAACAGTGTTTCCTAAGGTCACAAAGTTACTACGTGTCTGAGACCAGATTTGAACTCAGGAAGAGTAGTCTTCCTGACTCCAGACCTGGCACTCTATTCATTGTGCCACCCGTCTACCCAAAGAACACCAGACCCATCCCCAAAACCAACAGTCCTTTAACTGCATCAGAAAATACTGAGATGAAGTTCCGTTATCAGGGATGGGCTCCATACTGGTTCTTAATTCTACATCTAACTCCCCTTCCTATATGATGCTCCCTTCTTCCTTTTCACTACCTCCCCTGGAAATTGCCCTAAAGAAAATGTATAACCTATCACTGGTTATATGACTAAAGACACTGTGCCCAGAAAGAGGAAGTTTCAGGTTACCACTCCTCTTCCCTGGTCAGGTCACATAAGGATGATTGTCATCGTTTCTGGGCACCTCGATTTAGGAATGACATTTACAAACTGGAGCGTGATCAAAGGAGAAGACCAGGATGCTCGAGGTGCTAGAGATTGTCTTCTACTAAATCAGCTGAAAGAACAAGGGAGGGCTAGCTTAGAGAAGAGAAGTCTTATGGGGAGGGAGGCAGAATAATTTCAAATATCTGAACACCTATTATGGGGCAAAGGAAAATCTCTCCATAAATACAAGTGAAGACTCTTCTATAGATTCTCATGTAACTAGTAGGAAAGGGAACACATCAACAAAACAATCAGTAAGCATTTATTAAATGCCTATTATATGCCAGGCATTTGGGCTTTGAGTTGGGACACGAATAGCCTGGGCTAGTTCTAGAACTTTCTAGACCTCTAAAGCATCTCTTTTCCAGCAACAGATCTAGAGTTAGGAAGACCTGCATTCAAATTCGGCCTCAGACACTTACTATCTATGTGACCTTGGTCAAGTCACTTAACCCCTGCTTGCCTCCATTTCCACATTTGTAAAATGGGGATTTAATAGGCCCCTACTTCCCAAGGTTCTTGTGAGGATCAAATGAGATAATAATTGTAAAATGCTTAGCACAGTATTTGGCATATAGTAAGAGCTATATAAATGTTAGCTATTATTATAACAAAGCTACTGCAGCTAATATCATCTTCTGGGCTATTTTCCTCCACTGAGCTACCATCCTGAATTCTCCACTGAATTACAGTCATTTCCCCACAAGGGAGTTGTAGCAGTTGTTTTAAGCATCTGACCTTAGGACTAATCCAGCTTTTTTTTGAGTCAGACCCACAGCTATATCTGGCCAATCAGCAAAATCCCTTCAATCTTTCAGTCTTTCAAAAGTCAGTCTTTCAAAATCCTTTATTTTTGCTTCAGAGACCGCTTTTCCACTACTATCTTGGTTGTGGGTGAGAAAATTCCTTTCCAATCCCATCATCCCTCTGACCCTTGATGCCAGAATCATACAAATTATCCTAGAGTGTCATGCTGGCAACTTTTTCCTGTATTCCTGATGGCACTAAAATTGACCCTCCCCCTATACAGCAAAGGTTCTGTCTCCTATTAAACACATACCATAGCAGAGAGGGGCAGAGATAGGTCAGGCAGGCTGTAGTCCTAGGAATGCTTGCTAGGATCCTGTGGTAGGAGCACTATTCCCCAAAACATAATTGTCTCAGGAGACTAAAGGCTAAGATTGCTGACATTACTTCCTGACCACCTGAATACAAAACTTGCTTTGCTGGGCAGACCACAAGAAGGTTTGCTCAATTAAATCAAATTCAGGTGTCCCTATCCTTGTTGAATATCCTTATGTAAAGGCTAAGTTAATTTCCTTTTATTAACTCTTTGTTTTTCTAAAGACTAGGACTCCCTAATTGTAGCAAGTGCTGGGATATTTGCCATTTCCTCCCTCCTCTATTTGGGAAATAAAGCAACAACCTCAAAGGATATGCAGAGTGACAGGTGAGGTTTGCAGTAGTAAGAGGGACTGAACAAATTGGAAAAAGAAAGGGTGAGCAGCCAAATAAAAATTACAAAACTGCAGAGATCTTTGACGCTTGTATTGCTCTAGGGGAAATGGCATTCCAGGACTTTATTTTTTTTCTTATTTTTTCCAGGACTTTATAAAGATCTCCTAGTTTCCACCTGAAAAACTGAGAAGAATGTTTGCTATAAATCCATGAATCAACAATATTCATGCACAAAGTTGGAGAAATGCCTCCATTGCTCCTACCCTAACCTTTGAGCAGCTGGGAATAGGTGGTCCAAATAGGAGCCTTCAAGTCAGGGCCTTCAAGAGAGGAACCATAAGAATTAGGACATAGGGGCGGCTAGTTGGCGCAGTGAAGAGAGCACAGCCCATAGTCACGAGGACATGAATTCAAATCTGGCCTCAGACACTTCACACTTACTAACCATGTGACCTTGGGCAAGTCACTTGACCCCAATTGCCCTGCGCTACCCCCTCCAAAAAAAAAAGAATTAGTACATAAAGCAACCTTTTATTTTTTAAATTAATTTTTATTTTTGTTATTCTGTATTTGACAAACACCAATTCTCATGAACATTATGGCTTCCAATCAAGATATCGACCTGAAAGGTGCCAAACCATGCAGCTCCCATACATCTGCTCCAATAAAACTATAGTAAGTGACTTCTTCCACCCCAGAAATGCATAGAAAGTCAGCTAGAAGCCCACAGGCAATGGCAAAGGGAGTCACCATCAAACAAGCTGGCAGCCTTCCAGTAAAACCAAAGATGAGTTAGAGACAAGGATACTGTGTCTAGAGTCAGCAAGGGCAGCACCTACACACACACACACACACACACACACACACACACACACACACACACACAC
>NW_027186428.1:6413378-6507761 GCF_028583685.1 Petaurus breviceps papuanus
CACACACACACACACACACACACACACACACACACACACACACACACCTACACACACACACACACGAAAGCCCCATGGTGGGGGCCTCAGAAGATTCAGGGGTTACTTGACAGCACATGTACTGGGGTATCCCAGATATCTATGCACTCCCACATCCCTAGCATTTTATCCTAAGACAACATTAGAGGGCCCTAAAGTTTCAGTCAGTCAGTAAACAAACATTTATTAAACTCCTAATATATGCCATACTCTGTGCTGAGTGCTAAGGATACAAAGAAAGATAAAAGATAGTTTCTGTTCTCAGGGAACTCACAGTTCAATGGAGGACACAACATGGAAGCAATGATGCGCAATCAAATATAAACAGCATTAGGGGCAGCTTGGTGGCACAGTGAATAGAGCTCCAGCCTTGAAGTCAGGAGGACCTGAGTTCAAATCCAGTCTCAGATACTTGATACGGCTACTAGCTGTGTGACCTTGGGCAAGTCACTTAATCCCAATTGCCTTACCTTCCCTCCTCAAAAAAAAAAAAGATATAGACAGATAAACTGAAAATAAACAATAGAGTAAAGGCCTGAGATTTAGGGGGATTAGAAAAGGCTTCCTGTAGAAGGTGGGATTTTAGAGCTCTGAATCTCAAAGATCCAGGAGGGCCTAACCCCAGGAGGTAGAAGTCAGTTTAGAAACACAGGTGACTCTGGTGGAAACCACACTGGGCCAACCACCTCACCCAAAGGCTCCCGTCACTCCACATCACTCCCCAACTCAAGAAACTCAAAGAAGTTCCCCCACAACTTCTGGATCATCTATTTCATTTCTATCTCATTTTTTTAAAATTTCTATTTTTGTATAAGCTTTATAACACATAATTATTCATATAGTAGTACATATATAATTCATAAATAGGTATATATGTACATGTGTACATACACATGCACGCACATGTATACATATGTACATGCATGTATACATACATTGTGTGTGTGGTAGAAGGACATGGCCTCTTACTGCATCTGGAGCCATCTCCAGCCATTTTGACTGATTTGCCACTGGACTCTGATGACTCTGGAAGAGAGTATGAGGCTAGTAACTTTGCCCAGCCCTGCCTCACTTAAATCCAATTCACTTGCTAGTCAAGATATCACCTCCTAATGTCGATTATCCTCTTCAAGAACGAAGGGCAAACGACAGTGTGCTCCCCAATTTCTGCATCATAGTGAAGTATTTGGTTCCTGACACTGCTTTCTCTTAGCTTTCCTTCCTCATGCCTAGACCCTCCGTCTGAGTTGCTAGATCTCTGTTTTTGTCATACCCAGCGGGGGCTCCCTCAAGGTGTTGTTCTGGCCCCTCTTCTCTTTCCTTTTTATGTTCTCTCACTTGGTAATTCCATCCTCTCCAGTAGGCTCAATCATCATCTCTGTGCAGATACTTGGGTCTATATATCCAGTTCTAGTCTCTCTTCTGAGCTCCAGCCCTGCATCATCCATTGCCTATTGGACATTTCAAATTGGATGCCCTTTAGGCATCTTAAACTCAACACTTCCTAAATAGAACTCCTTATCTTCCCTCCCAATTCCTCCCCTCCTTCAAACTGCCCTATTACTATCTAGGTAGGGCAGCACTGTTCTACTAGTCAACTAGATTCACAGCCTCAATGTCATCTTTCAATTTTCTCTCCCTCCCTTCTCTCATCCCTCTCCAAGACAGCATGCAATCTGATATAGGCTCTACATATACATTCCTATTAAACACATTTTCACATTAGTCGTGCTTATGGAAGAATTATAACAAATGGGAGAAACTATGAGAAAGAAAAAACCAAAACAAAACAAAAAAGAAAATAGTCTGCTTCACTCTGCATTCAGACTCCATAGTTCTTTCTCTGGATGTGAATGGCACTTTCCATAATGAATCATTTGGAATTACTGAGAAAGACTAAATTTATCAAAATCAGTCATTGCACACTGTGACTGTTACTATGTACAGTGTTCTCCAGGTTCTACTCACTTCACTCAATATCAGTTCATATAAGTCTTTCAAGGTTTTTCTGAGGTCCACATGCTCATCATTTCTTATAGCACAATAGTATTCTATTATATCCGTATACCACAACTTGTTCAGCCCCATTTGATGGGCATTTCCTCAATTTCCATTTCTTGGTCACCACAAAACGAGCTGGTCCTTTTCCCATTTTTATGATCTCTTGGGGATACAGACCTAGAAGTGGTTTTGCTGGGTCAAAGGGTATACACATTTTTATAGCCCTTTGAGCATAGTTCCAAATTGCTCTCCAGAATGGTTGGATCATCTCACAGCTCTATCAACAATGAATGTGTTCCAACTTTCCCACATCTTCTCCAACATTTATCATTTTCCTGTTCTGTCATGTTAGCCAATCTGATAGGTGTGATGTGGTACCTCAGAGTTGTTTTGATTTGCATCTCTCTAATCAATAGTGATTTAATGCATTTTTTATATGACTATAGATAGCTTTAATTTCTTCCTCTGAAAACTACCTGTTCATATCCTTTGACCATTCATCCATTGGGCAATGACTTGTATTCTTGCAAATTTGACTTAATTCTCTATTTTAGAAATGGGGCCTTTATCAGAGACACAAGTTGTAAAAATTCTTTTCCAGTTTTCTGCTTTCCTCTTCATCTTGGTTGCATTGATTTTGGGCAAAAACTTTTCAAATTAAAATATCAATTGCTAAGTCTTGCAATTTCTACTTTTGCAATATCTTTCATATATGTCCCCTTCTCCCTACTCTTACTTCCACCATCTTAATTCAGTCTCTCATCTCTTCTTACATGGACTACTGCAATAGCCTTATTTTTTAAATAAATTTTTACTGATAACTTTTGTGTTTTTATATCACCAAAATTTCTTCCAATATCCTTTTCCCCCTCCCAGAGAACCATCCCATGTAATAGATAATATTTTTAAAGAAAGAGAGGGGCAGCTAGGTGGCACAGTGAATAGAGCACCGGTACTGGAGTCAGGAGGACCTGAGTTCAAATCTTGTTTCAGACACTTAACATTTACTAGCTATGTGACCTTGGGCAAGTCACTTAACCCCAATTGCCCTGCCTTCCCCTCTACAAAAAATCTGAAAATATGTGCAATGTAGTCACATCTGTGTGTCTCATATCTCTGCATATGTACAGAATGGAGGTATCTTCTTGTATATTTTCTTTTGACACACTTTTGTTCTTTGTCATTTTATTGCAATAGCCTTCTAATTGGTCTCTTTGACTCTTGTTCCTCCCCACTACAATCCATCCTCTACAGAGCTGCCAAAGGGACTTTCTTGAAGAATAGATCTGGCCGTATCACACACACACACACAGACACACACACACACATCCCAACTCGATCAACTCCAGAAGATCCTCCAGACATTTACTAGTGGTAATTTATTGTTGGCAAGTCATTTAACCTTGGCCTCAGTTTCCTCATCTATACAATGGAGATAATAATAGCCCCTAGCTCATAGGTTGTTGCAGGATCAAACAATGAATATATGTAGAGTATTTTGCAAACCTTGAAAGCATAATATAGATCCTAACTAATTTTTTTTGGAGGGTGGAAAGCAGGGCAATTGGGGTTAAGTGATTTGCCCAAGGTCACATGGCTAGTAAGTGTTAAGTGTCTGAGGCCGTATTTGAATTCAGGTCCTCATGACTCTGGGCCGGTGCTCTATTCACTGCGCCACCTAGCTGCCCCTAAATATTTCCCAATTAGATGCTATTATTATAATCATTGGAATGAAATATAAATTAATTTGTTATATTCATCCAGACCCCTTTCTATCTTTCTAACCTCCATCTCCCTTCTCTATCTATGCCTTTTCACTGGCTACACCACACACTGTCTCCCCATATCAAGAAGTAGCTTTTACTGTGTTCCTCTTCCTCTAGAAATTCCAAGTTTCCTTTGAGACTCAACTCAAATATCACCTTCTAGAAGAAACTTTTCCCAATCCCCCTCACTATTAGTGCCTTCTTGTGTAAAGGGATTGTCCATCTACTCTTTATGTATCTTAAATGAACCTATTTGTTGTCTCCTCATTTCAAATGTAAGCTCCTTGTAGACAGGTACTGGTTTTGCCCCTTTTTGTAACCCTAGCATTTAGCACCATGCCTAAGCCTTTGTTGACCAACTGCCTTGCAAACTAGACAGCCATAAACAGAGAAAAAGAAGAAGGAAGGGGCAATTTCCCAGTCTGGTTAAAGTCACACAAATGCTCTGGGAGAGCATCTGGGGTGGGGGTGATGGGGTCATTGCTCTCTCCCTCCTACATTGATTCTCCCATTCCAATAGATGTCTCCACGGGAAATTTCTCAGTTATCGACTTTTACAATTAGCTGCCTCCCATCTGCCTCCAAAAAGCCCTTAGAATTTCTCTTTCCAAATTCAAATACCATGTCCTCCATGAAGCCTTTCCCCCTCTCCCCAGTGAGCAATGACCTTGGTCCCAAGGACTTCACATAGCATCTTGGACCTCCCTAATGTACAGTTTATGTACTACTATATCTATCTTTGCTTTTATGTATTAACCGCAACCAATGCCTATATATTATTGTAGTCATCTTTGTTTTTATCTTTTCTTTCTCCTCCCCCACCCCCCACCCACATTAGACTGACGGTTCCATGATGACAGAAACTATGCCTCACCTGAACTTTGTATGTCCTTCAGTACTCACCAATGAGGTCTAAATGCAGTAGGTATAAAGTTTGTTCAATAAATGAATGGAAAATTTGAATTACCATCAGAACAAAACAGACCTAGTTAAGAAGGTGAAACTGATGTAAAAAAAATTTTTTTTAAGTCTGCCAAAAACAGAAAGATTTTAATAACTTGGATTATCTACTGTTTTATATTATCCATAGCAGAGTTCCTCTTCTATTTACACAGTCACACCCTAAACTAAGCTTGAGAAAGACCTGAGATTTAGGGGTGTGGTCCAACCTTATCATAACTCTACAGATCCTTCCCAAAGCACTTTTCCTATCTTTTTTCCCATTATACTCTCTCAACAACCTTGCAAAGGAGGCAAAAAAAAAAATTCTCACACCCATTACACAGATGAAGAAACTAAGTCCTAAAGAGATTCCTCAGCTTGGCTAAGGACAGATGATAGACATCAACAAGGTTCACTTTACCATAGGTAGCATAAGCAGCTGCCCACACAGCATGATGGGAGGTATGCCTATAAGTCTTCTGACTCTACATTGTTGAGAGAAGAGGGAAGAGAACAAAAGCATCTTCACAGATTCTACCCAAGTTGTAACTTAATCAAGGCTGTTGAGAAAAATTATTATTTTGCTATTATATTAACAACCAATTAATAAATTAAGATTAGGGCTTCTTTATTTCCTCATTTAAGGACCAGCCCCTGTAGATTAGTCAGTCAGTTTTTGAAGGACAAAGATGATAGATGAGGTTGCCCAAATCTTCAAGGAGCATGCTCCTCAATCTTGGGCAGGACCGCACCCACCTAGGAGACCTTACTTCTATTTAGAGTGTAAACAGAATATAATCTAGATGAATTTCTGCCCCAAAGCAATGAGCCCATGTCTTTGAACCCCTCAGATAGAGTTTAGGGTGACCCAGCTCATGAAGGAGAAAATCAAACAGAGTGGTCTAGAAAGAGATGGATTCCTCTGTCCAGATTGTTGGAGGCAACTGAGTCTCATGAGCCCATGTCTTTGCACCCCTCAGTTGGAGTTTAGGGTGACCCAGCTCATGAAGGAGAAAATCAAACAGAGTGGTCTAGAAAGAGATGGATTCCTCTGTCCAGATTGTTGGAGGCAACTGAGTCTCATGATCTATCATGTTCTCAGTAGAAGGAGGTGAAGACATCAAGTCTACCTCCTCATTAAAATGTCCACAATCAGGGTTGATTTTTTACTTGCCAGGGGCTCCCCCTTTTCCCAAAGTATATTAAGCCTTTAAACCTCTCCATGGTTTTGTCTTTGGTTACTGAGAAAAAAACACTGACCTTCAATTTATTGATAATTAGCTAGCCTAATTAATAAATTGATTATTAATTATCCAGAGTCTCTTGGATTTTTCATTTTCATTTTTCACTGTGGCCCTGGTGTCATTTCCCCTTGATTTCTCAATCATCTGGACCCCCAGGTTGTATGCCTCAGAAAGTCCCAGGTCTCCCCTGCAATACACACATCTATATATACATATGTCCTATGGTTTATGCCTTGAAAAAAAAAAAGGATAAGACCTTACTGCAAGGCTGCTGTATCTAAGGAGTAGAGGAAGGGTTAAAATACTGCTGTCAGGCTGAGAGGAGAGGAGAGGTGGGGTGAGATGAGGTAAGATAAGATGAAATACACCAGTCTGGGCACTCAGGAATGAACATCTCATTACTGGAAAGATGTATGTGAAGTGGGAAGCCAAGTGCCAGTGACCAGCCCTACCCAAAGGCAGAGTCACTGGACATGGCTCTAACAGAGAGAGGCCTATAACACCCCCTCCAAACCCCACCTTGTACAGAAAAGATGAAAAAGCAACCAGCCCCAAACTGAGCTCTGACCCCAGAAAAAGCATCTCTCACCCTAGTCCCACAGAGAGCTCAGATGAGGCTTTAGATTAAACCTTGACTCCTCCCCCAAACTGAGTCCCAACCATAGCCCTAGAATGGTCCTAATGACACTTCGCCTCTTAGGATCTGCGTGATCTTGTCTAAGCTTCAATTTCCTCATCTGTGAGATGAGGAAGTAAAACTACATGGCCTCTGAGCTCCTTTCCAGATCTGTATTTGGGATTCTCTGCCCCTAGCCAGGGTGCCCCTGACCCCCAACTGAGGTGAGACCCAGATGGGAGGGAAGGTAGGGACCTGCAATGCCTGGACATCAGCAGAGCCCAGGCCAGCTTAACGGGCTGCAGCTCCCTCCCTCCATAGAGGGGATTCTTATCCCATCTATCATTGATGTCTCCCTTGGCTCAGCCTCCACAGCAAAAATAACTCCGACTCTGCGGCAACCCCAGCCCCAGCCCCAGCCTCCTCTCTCCTCCTCCCTCCCTCCTCCTCCTGGCCCAGCCTGTGTTCCTACCCATTCTCCCTCCTCTATCCCTTTCTGAGAAGGGACTCAGAAGGGGGCGGGAGAAGAGAGGATTGATGAGAACAAGTACCTGTGGGAGCCCTCGCCCCGACCTGCCCCCAGCCCATCCCTACACCATCTCAGCTTCTTTGCTGAAGCCGTGGCTGCCAACACTCATCGATCTTTCTCCTAAGATGCTTCCTGTCTGCCTGTGTCCTGCCTTCTGCTGACCCTGGGGACTTCTCAGGAAAAGCACAGAAACGATCAGCCCCAACTGCAATGCACAAGGCCTGAGAGAGTCAGGGACTCAACCAAACAAACCTGGGAGCCTGGCTGGGGGAAGAAGCCCCAAGTGTGTCCCTCTGAGACTGTGTACCCCAACTCCACCAGCCCACCTAGCCATAGTATGAACCCCTCCCTGTCTGTTGAGAGAGAAAGCTTCTCCACTCCGCCTTCCAAATGTACCCTCCCCTGATTCCCTGATCAAGTAAAAACAGAAAGCTTGGCTGGAGGCAGGGAAACCCTGAGTTTCCTCAGAACTCTCTTGGTGACCACTTTCTCTGAGTTTTTCCAGTTTTCATGTTTTTCTCTATTCTCTGAGCTGAGTTATCTTTGCAATCTTCAGAGTCCTCAGAAAAAAGGCTCTGTACACAGTAGGCACTCACTTCATAAATGTTTGAATGAATAACAAGGCAGTCTCTATTCCTTCAGCCTCTCCAAGGCCTTGGGGGAGGATGGAGGGGGAGGGGGGCAGAGAGAGACCTGCATTGCAGTGTGACAGGACCACAGATCGAGGGCATGCCTGCCAAGGGGTGGAGCTAACAATCCCAAACCTTGGGGGAGGGGACAGGGGACAACCCAGAAATCAGATAGAAGTGTTTCACCAGTCATAGAAGACTGCAGTAGGAACTCAGAAATTCATGAATTTTTAAAATTGTGATTCATCTGCTTAAGACTGAGCAAGGGGAAACAGGCTTGATTTAAAGCAGGAGAAATTATGGTTGGCCACTAAGTGCACACTGCTCATCATTCATTCTGGAAATACAGACTAAGCATCTGTACAGGATGCTGGGAGATGAGGCCTGGTCCCTGCCCTTGTGGAGCTGAGTCTGGTGGGGGATAAGACACCAATATGAATAACTTACATAATTAGTGAATGAGAGAGGGGCAAAACAAAGTCAACTAGGGAACTCTGATGCTATCACCAGTGAAGGCAGAGGGAGAGTTCAAGGAAGACTTCCTGGAGGTGGCGTTTGAGTTGGGATTAAAAGAAGGGGTAAAAATGCAATAGGAGGTATAAGGAAAATCATTAGCATAATGGGGTCATCCATCCACAGACTAGGTAACAGAGAAAAGACGTACACTGTGAGTTATCAGAAACATGAGATAAGACACTAGACCATAAATTCCAGTTCATTTAAACCCTCACTTGCCCAGGGTCCAGGAGCTGGAGCTGATAGGGCCACCTTCTGCCACCCCATGACCCTCAGTAGAACCACTGATCCCCATAAGCTCTAGATATATTTCCCAGGAGTTTACTCTTACAAAGATGATCTGTACATTGTATCTAATGTTGGTTTCTGTTCTGACTAGACCACATCTGGAGTATTATGTCCCTTTCTAGGCTCCTAGGAAGATACAAATAAATTTGAGTGAGGGGAAGGGAGATGGAGACATAGTACTAATAGTTGTATCCTTCCCCTTTGTCTTCCCTTCACTCCCTCCCCTACTTGGATGAGTTAGGAGGTCCCAACTCCCTTCTGGTGAGATGGAGGACCAATGTGCCTTACCCCCTGCCAGACCCCAGCACTGTCATTTAAACTAATACAAACTAAAGACCAGTGGGCCCTGCCATCTACCTCCATTGACATCTGGAATTTTCTCTGTTCTGCAGCTAAACTGTCTTAAACCTAACTAGAATGTGAACTCCTAGAGAGCATGGGCTATATTATCTTTTTTTTTTTAGTCATTTTATTTGGTTATTTTTTGGTTCAGTTTGATTTGGTTAAGTGACTTGCCCAGAGTCACACAGCTAGTAAGTATCTGAGGCAGGATTTGGATTCAGTTTTTTATCTACTATGCCACCTAGCTGTCCCTCCTATATTAACTTTACTATTTGTAGCCCCACTGCTTAGCACATAGTAAATGGTAAATGTTCTTTTGTTCATTCAAAGCCCTATGAAGAGAAAACCCTGAGACACTGTCCCTCCCAAACCCTACCAACTCAGAGGGCCAGGAGACTGCTCACCACCAGTTCTAGGCCCTCTCTGTGCTATGGATACTCAGTATTGCTCTTTTGAGGTTCACTTCATTTACTGATATGATCTTGCCTAGTGTTTATCTGCCACTTTCCAGGTCTCCCTCTTTTCTCAAGGAATTCAGCGTCTTCTTCACTTCATCCCTTGCCCCTATGCTCAAGAACTTCAGTACACAGGATGATAGCCTTTCAAATTCCCTGGCCTCCTTCTTCATAGCTTCCTTTATGTCCTCACTCAAAAAGGTAGCCATACCTTAGCTCTCATCATGACCCACAACTGCTCCCTTCATGATCCTGAATTCCCAAATCCCTCTCTGATCATCCATGTCTGTCACTCCTGCTCTGGTCTCACTTTCCTCTATTCAGTCTTTACCTTACAGCTGCTGAAATCAACCATATCCAGTCCTCTGCCCTTGAAACCTTTTTTCTCTTTGGCCTTCACTGGTCAAATCTGTCCCAAACCCCAGCATTCCCTTTCTTGGCTCCTATGTGTACACCGTGGAACAGCAATGGAGGAAGCCACAAAACTATGCTGACTGGGTACACTGCAAATGGATGCTATCTGATCTCACCTGGGCCTTTATCGCTACAATCTCTGAGCCAGTCTCTGAAGAAGGGGTGACCCTCCTCACAGGCTGCCCTCCATACCTTTGAGCTTTTCCTCACCTTCACTTCAGAGGCTTAGCTGTCTCCACAAGGCCTCCTAGGAAAAACCTCTGATTCTTGCCAATAGTTTCTCCCTCTGTAAATGACCTCCTACTTGCTTATCTCTGTACACATTGCCTCTCTCATTAGAAATTAAGCTCCTTAAATAGAGGAACAGTTTTTGTTTTTGGTTTTGTATCCCCGGTGCTTAGCTTATTTCAGCATTCTTTATACATTTTAGGTGTATAATAATTATTTGTTGAGTCAATTATTAGTTCTGGTTAATAGTGCGCCTTTGGTACCTAGTCTGTAGGCTATGACTCTGTGCCTATATTACCTTTTGGCTACTCAATCAGTTAATTAACATGCACTTAAAAACACCTACTGTGTGCCAGGCACTATGCTAGGTGTGGTTAACTATTCCCACTCTCAAGGTGAGGGTAACCCTGATGGGTCTGTTTTTTAATGCTATCAATCACAAGCCCCCACTGGTGTGCTCCTCATTAATAATTTGTCAGCCAGACTTCATTAGCTTTTAGAAAAGGAATTTACTCTGAATATATATCAAGACCAGTTGATACAAAACATTCCCCTCACACCTGGGGCACATACTCCCCTTATGCATGAAGTCAATAGGGAGAATTGGTTCAAGCTTAAAGGACAAAGGTAGCAAGAAAACAAGGGTAGCTCATAGTTCCTAACATAGGGAGTCCTTTTCTCTCTTCATGGAACTCTCACCAAATTTCCTTTAAGGAAGATGATCTAACTAGGCTCTGAGTGTCCATACCTCTGCAGAATTCAAAGCTGGCATTTCTCCATGTCATGACATATCATGACAGGTTACATCCCTGAAACTATCATGTTTGTCCTGTTTGACCTTGGTCTATCTCTTTCTGCTCTTGATGCAGCTTCTTCTGCCATTACTATGACAGTAGATGATTCAGCTCTTACCTAACATAACATTTGGACCTTTCAAAGGTTATAAGATTGCTACTCAGACAATTCCATCTTGGATACTCAATTGACCAAGATAAGAAAATAACGATTATAAAAGAAACAGAGGTAACTATATGCTCATGGCTTATAGCAAGATGGAGGAAGAGGGAGAGGATTCTGGGAAAATGGCAGAGTAGGTAGAAAACTCCAAGTTCTCAAGATTTCTCCCACAAAAGAGATGAAATAGCACCTCAGGGAAAACATAGAGTGGTTAAAAATAAGAGGGGAGCAGAGTCAAGATGGCGGAGTAGAAACAGGACTTCCTTGCAGCTCCGGCTCCCACCTCCCCCAATTCATGTAAAAAATTACTCTAGACAAACTTTGGAGTTACAGAACCCACAAAATGACACAGAGAAGCTAACCCCTCGCTGAGGACAACCCAGCAGACCAGCAGCAAGTGGCCAGTGCAGCACTCTGGGAGTCGACCCCAGCCCTACTCAAGCTGAAGGTCTTAGCCCCAGGGCGGCCCAACTAGCCTGGCTGGAGCAACTTCAGATCACCAGCAGCTGTGGCGGTTTCCAGAATTATCAACCCATAGATGCCAGGGACAAAGTGAGAGGTCAGTGTAGTGTGGACTTTGGGACCTGGAAATTCAGAGTGCTATCCCTCTGCCCCCAGGGTGAGAAGCAGCTAAGGCGCCTTGGCTGTGCAGCCTCTGCCACGTGGCAGCTTCAGCTCCTGGCCTGCAAAGTGTAGGGGGACCAAGCGACCAGTCTGAGAGGTATCACTCTTGCTTTAACCTGCTTGGATATGGATTGCAGTCTAGGGTGGAGGTCCTGGGGTGTGTGACCAGCTTGCCAGAACAGGTGGAGGCTTCAGAGAGGGCACCCAACTACCGTGTTTCCCCGATAATAAGACACTGTATTATTATTTTTTTTGGACAGAAAAACACCAGAGGGCTTATTTTCAGGGGAGGGCTTATTTTAATAAACATTAACAGCAATTTTAATAAACAGGTAAATGTGAACAAAAAAATGTACCTTTATTCAATAAGCAAATCACTGGGGAAGAACAGGATGACGCGCTCACTGCTGCAGCTCTGATTAGATGCAGCTCGGAGCGCGGCGTGCGTTTCACCCGGGGGGGGGAACGGTGCATACAGAGGGTACCGTAATGTAGCGTGTAGCGCAGAGGATCACCTTCACTACAGTAGCAATCTCAATAGGGCTTATTTTCGGGGGAGGGCTTATTTTAGAGGAATCTTACACAGTAAGGGGAGGGCTTATTTTCGGGATAGGTCTTATTATCGGGGAAACATGGTAATACCTTCAGCAGCTGTGAAAACCGCAGTGTTTGGGATAAAGCTCCCGTTTTTGGTAGCAGAGTTCTACTGTGGCAAAAAGCTCAGAAGTCAAGCAACTGAGTGGCAACATGAGCAGGCAAAGGAAGGAAAGCATACAGAGCAACCCAACTTTACACTCCTATTCTGGGGACAAAAAGGAGCAAAGCATGGAACAGGAGGAAGACAGTGAAGTCAAAACTCCTGCACCAAAAGTCTCCAAGAAAAATACGAGCTGGTGACAGGTCATAGAGGACCTTAAGAAGGATTTTGAAAACCAAAGAAGAGAAGTGGAGGAAAAATTGGGAAGAGAAATGAGAACCATGCAAGAAAATTATGAAATGAGAGTCAACAATCTGACTGAAGAAAATAATACCTTAAAAAAAATAGACTAACTCAGATGGCAAAAGAGGTTCAAAAAGGCAATGAGGAGAAGAATGCCTTAAAAAGCCAAATTTGCCAGATGGAAAAAGAATCTCAAAAGCTCACTGAAGAGAATCATTCCTTTAGAATTACATTGGAGCAAATGGAAGCTAGTGACTTTATGAGAAATAAAGATACTATCAAACAGATTCAAACAAATGAAAAAATAGAAAGCAATGTGAAATATTTCATTGGAAAAACCACTGACCTGGAAAATAGATCCAGGAGAGATAATTTAAAAATTATTGGACTACCTGAAAGCCATGATCAAAAAAAAAACCTAGAAATCATCCTTCAAGAAATTCTCAAGGAAAATTGCCCTGATGTTTTAGAACCAGAAGGCAAAGTAGAGGTTGAAAGAATCCACTGATCACCTCCTGAAAAAGATCCTAAAAAGAAAACTTGTAGGAATATTATAGCCAGGTTCCAGAGTTCCCAGATCAAGGAGAAAATATTACAAGCAGCCAGGAAGAAACAATTTCAGTATTATGGAGACACAATCAGGATAACTCAGGATCTGGCAGCTTCTACATTGAGGGATTGAAGAATATGATATTCTGGAGGTCAAAGGAGCTGGGCTTAAAACCAAGAATCACCTACCCAGCAAAACTGAGTAACATGTTTCAGGGGAAAATATGGTCATTCGGGGGAATAGAGGACTTTCAAGCATTCTTGATGAAAAAACCAGAGTTGAATAGAAAATTTGATATTCAGATACAAGAAGCAAGAGAAGCTTGAGAAGGTAAACAGGGAAAAGAAATCATAAGGAACTTATCAAAGCTGAACTACTTATATTCCTATATGGAAAAACAATAATTATAACTTATGAAACTTTTCTCAGTATGAGAATAGCTGAAGGGAAAAGAAATGTATATATGTGTGTATGTGTGTGTGTATATATATATATGTATATGTGTGTATAGGTATACATACATATATGTCTATATAAGAGGTTATATGGGCATATGAATACATATGAGTGTGTGTATATATGTCTATAGGTATACATAGACAGAAGGCACAGGACCAATTGAATTGGAAGGGATGATACTTAAAAGGTGAAAATAAGAGGTGAGAGAGGAATGTAATGAGAGGAGATGGGGAGAGACACAATGGGGTAAATTATCTCATATAGAAGAGGCAAGGGAAAATTGTTACAATGGAGGGGAAGAACAGGAAGGCAAAAGGGAATGAGTCAACCTTATTCTCATTGAATTTGGCTTAGAAAGGGAATGACATACACACTAAATAGGGTTACTCACCCTACAGGAGAGTAGAGGGGAAGGGAAAGAGAGGGGGGGTAATGGAAGGAAGGGCAGGCTGGGGGGAGGGAAGTTGGAAGCACCCACTTTTGAAAAGGAAAAGGATCAAAGTAGAGAGTAGAACAAGTGGGGAGTGGGATACGATAGAGGGAAATATAATCAGTCTTCCACAATATATCTACTATGGAAATGTTTTGCATAGCTACTCATGTACAACCTCTGTTGAATTGCTTATCTTTCCAGTGAAGGTGGGTGACAAGGGAGAAAGGGAAAGAATCTGGAATCCAAAGTTTTAAAATCAAATGTTTAAAAATATATATACATATTATTATTAATATTTTACATGTAACTGGGAAATGAGATATACAGGCACTGAGGCACAGAGATCCACCATGCCCTACTGAAAAGTCAAAGGGGGAATAGGGGAAGATATGGGAGAGAACAGATTGGGGGAGGGGATATTCACTGGGAACACTGTTTTGGGGTGGTGGGTGGAGAAAATTGGGGAGAAAATTTGTAACTCAAAATCTTGTGGAAATGAATGATGTAAACTAAAAAATAAAAAAGAGAGAGGAAATAATAAGTAAGAATAGGGGCAGAACAGGGGTCCTCTTGGAACAATCCAAGATCTAAAGAAAAATCCCAGGACAATGTGTGGTCCCTGTGAAGAGTAAATACCTCTAGGCTAGGTTCTAGGTCCTCTTAAATAACAGGCAGCAAGCTTTGAGGTTAGCTAGGTTGGGAGGCTGCCTCTGCCCCAGCCTCAGGAACTTTTACCCCCCAGGATAGTGAAGGCAGTTGGGCATCTGAGCTGGGGAAGATTGAGGGAACCTGTGTTGACAAGGAGCACCAGACCCAGCTGTGCTAAAGAGACTCAGCTGGGGAAGAAGAGAGTAGAGAGAAGGAACCAGAACATACTAGGTGAATGCAGAAGCAGTGGCATGGGGACTCTACTGGCTGTGGGCACTTACAGGTCTTGGTTTTGGTTGCAGGTCAGAAGGGAGAACTGAAGGAGAATTTGAGGCCAGAGGTACCATCTCCCATACACCAGAACTAGAGGTGATTACAAAAACTAAGTTACTACAAATTTTTAAAAATTCAGAGGCAAAGGAGAAAGAATTCAACCATAGAGAGTTATTATGCAGGGCAGCTAGGTGGTACAGTGAATAGAACACTGGCCCAGGAGGACCTGGGTTCAAATCTGGCCTCAGATACTTAACACTTACTAGCTGTGTGACCTTGGGCAAGTCACTTAACCCAATTGTCTTGCCAAAAAGAAAAGAAAAGAGAGTTACTGTGCAAATGGAGAAGATTAGGGCTTATCTTCAGAGGAGGATACTGGAACAAAGAAATCATCTTCTACCCCAAAGAGTAATGTCAAATGGTCACCTGCCCAAAAAGGATTCATAGAATAACTTAAAAAAGACTTTTCAAATCAAATGAGAGAGACTGAGGAAAAACCTTAAAAAATAAATAAATAAAATAAGAAAAATCCAATAAAAACAAGAGAATTGTGAAAAGAAGATCAACCAATTTGAAAAGGAGGTCCAGAATCTTAAGGAAGAAAACAGCTCCTTGAAAATCAGAATTGGCAAGGGGAAGCCAGTGAAATTAGAAGAGATTAAGAAATAATAAAACAAAATATAAATAATGGCAAAAATAGAAGAAAATATGAAACATCTCATAAGAAAAATAACTAATCTGGAGAACAGATCAAGAAGAGAAAACATAAAAATAATCAGACTACCAGAAAACTATGATCAAAAAAAGAATCTTGATACAATAATGCAAGAAATAATTAAAGAAAATTATCCCGAAACATTAGAACAAGAGGGGAAAGAAGAAATAGAAAAAAAATCCACCAATCACCACTTGAAAGAGATCCTTTGAGGAAAACCCACAGCAATATTATAGTGAAATCCCAAAACCCCCAGCTCAAGGATAAAATATTACAAACAACAAGAAAAAAAACAATTTAAATATGGTGGTGCCACAATTAGAATCACACAAGACCTAGTAGCAGCAGCACTAAAAGACCACAGATCTCAGAACTCTATATATTCAAAAGCAAAAGAACTGGAGTTCTAGACAAAAATACCATACTCATCAAAGCTAAGCATAATCGTGCATGAAAAACAAAAGGATACTTAATTAATTGTCAGACTTTCAGGACTTTGTTTAAAGAAAAAAACTTGAACTTAATAAAAGATTTAACATACAAGAGCCAAGAGAAATATAAGGTACATACCAAAGACTAATTACAAGGGACTCAATAAGGATAGACTGTTTACTTTTTATGTATGTAAAATGTATGTCTAAGATTGTTATTAGTAATTGGGTATTTCATAAGAAAGACTGGGGTAGATCTGAATATGATATGACTTTAAAAAGAAAACTGTTTAGGAACAGCTAAAAAAAAAAAAGGTAAAAAGTAATTAAGATGGAGCACTGTGGGTCCTGGAGTCAGGAGGACCTGAGTTCAAATCTGGCCTCAGACACTTAACAGAAAAACTAGCCATGTGACCTTGGGCAAGTCACTTAACCCCAATTGCCCTCCAAAAAAAAAAGCAAAACAATAAGAAAGAGTAATTATCTTATACAAATGAGGTACAAGAGGAAGAACCAACACAGAAGAATTAGGTGGAGGAGGAGGTCTGGTAGTTTTGGTAACCTACTTTCATCAGGAATGGGTTCAAGAGGGAACAATATAAACATATCTACAAGAGTATAAAAGTCTTCTAAATTCAGAAAGAAATAAAACACTAAGGAGATAGGGAGGGATATCTAGAGGGGAGGGGGAGAGAATAGGTTAAAGGAGGGCTATAGAAGGGTGTTTAGATTAATGGGAATGGGAGGATAATGGAGGGGTCCTAGGGAGGGGGGTAGGTCATGTAACAGAAGGACAAGGTTTCAGGTAGAAGTAAAGTAGAGGAGTCAGGAGGGATAGGAAATAAGAGGTACAAATATCAAGAGTAGAATCTGTTAGGGAAAGTATATGTTTATATATGTATGTATACAGGTATGTATGCGTATATATGTATATGTGTATTATATATTTACATATAAATATATCCTTGCTTAATTGTAGCCTTCTTGAAGGGGGAGGGGGTAGGAAGGGTGGAAAAAGAGCAAAGTAAAAAGTGCACAGCAGAGAACAAAAGAAAACTTACAAGGAAGCAAAGATGGACAGCTCTCAACACAACATGTAGTGTTTATTACATAGGCTTTCTTGAAATGGAATTTATTGCTCTATATTTTGAATCCTCTCTTACATTCTGCTGTGCACATTTCATTTTTTTCTTTTCTTATTTCTTATTTAAGTTTTAATATTTAAATGCATATGCTTCTTTTTCTTTCCTTATTGTGTATTTAAATTTTAGTCCTTAAGTCTAAAGTTGAAAAAGATGTAGGAAGGGTGTTTCTCACCTGGTGTGTCCTCTCCCTCCTACAAACTTAAGAGTCATCCTTACCGTTTGAAACCAGAAGGAAGAGAAAGGCCAAGGGGCAGGCTGACCCTTTAGTATATCCACAGAATCCTGGCTTAGCAGCCAATCATGGTATTCAACCTGGCCATAAGTCACACATAGATAGAAGCCTGCTGCCTCAGAACTTCCATATGATACTTTGTAGGCAAGCAGTGAATATATGTACATGCTCAGATTTGTAATGATGGTAGAGAGCAAGTGTCACTACAGAGAAATAATTCAAAGAAACATCCAGTTCAACCCCACAGCCTATGAAAGTGAGTCCCCATTTTCTCACAATAGTTTGAGATAGATCAGGGGTTGGTAACCTGGAGTCTGTGAGTTTAAAAAAAATTTTTTTTTGATAACTATTTTTCAATATAATTGGTTTCCATTAAGCATATGGTGCCCCCTTTTGGTTAGAAATGTGATTGCCTCAGATTCAGGCTCCTGTCAAAGATCTTGGGTAATTTTAGAGATGCATTAGACTGTCTTTGTTCCCTCCCTGTCCATTTTAGGGCTGAGGAAATTGAGGTGAGAAGGGATAAGTGGTTACACAGAACTCACACCCAGATCTGTCTTACTCTTAGTCCAATGGTCTATCCTCTATGTCTAGAAGAACAGTTACTGTGGAATGAAGTTTTTCCTCCATTAAAATAAAAAATGTTTCTAACCTTTTCCCTCCCCATCAAAGATCCATATTAAGGAAATAGAAGACTTGGCTTTGTTATTGTTGTTCAGTCATGTCTGACTCTTCGTGACCCTATTTGGGGTTTTCTTGGTGAAGATACTAGATTGGTTTGCCAAAAGTAGGACCAATGCAATATTTACAGCACCCACGATCATGATAAAGACCATGACTATAAGTATTGCATGGTGTTCAATCACAAAATATACCAAACTCTCCAGATAGAGGATAGAACTGAAGCATTTATTTAGACACCAGAAAACCGAATCCCAAAACCAGTAAGTGATTCCATCATAGTACCAAAGATATTCAGAAGCCATGATAACACTGAGAGCCACAGCATCCTTCAGCCTTCCGACAAACCAATACAAGATCAATATCTACTCACAAGCCTATCTGACTCCTTGCCTGAGGTCATCTCCCCCCCACCATCTCTTCATCTCTAAGATGAAGAAACTGAGGCAAACAAGGTTAAGTGACTTACCCAGGGTGACACAGATAGTCTTAGGCCACATTCAAACTCAGAAAGATGAGACAATAAAAAACAAACCATACATATGATTCTGTCTCCAGGACACCTTCCTCTGACATCTTGTGGCATAAAAGGGACCTTGTGTACTTAAAGGCTATGCTTTGCACACAGTTGGTGATTAATAAATGTGTTAGTATTATATTGCTGTGCTCCAGGGGAGCACAAGCTCTTATAGGTCCTACTAAACTGGAAAGATTTCAAGGAATTCCCAAACCCAGCTCATCTAAGTTTAGAAAGACCCATCACTAGAGTCCTGGCTACTAATGCATGGATTTTTTTTTCAATCCCAACAATTTGTCTGCTAAAGCGTTAGAGATGTTGGGATTGGCATGAATGGAGAAAATATCCAACCTGATGAAATCACAAACGTTAAAGACATAATAAGAAGAAAAATATTTAAGATTTACCAAACACTTTATATACATTGCCTCATTGGAGTCTAATAACTGCCCAGTGAAGAAAGTGCTGTTTATTATTCCCACTTTACATATGGGAAACTGAGGTAGACAGCATGACTTACCCAGGGTCACACAGCAGTGTCTGAGGTAGGATTTTAACTTGTCTTCTTGATTCCAACAGCATTCTATGCACTTGTATCTTGTTCTGTCTCTCGCTACCAGGGTAAATGTGGCAACTGGCTGACTTTCTACCACTAAGACATACTCATACCATATTTCACCACATAATCGTCACATTCTATTTTTTTCAGTCCAAAAATTGGTTTATAACCTTTCATTGCACAATCATTGCATGGTATAATTCTGTTTATCACACCTGTTTAGAAGGTAAACAGAGGGGGGCAGCTAGGTGGCGCAGTGAATAGAGCACCAGCCCTAGAGTCAGGAGGACCTGAGTTCAAATTCAGCCTCAGATACTTGACACACTAGCTGCATAACCTTGGGCAAGTCACCTAACCCCAATTGCCTTGCCCAAAACAAACAAACAAACCAAAAGGTAAACTGAGCAGCAATGTACTCACCAGTGGCATATGGATATGCATTTATCTCTCTCACATTGTAAGCCAAGAGCCTAGTATTCTCATCATACTTGCATTGTCAGTATTCAATTTTAACATATATTCATGAGTATTCCATGCATCTTAATCTTGAACCAAAGAGAATTTAGTAATAAATTATTTTAAGTAATAACAGCACAATTTTTAAAGCTTCATATGATTGCACCCCCCTTTTTTGCAAAAAATTTGGCATAAAATCTGCAGCAATATATGGCAGTTATTTAGAATGGTTACTAAAAGTCACAAGCTCTATACCCTTCATTTCCAAAGAAATAGTACAGATAATGTGTGTAACCTGGCCAATTTGTCCAAAGAAGATGGGAGATGGAAGGACAAATGGAAAGAGAACATGAGCACCTTTATAAATCCCAAAAGACTCAGAATAATCTAACATTCAATGGGAAGCACTTTGACCCTAAAGGAGAGATAAACTACTCCAGTCTCCATGAACCAATCTAGAGAGGAAAACACAAATCTTCCTAAGCATTCTAAGAAACTCCCAGCTGCCAGAAGAAAACCTCTGTGTGGAGGGTGGAATTGTAAAACATAAGTGTAAAATCATAGAATTTAAAAGAGGCCAGAGTCACCTGGAGGTGGGAAAGACCTGTCAGTTGATTCTTCCATGAGTCATTCGTTTTGTTTTGTTTTGGTTTTAAAGTATATTGGATCAGGTCCAACATGGCCTTTGCCTTTTCATAGAGGTTTTGAATAAATGGCTAAAACTTTGGGCACAGGAGGGGAGGGAGAATAAAAAAGGTTTTTCATCCTTTCATTCTATTCTTTTCATCCCTTTCCTGCAGCTTCCTGCCCCTGCCCAAAGTGGAACCATCCCACAGTCTTTCAACTGGAGTAAATGAGTTTGGGGCTCATAGGCCAAGGCTGAAATCCCATGCTCATCTGCCTAAAGCAAAGCAGGCTGGAGGCTGGCTGAAGGAGAGTGTGTCACCCATCCACCCACATCACCAAGGCCATTCATATCAGAAGTTGTCTCTCCTCAGAGTAAATGGCAGGTAGTGCTGCTATGTGTGAGAGGGCCACAGGAGGAAGCCACCAAAACCCATGAGAGGCACAGGACTGAAAACTCTTAGAATCTTTTTGAGACTGATACTTTGGGATCCAAGGATGGCCACACAGGGAGATTTTAGTTCAAGGGGTCCCTTTCTCAAGTAATTTCTGCCTGAAGTTCAGTGATGTCCACCATTATGGTCTGGGGTCAAGTAGTGAAGAAGTCCTCAGATTTGCAGGTCATTGTACCAACCAGCTACATGGGCAGGCCCTGAAGCCCCATGACTTTGTTATCAAAGTACTCGTGGAGGGTGAGGACAAACATCTCTTCCTCATCCCAGGTCTGGCTGTCATCAGTCTCAATCTTGCCCTTAAACTTCCACCTCTGCCCCATCTACCCCAGGTAGATGACCATATTGGTCTCCTAGACAGAGCTGTGCATACCCCACCAGCCCTTTCATGTTGGCCTGAAATGCCCCCAAGTATACTTCCAGAATTCATTCAATCAAGCACATGTCTTCAGTGTAGTCCTAAAGGTTTTGATACAGCTCCACCAGGCTCTCCCAAGAAGCTTTTGTCAAGGGAGACAGAGCACAGGTCTGCTACATGTTGGAGGCACTATCTCAAAGCCAAGAGTGGATATGATAAGTTCCATAGAGCTCCTCTACTTTGCTGATGTAGAATTCCATCTTCTGAATGTGCCTTTCCATGGAGGGTGTTTGGTATCTGAGTCATAGTAGAGTGCCAGTGTGGAGTATCTTCTTATGTCTTTGTGATGGCTAGATAAACAATCTAGCTCAGCCTGCTAGACACAGAGATATTCCTTAAGAACTTTTTTCAAAGCTTCAGATATCCTCTTCACTCAGCTGAGGCTTGGAGCCCAGATATGTGGTACACTTACACAACGTGGGATACAACTTGGAGGACTTGCTGGACTTTTTTTTATTGAGTTTCTGCTGAAAGACTTCCTTTTGGATCAAGATTTCTGCAAAGAAACCATCCCAATTGAGTTCCAATGGCTCCAGCGGCTGCAGATGGTGGTAGTTTCCTCCCCTATCCCAGGTACATAGAAAAGACATAATGACAATAATAATATCAAGCAGTAATATTGATAGGGAGCAGGAATAAAAGAGTTTGGCAAAAGAGCCACTGGCCCAGAGCACTTACAGGAACAAAGGTGATAGGATGACAGAGCACTGAGAACTACCAGTCAAAAAAGCAACATGGCATAAAGCACTTTGTTGGGGAACAAACTCTGTTCCTCTCTTTTGCTGGAGCCCTACTCAAAGTGATACTTTAAGTCACAAATGCTATACACATCCCTGGAAGGAGGGTGGTTCACTGGAGGAAGGTATATCTTGCCTCTTTGTGAAATGCAAGTCTTTTTGGCATCCTTTACTCTGTAAATAAAACTATGTTTTGAAGCTTTGTGAGCGTGAGTGCTTTTAAGGTGAACAGGTGATGCCCTGTGGGAATATGTAAGAGGTCCTCAAAGTGTATGAAGGACTTTCATGTCAGAAAGAAGTCTGTGACACAAGGGTTACATATGGATAAAAATAAACCCCTAACAAGTTGGGTTTTTTTTTCCTTTGTGGTCCTAAAGATGTTGGTTTAATTCCCACTAATGCTCTCCCCCTCCCTTCTTTTACCACACATAGATTTCAAAAGTAAGGACAAATCTGAACTGTAAGGACAATGACTGAATTACAATACATTTCTTATTGGCTCCTTGCACAGAAAAGCCATCATCGTACCTATGCCCGATGACACTTCAAATAGCCAGGTTAGGTTTAGGGAACTTTAACATAGGAAACCTTAAGAAGCTCAGGGATACTTAGCCTTTCCTTTTTAAATTTTCTTTTATCAGTACATCTAATGAGCTTTCTCCTGAGTATTACTTCCGAATTTGTATCTTTTCTTCCTCTTGTGAATAAACTCTAGACAATTCACTCTGTGGCCTGGCATGGTGGAGGTGAGAGTGAGAAGGGGAAGAAAGCAGAGGTTAGCAACCTTGGGCATCCACTTAGGGCAATGGCAGCAGAAGGCAGAGAGTAATTAGGGGTAATATTTGGCGGATCTCAGAGCCCACAGTGCTTAGTAGGCTCAGGGACCAGGAATGGCAGGGGGTTTGGGTGGGGCTTCTCTGTAGGATTTGGGGATCAGAGGAATTTAGTTGAAGAGGTCAAAGTAAAATAGTTCTAGAACTGAAGGCAGGTGAGGACCAAAGGATTAGGATCAGTTAATCCTAAAGACCAGTATTGTATTCTGTACTTTACATAAGTACTAAATAGTCATTGAAAGGGAAATGTATGTGTCACAAGCAGAAAGACTCTGGGTTTTGGCCAAGAGTAGTACCAGATGTATGGGCATAGGATATAAAGATTTACAGAAAAGAAAAGGAAGAAGTAGCAGGTTCAGAACACAAGTAGTTTGTTCCAAATACATCTCAGAAAGGTTCAAAAATAGAGCGATTTTGTTTGATTGTTTTTTACAATCACAGATTGTCATGAGAAAAAGGGATGGAACCTGGTGGCACAGTGGATAGAGCTCTGGGCCTGGAGTTCAAATCAGGTCTCAGACACTTACTAGCTGTGTGACCCTGGGCAAGTCACTTAACCCATTTGTCTCAGTTTCCTCATCTGTAAAATAAAGGTAATAATAGCTCCCAGTGTTTTTGTGAGGATCAAATGAGAAAATATAAAATGTTTAACACAACGCCCGGCACATAGTAAGCGCTATGAAATTGTAAGTTATTATTATTATTATTTTATACTTAACTCCAGAGGGCAGACCTGGGCACAATGGGTAGAAACTGTGCACAGACAGATTTATGGTTGATGCAAAAGAAAAACTTAATTTTTCGAAAAGTGAAATGGGCCACTCAGGAGGTAGTAAGTTCCCACTCACTATATTGCTGTTTATCCTTCTTACCTGAAGAGGACCAATGACATCACATGGTTGGGGTCAAGGTGCACTGTGACTGATCCGTCTAATATAAGTTCAGAAGTCTCTAGGATAAGTTAGGTACAAACAATTCATTTGAACATTTCAGGTGCAGATATCTCTAGATTTTTGCATCTCAGGTTTCCTTTGCACCTCTGGGATTTCCAACAACATGGCCAGCCATTAGAGGTTCCCTCTACAGTAGAGTTTGAATGTTTAGCAGCTCAGGTTAAGAAAGGAACTCAGTGTCTGGTACTTTATCCTGCCAAGTGATCTTCAGAATCTTCCTAAAACAATTCAAATGGAACCAGTTCAGTTTCTTGGCTCAGCACTTATATACTGTCCAGGATTCATAGGCATACAACAATGAGGTCAGCACAAAGTTCTCTATAGACCTTCAGTTTCATAGACAGCCTAATACCTCGTCTCTCCTACATTTTCTTTCTAAGTCTTCCAAACTTCCAAACTGAGCTAGCTCTGGCAATGTGTTATTCAACCTCATCATCTGTCTACATCCCTAGAAAATATACTGCCAAGGTAACTGAACTTATCCTCAACATTCAAAATTTCTCCATTTGCTGTAACTGATGGTTCTATGTATGGATGGTGCAGTGCCGGCTGGTAGAGAGTCTATGTTTTCTTGGTGTTGATTGTCTGGTCAAAATTAGCACAAGTTACAGAAGATGGATCCATTCTCTGTTATATCTCAGCCTCAGAGGCTACATTTAGTACGCAATCATCTGTGAACAAAAAGTCCCACATCAATCCTCCTTCCTGTTTTCATCCTTATTGAAGGCATCTGACAACATCACAGAAAACATCATGCTAAAAAGCTTGGGAGCAGCCACACAGCCCTACTTTACTCCATTGGTGACTGGGAAAGCATAAGAGTATCATTCTTTATCCAGAACTTGTACAAGTATACCACCATGTAACTGGCCTGCAATACTGATGGACCAAATTTCTCCATGATTTTCCACAAACCCTCACAACTGACAGTATCAAAGGCCTTGGTCAGGTTGACAAACATTGTATAGAGACCTCTCTTCTGCTCCTGACATTTCTCCTGGAGTTGTTGGGCAGCAAATCCTATGTCAATCATTCTTTCCAGGGTTGGGGTCCTCAAGGCTACACATGACCTTTTAAGTCCTAGGATTCAGTCTTTTGATTGAGTCCAAGTTTTATGGAAAAAATCCTTTTATTAAGGGGATTTGTTCTATTAAATTTGAATTCAGTCAAAGGGCTGCACCTGAGCACCTAGAGGGCCACACCTCTTAAGACCACAGGTTCCCCACCCCTACAGTCCTTTCTGAAATCGCAATGGTCATGTTCCAGGTGAAGGGTCAGTTGATGAAGAAGAACTCTCTCAAGAATCTTGCCAGCAAAGACTAAGAGAGAGACACCTCCCACCTCCCCCACAGTGATTGTCACTAGCCAACCCGTTTTCTTTTCTTTTATCTTCATTTTCCTTTTTCTTCATCTCTAGATGGACAATGGAGGCGTCCTAGAACTCCTGGGGGATAACCTCTTACCATAAAACCCAGAAGATCTCAGTCAACTTCTATGATCAGTGGACCCCCTGTCTTATAGCTCTCTGCTAGGATAGAATCAGTATTGGATGCTTTGCCACACAAGAGGAACCTAATGGTATTCAATAGCTCTTCTTCAGTTGGAAGTTTGTCTAGAAAGGGATTGAATTCAATCTGAGGTCATTGGCTCCAGCACTGGTTGATGCTGATCTGTTGAGAACACTATGAAAGGGTTCAGCTGATGTCTCCAGGCCCACATCCTTATCAATGATCAGTGTAGTTCCATGAGTGCTGAGTGGTTAAGATGCAGCAGAGGTCTTTGGACCATAGTCTTCAGGACATCATAGAAGCACTTTGGATTTCTGCTATCAGTGTAAAACTGAATTTCATCTGCCTTCTTAATGAACTAAGAATCCTGAATTTTTCTAAGCTTCATTTGCACTTTACTTTCGATAGAGTTAAATGCGGCTTTCTTAGAGATGGACAAACTGTCCTGCTGTTAAACCCTGTGGAGTTCTTGCAGCTTCTGAATTTCCCCATCACTTTCATCAAACCAGTCCTGATGTTTACAAGTGTTCTGGCCCAGATGAGCAAATGCAGTGCTGTACACCAAGTCTCTGAAAGCTTCCCACTCTTTCTCTGCTCTATTGTTGACCCTCCAGGTCAACAATAAACTGTTCACACACAGAGAAGCACTCTCATATGTTGATGCTGAGTCTCCTGACAGCCATCTTTCCTTGGGGCCACTGCTTTTGTCAAATGTGAATGTTAGCTTGGAGTATAAGTCTATGATGCCTTTGTCACTTTCAAATCTGACCTGTCTCTTCTCCTTACAATGTCATAGTCGATGAAATGCCAGTTCTTGCTGCAAAGGCACATCCACAATGTTTTGTTGCATTTGAATAAACAAGGACAGTGTTGGTGATAAGATCATGAGACACGCAAGTCTTCAATAGTAAGTGACCATTGCTGTCACTGTTTCTAACTCTATTCTTCCAAGGACTCCCTGTCATGTCTAATAATATGTGCCTACTCTGACATTAGTCACCCCGAATTACAAGCTTGTCCTCTTTTGTCACATCGATGATGAGGGTCTCCAGGTCTTCATAAATTTTTTTTGCCTCATTAGGGTACTGGTGGTGGTAGCACGACACTTTCCTGTAAGACGCAGTTGTCGTGAGCCTGTCATTCACTCCTTTGGGGAGGCCTGCAAGTGTGCTGATTAGATTAGATCTGACTGTAAAACCTACGCCAGCTACAGAACTCCTCATCACAGCAACCAATCCAGAAAAACCTCTATCTGCCTCAGACTTTGATAAGTTGGTCTCATTTGCCACCCTTGTTTCACTCTGCATTTTGGATGAGATACCTGCTGAGTTGTCTCACAAGAGCTGTTCATCTTCCAGGTCTACTAAATTTCGTGCTGTTCGTGAGTGTGCATACATTCCATGGACCAATGGTAGGCTGGAATCACCTTTGCAAAACTTTTTGTACTTTCTTTGTGTTTGACTGCAGAGTGTAAACAGGCCAGTGCAGGTAAAGAAGACAATTTTTTAGGGCACCTTTTCTAGCCCCTTCCTCACATCAGCAAGTGAGCAGTTCAGTCCTTTAAAAAAAAAAGCTGCTCAAAGGAAAAGAGAGGATAGGGTAAATTATCTCACATAAAAGAGGCAAGAGAAAGTTGTTACAATGGAAGAGAAGAGCAAGGTGAAAAGGAATGAGTCAACCTTACTCTCATTGGATTTGGCTTAAGGGGGGAATAACGTACACACTCAATTGGGTATCTTACCCTACAGGAAAGTAAGGGAGAAGGGGATGTGGGATGATAGAAGAGAGGGAAGATTGGGGGAGGGGGTAGTCAGAAGCAAACACTTTTGAAAAGGGACAGGGTCAAAGGAGAAAACAGAATAAATGGGGTATGGGATAGGACAGAGGGAAATATGACAGCTATGGAAATGTTTTGCAAAACTACACATGTATAACCTATATTGAACTACTTGTCTTCCCAGTGGGAGTGGGTGAGAAGGGAAGAAGGGAGAGAATCTGGAACTCAAAGTTTTAAAAATAAATGTTAAGGGGCGGCCAGGTGGCTAAGCGAGTAAGAGCGCTGGGACGACCTGGAGATCGAATCCCGGGCTCCGACACTCAGCACCACACCCAGAAATAACTGGCCGTGTAACCTTGAGCAAGTTACTTAACCCTGATTGCTTAATAAAAAAAAAAAAAGTTAAAAAATTGTTTTTATATGCAACCAGGAAAAAAGATATACAGGCAATGGGGTATAGAAATCCATCTTGCCCTATGAGAAAGTAAGGGGAAAGGGGCTAAGGGGAAGGGATAGGGGGGATATAAAAGAGGGCAGAATGGGGGAAGGGGTAATCAGTATGTTTGCCATCTCAGGGTAGGGGGTAGGGAGAAATGGAAAGAAAATATAGAACTCAAAATCTTGTGGAAATGAATGCTGAAAACAAAAAATAAATAAATTATTTTTTAAAAAGAAAAAAGAAAACTATAGTCAAAAAAAAAAAAGCTTCTCAGATCCCCAGGGTACTACTGAATCCCACTGCTGCTTCAGTCCAGTGAGAAGATGCCCCTATGGCCTGGGTAGTCTGGGTGCAGGGCTGTGACTAGCTCCCAGTATATCTGTACCCTCTGCTTTGTCACTCATCTGTTACCACACGACCTCAAGGTAGGTAAATATGGTAAAATGGTATGGGCAATGTCTTTCAACGCAAACATAAATTGAGTTTAAGTGAGGCAGGGTTGCACAAAGTTGTCAGCCTCTCCCTCTCTTCCAGAGTCATCGAAGTTCAGTGGCAGGACAAAAGCCAAGATGACTGACAGTGGCTCGGGATGCAATGGATGGCCCTGGTGTCTTCAATGTCTAACCAAGCTCTAAGCACTCCACAGCACCCGCTTCCCCCACCTTCCTAGTCCATTGAAGTCAATTGTTCATATCTACCTCTTCTACCAGGGAAATCTTCACATGTTTTGGGGTAGGCATTCCTCTAACTCACTGATGGGTTTGAGGCCATTGGTTCCCCTTAATCTGTTTTAGCCTGTCTGCTAGTTTACCAGGCAGAGACCACTGGGCATACTACAGCTTCTTGGAGACACAAGTGAGAGGTGGGAGACAATGGACACCAAAGGTGGATGGGCAGCCCTAAAAAGAGGTCAGCAAGCCCCCACACCAGAGATGCTCGTCCTCCCTGAACACCCATACACCCCACTTGTGTGAATGAATGGAGAATGAAATTAACATAACCAGAAGAAAGTTTATATTATAACAACAAAAATATTGGAAAAACAGACAATTCAGAAATACTTAAAAACTCAGTTAAACTAAATGACCAACCACAATTCCAGAGGACTGGTTTAAAAAAGAATGTTGGGATAGCTAGGTGGCACAGTGAATAGAGCACCAGCCCTAGAGTCAAGAGGACCTGAGTTCAAATCCACCCTCAAACACTTGACACTTACTAGCTGTGTGACCTTGGCAAGTCACTCCCCCCCTGCCTTCCCCCCTCCAAAAAAAAAGAAAAGAATGTCACCCATCTCATAACAGGGAAATGATTGACTAATAATGCAGAATAAGAAATACATTTTTCAGTGTAGGCACTGTGGGAATTTGTTTTGCTTGACTATGCTTTATGTGATATAGTTGTTTTCTTTTCTTTCATCTTCTTTTCTCTTCCTTCTTTGTTTCCTTTATTTCTTTTTAGTGGATGAGAAGAAGTAGGAGGAGGAAAAAAATAATGCTTAATGACTTTAAAAAGTAAATTTTATCTTAAAAAAAAAGAGAGGTTCAAAGCATTTTTGAAAAGGGATAGGGTCAAAGGAGAAAATGGAATAAGTGGGGGGCAGGATAGGATGGAGGGAAGTATAGTTGGTCTTTCACAATATGACAACTATGGAAATTATTTGGGCAACTGCACATGTACAACGTATATTGAATTGCTTGTCTTCCCAGTGGGAGGCAGGTGAGGAGGGAAGAAGGGAAAAAATCTGGAACTCAAAGTTTTAAAAACAAATGTATTTTTTAAAAATTTGTTTTTTTACATGCAAAAAAAAGAGAGGCTCATCAGTGAACAGATTTGGTACACAACATACAAAAGCAAACAAACATGGCAGGACAGAATTTGATAAACCCTAAGACTCTAGTTCATGGGGGGGAATCTCACTAATTGACAAAAACTTGGACAGCAGTGTGGCAGAAATTAGTTTTAGGTCAACACCTTCCACCATACACCAAAATAAGCTCCAAATGGATGTTTCTAGATATAAAAGGTCACATCATAAACAAATTAGGGGAGCATGAATAACTTACCATTCAGATTAATGAATAAGAGACAAGTTTATGACTAAACAAGTGACTGGATCACAGGAAACAAAGCAGACAATTTCAATTACATCAAATTGAAAAGTTTTTACACAAAAAATAGAATGTATTTGAAATTAGAAGGGAAACAACTAACCAGAGAAAAAAACCTCATCAGTAAATTTTTCCGATAAAGGTATGATATCCAAAATATATAAGGAACTGATTCAACTTTAAATCCTGAGTCCTTCCCCAATAGTTAATTGGTCAAAGGATATGAATAGGCAGTCGTTAAAGTAAGAAATCTAAGCTATCAGTATCCATCCAAAAATTCTCTAAGTTGCTAATAGTTCCTAAGTGTGTATTAAAGCAACTTGGAAGTTCTACTTCTTAACTATCAGACTAGCAAAGAAGTCAAAAAGAAAAAGAACAAATGTTAGAAGGCTGGTGGGAAAACTGGCAAAGACATGTCACAAAGATATCCGAGTTTGGTCGTAAAATGCTGCAATAAAGTAAATATCACCAAAAAAAAAAGCAAATCAAGTGAATTTTTTGTTTCCCAGTGCATATAAAAATTACGTTTACACTATACTGTGGTCTAATATGTACAATAGTATCATGTCTGAAGAAAAAACCCCAATTAAAAATTCTTTGTTGCTAAAAATCCTAACCATCACCTGAGCCTTCTGTGAGTCATAATCTTTTTACTGGTGGAGGGTCTTGCCTTGATGTCAATGGCCACTGATTGATCAGGTTGGTGGTTGCTAAAGGTTGGGGCTGTGGCAATTTCTTGCAATAAGACAAAAATGGGGGGTGGCTACGTGGCACAATGAGTAAAGCACCAGCCCCAGAGTCAGGAGGACCTGAGTTCGGATCCGGCTTCAGACACTTAACACACACAAAAAAAAACTAGCCATGTAACCTTGGGCAAGTTACTTAACCCCAATTTCCATCCAAAAGGCAAAAAAAAAAACAAAAAACAATGAAGATTGTCCAATTGATTGACTTTTCCTTTCTATTGTTGTGTCCCAGGAAATAGGGAGGTCTGGGGGGTGGAGGAATAGAGTGAGACAGAGACAGAGACAGAGAGACAGAGAGAGACAGAGACAGAGAGAAGGGGATAGTAGGTCAGTGGAACAGTCAAAACACAATATTTATTGATTAAGTTTGCTGTTTTATATGGGTGCAGTTCATGGCATCTCAAAACAAAAGCAATAGCAATATCAAAATCACTGATCACAAATCACCATAACAGATATAATCATACTGAAATTTGAAGTAGTGCAAGAATTATTAAAATGTGTCACAGAGACACAATATGAGCACATGCTGTTGGAAAAATGGTACCAGTAGACTTGCTTGATGCAGGGTTGCCAAAAAATCTTCTATCAGTAAAAAACACAATATCTGAGAAGTGAAATAAAGCAAAGCTCAATAAAACAAGTTATTCCTGTACACTAGTACACTGTTGATGGAGCTATGAATTACTCCAGCGTTCTGGAAAAAAAATCTGGAACTATGCCCAGGAAGTTACCAAACTGTGCATACTCTTCAACCCAGGTATATCACCACTATATACAGACCCTAAAGAAATCAAGGAAAGAAGAAAAGGATCTATCTGTGCAAAAATATTTATAGTAGCTCTTTTTGTGGTAGCCAAAAATTATAAATTAAAGGATCATCTTCCTTTTGGTTAGTGGCTAAACAAATTGTGGTATTTAAATGTAATGTGCCATACAAAATGATGACAGTTTCAGAGGAAACTGGTAAAAGCTTTATGAAGTGATGCAAAGTAAAATGAACAAAAACAGAAGAACAATCTATATAATGATAAGAACTCTAAAAACAAAGTTTATACAATTTTGAAAGATTTGAGAACTTTGATCTAATAAATGTTAAGCCATAAGTCCAAAAGAATGTAGATGAAACATGCCATTCACCTCTTGTCAGAGAAGTGATGCAAATGTGGGCATTTCCTTTGATGAATTATGCAACTATGTATTATGGATTTTTTTATTTGCTCATTTTGGGGTGGGAAAACAGTAATGGAAGGAATAAATTTTATTAATGCTTGTTAATTGGAAAAATAATAAACTTTAAAAGGGAGGAGAGTTGCCTAGAGCACGAAGAGGTTAAGTGACTTACCCATATTTCAGATTGTTATCTTCTCCATTAACAGTCACCACCACCCTTAACTAGGCTCTTTTCACCAACTTTTAATTGGACTATCAGCTATCAATTTGTCCCCACTCTAGTTTATTCTCCATATAGTGAACCAAAATTATTTTCTCTAATTCGTTCTTCATATAGAGGCTAAAAGACTTTTCCTAAAGGACAAGTTTGACAAGAGTCGGTTCCCTGCTTAAGAATGTTCTGGGGCTCCATTTTTACCTGTACACTAAAATGCTTGGCTTTTTAAATCCTTCCTAATCTGGCTCCAGCCTACCTTTGCTAGGTCATTTCACATTATTTCCCTTTGTGCACTAAGCCTAACTCCCACTACTCATTGTACCACTTCCTACAGAAAATCCTTCCTGATGCCCCTTATTTTTAGTAAACTCTCTCTCTCTCTTCAAAATAATCCAGCATATTCTTATTTGTTGACATGGTGTATTCCCTCAGTAGGATACAAGCTATGTAAGATCCTTTTTGTTATTGTTTCGTCTTTGGTTTCCTGGCACCCAGTACAGTGTCTGGCGTATGCTTGGGTTGGCATTGGTCACAAACTCCTTCGGGTATCACTTAGTAAATCAGGACAGAAAAAAAAATTCAGTGAAGATTTCCAGTACCATCTTTCTCAATCCTTCCCTCCACTAAGAGTTTTACCCTGACTTTGAAGATAAAGGGATTGGTGGGAGCGAGAAGGAAGAGAGGGAGAGCAGAATCTAGGAGAGGCGGGTCACCATCACAAGGAAAGGCAAAAATGAGGGACTTTGCAAAGCCAGAGAGCTGAGCTCTCCAAGTACTACAGCACTCCCTGCCGGAGATTAGGAGCACTGCTGCATAGCCTGTGATGCGTGGGTTCAGGATAACTCAGGAAGTGCTAATGTTGGTCATACCTAAGAGGGTCCAATGTTTGCTGATGAGACTAGCATTGAATGAATGAATTAATGAATGAAACATTTTTTCTATTCTTTCTTTTCCCATAAGTCACTTATTTATTTTTAGTTTTCAACATTCATTTTCACAAGATTGAGTTCCAAACTTTCTCATCTCTCTCCTACTCCCCACCCCAAGATGGCAAGCACTGATTATTCATTCCCCCAGTCTGCCATCTCATATATCCTCCCCTCCCCCTCCCCTTACCCTCTTACCCCTTACTTTCTTGTAGGACAAGATGGATTTCTATACCTCACTGACTGTATATCTTATTTCCCAGTTGCATGAAACAACAATTTTTTAACATTTGTTTTAAAAACTTAGTTCCAGGGGGCAGCTAGGTGGCTCAGTGAGTAAAGTACCTACCCTGGAGTCAGGAGGACCTGATTTCAAATTCAGCCTCAGACAACTGACACAAAGACTAGCCAGGTGACCTTGAGCAAGTCACTTAACCCCACTTGCCCTCCAAAAAGAAAAAAAAAACAACAAACAAACCGAATTCCAGATTCTCTCCCTGAATTAAACATGTATTAAGTGTTTATTATGTGTACTAACCATTGGGATATAGATATAGGAAGACAGGCCTTGCCTCAAGATACTCATATTATAATGAGGGAGACATTGTTTATGGAAGGTTGTACAGCAACAAATCAGGTTGCTATGGTACAGTGGCAAATAAGATGTTAATGTGTCTTATTGAATGTCATGTCCATTGGTAAAATCATATCAGTTTCTGGTGCTGACCCATTTGACAATGCCAAAGACTTGGATGACAAGAAGTTTATTTTCTGAGTCCTCAATAGATGAAGCCATCTATAATACCTTTCAGGAGCAGTTGCCATTATATCTCCATAGGGGTTGCTTCTACGGATGAAGTCTGAGGGCACTGAGCTCAAAGCCTTGATATTACAAAGTTTTCTGGGTTCAGGGTCCTAGGCTGTCCCCATTAGCATCTTAGGAAAGATGATGGGGACAGCTAAGTGGTACAGTGAACAAAGCACCAGCCCTGGAGTCAGGAGGACCTGAGTTCAAATCTGGCCTCAGACACTTGACACACTTACTAGCTGTGTGACCTTGGGCAAGTCACTTAACCCCAATTGCCTTGCCTTCCCCACTCAAAGAAAAAAAGGAAAGATTTTTGTCTGGGTGGTAGTATTGGCTTAGTTTACCTGGCATATGCTGCCTCCTGTCTCTCCCTTACAGTGCTTTCCTGCCCCAGCAAAGGTGGTTCATCTGCTTTGTGAATAGAAGTTCTGTTGGTGATGGCTGGTCCTCCTTCAGAAGGGTCACTTCCCAAGGTGATGGCCATAAGACCTGCGCTGGAAGCAGATTGGTGGTCTTCAAGGTGCTGTCTTTCTCAGGGCTCTTCTGCTTATGTTCCTGTTGATGGCAGTTGATTAGCAATTATGGCATTGTTAGTAAAGACAGTTTCTTTTTTATGACCTTCCCCAACCCAAGGGGCTTCCCACTGATAGATTATATCTGGTTTAGAAATAGCCAGTCCAAGGCACAGCAGGTTCTGGAAGTGGAGGTTTTCTCCTTCTTGGGAGAGAGATCCTCTTCCCTTCCTTATCTGCCCTAATCTTCTCTTTGACTTTGTAGCCCAGTGACCTCTTAAGGATTATTATCCCAATTCCTACTCTTACAGATGAGTCTTGGGTACTGAAGCAAATCTATATCTCCACCACAAGACTCTAGGGGTATCCCTGAGGAGTCATCAGATTCCCTAATGCCATCAACATGAGCTGGGGTGAACCCCCTTGAGACCATTAGTTGATAATCATTTTAGTCAGTAAGCCTTAAGTAGCTTTTAGAAAGAATTACTTATACAACTAGGCGGCACAGTGATTAGAGCACTGGCCCTGGAGTCAAGAGGACCTGAGTTCAAATTCTACCTCAGACATTTAACACTTACTAGCTGTGTGACCTTGGGCAAGTCACTTAACCCCAACTGCACTACCTTTCCTCTCTAAAAAAAAAGGAAAGATTGCTTATGAAGACAGTACAGTAAGAACAGTTATAAGACAGTTAAAGACAGAGCAATAAGAACAAAGTCTCTCCCAAAAATCTCCCATCAGTTCATACACATTTACACACATTACAAAAGGGGTAACTTCACAACTCCTGGCTACTGGAAATCCTTTTCTTCCATTCTTGGGGTGTGTAAGAAATTCCTCCTTAGACACAGCATACCGTGTTTCCCTGATAATAAGACACTGTCTTATTATTTTTTTTGGACAGAAAAACACCAGAGGGCTTATTTTCAGGGGAGGGCTTATTTTAATGAACATTGACAGCAATTTTAATAAACAGGTAAATGTGAACAAAAAAATGTACCTTTATTCAATAAGCAAATCACTGGGGAAGAACAGGATGACGCGCTCACTGCTGCAGCTCTGATTGGATGCAGCTCGGAGCATGGCGTGAGTTTCACGGGGGGGAAGGGAGGGGACAGTGCATACAGAGGGTACCGTAATGTAGCATGTAGCACAGGGGATCACCTTCCCTACAGTAGCAATCTCAATAGGGCTTATTTTCAGGGGAAGGCTTATTTTAGAGGAATCTTACACAGTAAGGGGAGGGCTTATTTTCGGGATAGGTCTTATTATCGGGGAAACACGGTAGTGTCTTTGATGGTCCTTGGTGGAGTTAATCAATATCCAGATGCTCTTGGTCCCAAATACAAATACGCTCTTGACATGGCTGTCAGCTGATCCAAGGACACCCCTAAGACACCGGTGGAAGGATGGGAAGTCTAACCTCCTCTGGACCCTTCAAAGCTTGCAAGGTCCTACTCTGGCCAAAGGGAGAGGGACAGGAGACCCAGGGCTGAAGATGACTCTATTTCTAACTAGCCCGATAATTTCCTGGTAACTCCTAGGGGACAACCAAATTCCCTTGGTCAAGGTAAACATGATTTTTATCGATTGTTGATAACTCTAGAAAGACCAGTTTATGTGGTATGATGAGGTCAGAAATCAGATTGTAAGGGATTAAGAAAAATAGTAAGAAGTGAGAAAGTGGAAGCACCTACTGTAGATGGCCTTTTCAAGGAGTTTAGCCACAAAAGGCAGAGGAAATGATCCTATAGGACCACCAGAGATGGAAGAATCAGTGAGAGTTTTTGGAGGAATGGAGTATGTCTATAGGCAGTAGGGAAGGAGCCAATAGACAGGGAGAGATTAAATGTAAGTTAAAGAGTGGGGATAACAGAGGGGGAGATCTGTTGGAGGACTTGGGAAAGAACGGGATCAACTGAGCAGGTAGAGGGGTTAGTCTTGGTAAGGAGTAAGGTCAACTTACTGTGAGCAGGGGTGAAGGAGATAGTGGTAGAAGGATATGAGTGAGAGGAGATGAAAAAGAAAGGAAAAGAGGGAGCTCAAGGGAAATGGCTTCAGTTTTCTCTGTAAAAGATGAGGAAAGGTTCTCAGCTGAGACAATAGGAGGAAGGGGAGCCATGGGAGACTTCAGGATGGATGAAAAGGTTTGGAAGAGCTGCTGGGGAGAGTGGCATGGTGAGAGATAAAGGAGGCATAGTAGTATTGCCTAGCATAGGGCCTCAATTTAAATTATGTAACATAGTCATAACAGTTACATGATTTTCTCCACCTCTATTCAGCAGTAGATGTGTAGGAGGGGAGGCAGTAGATGATGGGAGTGATCCAATGTTCAGGTTGAAGAACCTAGTAGTTGGGGCATTTCGGTGACATTTTATAGTTGAAGTCCCCTTCATGTATGAAGGCAAGAATTGGGAAGAAGAGAAAAATTGTGAGTCATGGACCAAACTCATTGAAGAAGGAAGGAAAGTGATCTGGAGGTTCAAAGACAACAGCTAACAGGATTTTGATTGGGCAGTAGAGATAAATAGGCTGAATCTCAAAGGAGGAGAGGTTGTTGAGTCATGGAGGTAGGCAAAAAACTTGGAAATGGCCATGGGAAACAAGCAGCATTTCAATTCTTCCTCCTCTGCCTGAGGGGAATGAGTAAAGGGAGCAGCTAGAATTAGAAAAGGTGGCCATAAATGCTCTGTCATGGGGGAGGGGGAGGGGGAGGAGAGAGGGAGAACAGTAGCCACCTAAAAGATAGGAGGAATGGGAGAGGAAAAGATTTGGGATGATGGGAAGTTTATTACCTATAGAACAGGCATTCCATAGGATGCAATGAAAACACAAGGTGGTGCTTGATTGGAACTCAGAGTAGGAGGGTTGAAGGGGATGGGAATAAAAATTGGAGTGATGGGGGATAGGGGATGAGGTTTGGATAATGACCTACAAAGGTTAAAAATCAATGGCATGTCTAGAGTATGACTAGATGCGGGAATGATCATCATTGAGTGGAAGACTCTACTCTTCCCAAAGGAGTCTGGAAATTGATCTAGAGACAAATATAGCATTAAATGGAACTCTTTTTCTAACATATGTTTTTAAAACTTTGAATTCCAGGTTCTTTCCCTTCTCCCTTCTTCACCCACCCCCACTGCAAAGACAAGCAATTAAATATAGGTTATACATATGTAGTAATGCAAGCATTTCCATAGCAGTCATTTTGTGAATCACTATATTTCCCTCCATTCTATCCCACCCCCCATTTATTCTATTTTCTTCTTTGACCCTGTCCCTTTTCAAAAGTGTTTGCTTCTAACTACCCTCCCCCCCAATCTGCCCTCCCTCTTACCCCCTTCCCCCCTACGTTCCTGTATGATAAGATAACCAATTGAATGTGTATGTTATTCCCTCTTAAGACAAATCCAATATGAGTAAGGTTGATTCATTCCCTTTCACCTTCCTGCCCTTCCCCTCCATTGTAATAGCCTTCTCCTGCCTCCTTTATTTGAGATAATCCACCCCATTCTATCTCTCCCCCTCTTCTTCTCCCATTATATTCCTCTCTCACCTCTTAATTTTATTTTTTTATATCATCCCTTCACATTCAACTCACCCTGTGCCCTCTGTCTATGTATACATGTACACACATACACACACATATACGTACATACCTATACCCACCTATACATATATGTATTGCATACATATACATATATATATACATATATAATCCCTGCAACTATCCTCATACTGAGAAAAGTCTCATGAGTTACAAATATCATCTTTCCATGTAGGAATGTAAATAGTTTAACTTTAATAAGGTCCTTATGATTTCTCTTTTCTGTTTACCTTTTCATGCTTCTCTTGCTTCTTGTATTTGAAAGTCAAATTTTCTGTTCACCTCTGGTTTTTTCATCAGGAATGGTTGAAAGTCCTTTATTTCATTGAATATCCATATTTTCCCCTGAAGTATTCTACTCAGTTTTGCTGGGTAGGTGATTCTTGGTTTTAATCCAAGCTCTTTTGACCTCTGGAATATCATATTCCAAGCCCTTTGCTCCTTTAATGTAGAAGCTGCTAGATCTTGTATTATCCTGATTATGTTTCCACGATACTCAAATTGTTTCCTCCTGACTGCTTGTAATATTTTCTACTTGATTAGGAACTCTGGAATTTGGTTATAATATTCATAGGAGTTTTCTTTTGGGGATCTTTTCCAGAGGTGGATTCCTTCAATCTCTATTTTGCCCTCTGGTTCTAGAATATCAGGGCAATTTTCCTTGAGAATTTCTTGAGGGATGATTTCTAGGCTCTTTTTTTTATCATGACTTTCAGGTAGTCCAATAATTTTAAAATTAACTCTCCTGGATCTATTTTCCAGGTCAGTGGTCTTTCCAATTAGGTATTTCACATTGCCTTCTATTTTTTAATTTGTTTGAATTTGTTTTATAATATCTTGATTTCTCATAAAGTCATTAGCTTCCATTTGCTCCAAACTAATTCTGAAGGAATTATTTTCTTCAGTGAGTTTTTTAATTCCTTTTCCCTCTGGCCAATTTTGCTTTTTAAGGCATTCTTCTCCTCATTGACTTTTTGGATCTCTTTTGCCATTTGAGTTAGTCTATTTTTTAAGGTGTTATTTTCTTCAGTCAGGCTGTTGACTGGTTTTTCATGATTTTCTTGCATCACTCTCATTTCTCTTCCCAATTTTTCCTCTACTTCTCTTACTCAATTTTCAAAATTCTTCTTCAGCTCCTCCATGGCCTGAAACTAGTTCATATTTTTCTTGGAGGGGGCGGCTAGGTGGTACAGTGAATAGAGCACCAGCCCTGTAGTCAGGAGGACCTGGGTTCAGATCAGGCCTCAGACACTTAACATACCCATACAAACCTAGCTGTGTGACCTTGGGCAAGTCATTTAACCCCAATTTCCCTCCAAAAAGCCAAAAAAAAGTAAATACATATTTTTCCTGGAGGCTTTTGATGCAGGAGTTTTGACTTTGTTGTCTTCTTCTGGTTCTATGTTTTGATCCTCTTTGTCCCCCCAAAAATATTCTATAGTCTGATTGTACTTCCTCTGTTTGCTCATCTTGCCAGTCAATTACTTGACTTTTGAGCCCGTTGCCATGGTAGACCTATACTTCCAGAGTGGAGAATGCTGTGTCCCAAATTTCTGGGATTTTGCGCAGCTGTTATCAGAGCTATGAGGAGGGCGCCCTCTCTACAGCCACCACAAGCTCTGCCATGCTAGCACTCTTCACCCCAGGACTGCCACCCAAGATTGTAACCCAGATCCAAGCAGGGAAAAGCAAGAGCAATTCACCTCTGAATGGTCACTTGGTCCCCCTACACTCTGTTGGTCTGGAGCTCAAGAGGCAGCCATGCGGCAGTAACTGCAGCCATCACCACCCTGACACCCCAGGGGCAGGGGCTGGACTGAGCTCTTCTTTTACCCAGTTCCAACAGAGTTTCCTACTGACTGTTTACTTTATCTTTGGCATTTATGGGTTGAGAAGTCTGGAAACCACCACAACTGTCAGTGATTCACTCTCCTGAAGCCTGCTCCAGTGCGTCTATGCCATGGGTCTGGGCCACCCCAGGTCTGGGCCAGTGTGGCTCATGCAGGACTGTTCTCTGCTCCCAGTTTGGTGTGATAGACCCTTCCTGTAAGCCTGCCAGGTGGCCTTCAGTGGGAGATTTCTTTCTCTCTGTCATTTTGTGGATTTTGTAGCTCTAAAATTTGTGTAGAATCATTTTTTACAGGTATTGGAGGTGGTTGGAGCAGGAGCTCAAGCAAGTTCCTGCTTTTACTCTGCCATCTTGGCTCTGCCCCAAATGGAACTCTTAAAAGAAATCTGGATTCAGATCTCACCCTGTCAATAACGCAAACTCAGGAAATAATATAGACAGGAGTTAATAACTTCCACATAAGAACAAGATTATCCTGATTGGTACATTGTAATTATGAGGAGGTAGGATTAGTACCATCTCAGTTCCTGCCCCATTACACTATCATAGGGAGATGGGATTAATGTACCTGCAGACTGCAATCTCCTTTAGGCTGGGTATGCACATACCCAAAATCTAAATGAAATTTATACATGGAGTCATTCAGGATGACCTCTGCACAGATCAAAAAGGTCTGGAAACATATACAATGTTCCCACCCCTGAAAAGTTGTGAGGTAAGAGTGTCTTCTCATATCTCTTCTTTGGGATCATGATTACTCTTTATAATTTTTCAATATTCATTTTTTGATTACTTCATGGTTCTTGTTTTTTAAATTACATTGCTGTAATCATTATGTATATTTTTTTCTTGACTCTGCTTATTTCACTGTATCAGTTCATGTAATTTTTTCCACATTTCTCTATTGCTTTCCATAATAGTTGTACTAATCCACAGGTCCACCAAGATTGTACTAAAGTCTCTATCCTACAACCTCTCCAACATTGACTATTCCCTTTTTTTGTCATCTATGCCACTTTTCAGTGTATGAGGTAAAATCTCAGGATTGTTTTGATTTGTATTTATCTTATCATTACTGATTTTGAGTGTTCTTTTTTATAGTTATGAATAGTTTACCATCCTTTTAAGAACTTTTTGTTCATATTTTTTGACCATTTATCTATTGGGGAATAGCACACATATATATGTATATACGTATATACACACACATACATACATACATACATATACATACATGTGTGTGTTATGTACATGTATATATGATATTTGTGTATGTACACACATATACACAGAGTATGACTAGATATGAGAATAATCATCGAGTGAAAGGCACTATTCTTCCCATATATGTGTGTATGTATATATATATATGTATGTGTGTGTATACATGTGTATGTATGCACATGTATGCATCTGAGTATGTATATACCTACATATATGTATATGTATTACACATAAATATATATCTATATTTCTATATATTATATCTATATTCCTATATTTATGTCCGTATTTCTTGGATACTAAACTATGAGAAAATTGATACAAAGATTTGGGGGAACAAAGCAGTTTGTTCCCTAGGGCAAGTTTGTGGTGTTGATGACCTTTTGATGTATAGTTGAGCTATTCAGGTCTCTGACCCTTTACATGGTGCAGAATATTTTTTTTGCATCTGAAAAGGCATTTCAATGTCTCTAGGCCAGGAACAACACTCCTCTCCCCCAACACCAGCTACTGTCTAACCAAAGTTCACTTTGCTGGTTAGTTCTCAGATGCTATAGCCCCAGACAGACCAATCTTCAAATTTCCCATTCCTCCTCTTGAGAGGGTAGGGTAAGGGAAAGAAAGGAATAGAGGTAATCAAGGTTTGTTGCTTATTACCCCAGAATGGTGGGGTAATGGCAGAAACAACGTGTGTTGGCAGAGACTTTAGCTTCAGTAAAGGAAATGTTGAGGGGATTCCAATGTAAGAGGCCCAGGGTCTGTTGTGTCTCCTGCTGCTAGAGTGTAGGAAAGGATGGAGAAGGTGCTACATGAGGGAGTTAGAGATTGGGCCTTCTTCTTGTTATTTCATGGCATTGTTACCACCTTAGGGTTATTATTCTATTATAGATAGATGCAATTACTTTACCTCTAGCACATTCATTATTTGGGGGCAATTTTGAGAGGACATGAGGATCTGAGAAAATGTCTGGTTAGTCCTCCATCTTTCTGGTCACATGATTTGAAAATCAAGTGAAAGTTTCATATATGGGGCAGCTAGGTGGCACAGTGAGTAGAACACTGACCCTGGAGTCAGGAAGACCTGAGTTCAAATTCAGCCTCAGACACTCAACACTTACTAGCTGTATGGCCTTGGGCAAGTCACTTAACCCCAACTGTCCTCCAAAAAGCAAAAAAAAAAAAAAGTTTTATATATCACAAATCTGACCATGTCAGACACACCCACCCTCTGACACCCCCCCCCTACCCCCACCCAATGAACCCCAGTGGCTCACTATTGCTTCTATAATCAAATCTAAACATCTCTCTTTGGCATATAAAGCTCTTCATAACCTAGTCCATTTCACCTTTCCTGACTTATTAAATATATCACTTCCCTCCAGACACTCCTGACTTTCATGCTATTACTCACACAGGATACAATATCTCCCCTCTCCATGACTTTGCACAGACTGCCTCTTCTCCTCCCCCTCCCCGTGCTTGGAATTGTGTAGAGTCAGCTAGTTGTGCTGAGTCAGTATCAGTTACTCCATTTTGAACCTTGTTTAGCCTTTGAGTAAACTCTCACAAAGATGAGGAGAAAATTACTTTCCTGTGTTAGATACTACTAAGCATAAGATACTGAAGATAGTCAAGTTTCCTGTGTATGGTGAAACCTATTTCTCCCTCATCTGAATTATATATACACATACACCCTGAGCAGTTGGCTGTAAGCCCAGCAAAACTCTATTAATGGTTGTAGCATCAAGCACCCCAGCGTCCCCAGGGTGGCTGCCAACACAGGTTCTTAGATCTGCTTTGTTAAAGGAAAGCAACTCAAAATGGGTTAACAAGCTTACTTTAATCAGTCAAATATGTATCGTTTACCTAGTTCAAGGGGAAAAGGTCAGCACCTCGAACTTCAGAGTATATAGACAGAATTATCAAGACAGAGAAACACATCAAGTAGACAGGTTTCCAAAATGTCCAACCATTACATCCATACCAATTCAACATCTGGGTTTTTCAAAGCCGGGGGGCTCTCAACAATGGCTTCCCAGAGTCTCATCTGATCAAATCACAGAACACTTCTCAAAGTGACCCCCAAAGCAAAGCCTCACATCAGGTATTATATAGCCTTCTCTTGGGTCAGAGAATGTAACCACCCTCTTGACCCACTACCCAATCACACAGCATCAAGGTGTGGCCATTCCTGAAAACCATGCCTCCTGCCACAGGCTCCATGTGACCACATTCAGCCTATTAGGAGGCAGAGTATATTTTCAAATCAAGGAAGGTTCTCAGAGTCTCCTAAGCACTATCAAAGGGCCTAAGGGCAGAGAAGATCTTTAAATTTGCATTTCCATTACAATGATACCAAAAAAAAAAAGGAAAGGAAAAAGTAATATTAAATTTCACAAGTTGTTTGTACTCAAAAAAAAAAAATTGGGAGGAGCAAGAAATACAGCACCAGCCCCAGAAACTGGAGGATCTGAGTTCAAATCCAGTCTCAGACACTTGATACTTACTAGCTGTGGGACCCTGGGCAAGTCACTCAACCCCAACTGCCTCACTAAAAAAAAAAAAAGATGGGAGGGGTTTGCTTTGTCATCAGGAGGGCTGCGCCAGGTTTCCTGACAACTGCTATGATATTCGTACCCATATGAATTCAGTTTGAAAAGCCTGGAATAAGTTCTAGAAAGATAGGAAGGAACTCTGGTCCCCATGAAAATGCCAACATCTTGGCTCCCAAATCTCTCATGACTGATATATCTGTGGGTTTTCTCTTGTGTGTCCTCATAGGGATTATATGTTACTTATGTTTCCAATGCCTCCCTTGGTGCAAAAACTGATTCCCAAGCCAACTCCCAAATTACAAACCAGCAGAGGTCAGGATGATGCAGCTGAGGGAGTGATACAGGTCTGATTGTGGTACTTCACCATGAGTAGAGTTAGCACCAAAGTGGGGGAAATCAGCAAAGCCTTGTGCTTTGTCAGGAGGAGTGGCTCCATTTTTGTAGGAAAGAGAGGTGGAGAGCATGCATACTAACCTCATCTCCCTGTGATATGGAAATGAGGAATTAGCTGAGGTATTACTAATCCCATTTCCTCATAATTACTGTACCAATCAAAATACTTTTGCCCTTACCTTGAAGTTGTTTACTCTTGTCTATAAAAAGTAGCACTGCATTTTGAATGGTTGTTGCCTTGGTGTGCTGACTTGTCTTATTTGTCCTTTGTCTTATTTCCTGAGTTTTTCCCTTATTGACCAGGGTGAGGCCCAAATCAAGATTTCTTTCAACAGAATGAACTCTTCTCCTCCCCATATCTAAGTCTCCTTAGTCTCCTTCAATACTCAGCTTAAGAGACGCCTTCCATGGGAGGTTTTTCCTGATCCACCTCTCACTCTCACCCCCAAGTTGTTAATGCCTCCCTTCCCCCTTTACCTATTTTACATGCATTCTTGTCAACCAGACAGAAGCAGCCTCTAACCTGTGGGTGGCTGGAGCTAAACAGAGCAGGCTAGAAACAGGAGAGTAAGCAATCAGACAGAAGTTTAATTTCAAACTCATGGAAACAGCTTGCAAGAGTGCTGGAGCCCCACTCCTAGTGGGAGGGGGAACCCCACCTTTAGTGTAGGCAGATTTTAATGCTTACACGATGGCTACACAGTGAGATGTAGGCCTGACAATGAGGAACAACTGCAATGAGACAAGCAGGACTTCATGACTGGAACATGGATACTTGTCCAAGCTTGTCTGGTTTTCGTCCAAGCTCAGAGAATATGTGGTGCTGGTCAAAGCAAAACAGTAATTATATGATTTTGCCAGAGGGTGAGATCATCCAGAGGGTGAGCACAAAGGATTGTTGTTATGCCAAACTTAGGGCACAGTCTGTTTGCTGTGGAAAACTTTTTTTTTTGCTGTTTGCTTTGGAAAACAAAGTGTCTCCTAATATCTTGACATTTCCCCCTTTTGACCAAAGGGAGGATGTCTGGAAGAATCCCTACCCTTCCAGCCAATAGAGTAGAGGCAGGTATAAGCCAACATGTCACAAGAGGCCAGGTGGGCTAGAATGGGCATTTTTATCCCAGGAGGTCAATTAAGTGTGTCCCAGGTATCATTGGTAACCATTGGTTGGTTGCAGGAAGTAGAATGGGGGGGGGGGGGACAAAAATGTAGAGGGAGTAAATGCCAACATGTTTGAATCAAGACCTTGGACCTATGGGCACATAACAAAAGGAAAGAGGAAAAAAAAGCTAGTATAGCATTCTCAGCCCTCATCTGGAATCTTGGGACAACTGTCTCATTTGGATGTTGAATGCTTCTGGGTCTATATTAGATGAATATTGATGTCCTTGGAGGGTTCTGCCATCTACTCAGGAGCAGGGGCTTCCTTCAGATGATCCAGGCGTCTACACACACAAGTTTGGCAGCTGTGGGAGGAGTCAGAAGGACCTGGTAGGGGCCCTTAGAGAAAACTCCTTGCATCAATCTTTGAATCTGAGTTTCTGGTCAGCATAAAATAGGCCCTTAATTAAGAGTTTCTAAACAACAGAGAGATGATTCTGTTTCCCAGCCACATAGAGCTAGGTTCAAACAATGCAATAAAGTTTTTCTCACAATTCTCATAAATGCATAATTACATTGTCAGGTACAGACCAAACTACTTAGAGATCTCACAATGAACTAGTTCTGAGAAGAGAAATTTACATGTCACCAAGGTAACCAAGAAACCCTAACTATAAACATTTTGTAACAAAAGACCAAAGCAATACAATAACAATAGATATCACCAATATTAAATGAAATCAAGTCTCCTTATGTTCTAGTGACCCATTCTCAGTATCTATTTAAACAGCACATTTTGAGTCCCAGCTGTCTCATGTAGTCATCTGGCACCTAGATATCTTTTCTTGGACAGTATACTTCATTCTCAGGACATCTCTAAAGGGAGTTCTGCTTCTCTGGTTCCAGATCTAGAGTTTCTTAAATAATTCTGCTAGTGGTATCATTTAAATTTGGTTCTCCAATTTTAGAACTTCAGAGAATTTCAGTTTATATACCATTTGCTATTTCTATCCCTACCTAAATCCTGTACCTAATACAAGAATCTTTTAAAAATTTATGAGGCTCCAACTGCAAAATGAACTCTTCTGCCTTTTAAAATTATCACACAGATACTTTAATAATAGAAAAGTAATTTCACCTTTTGTTATCATTAGCCATACAATTTATGTATAAAACCCAATTTTGAGAACTTTACCAAAACATGCTCAAAGTCAGAATTTCCATGATAGAAAAGTTTGGAAGCCAATCAAATAATCCTGTTGATTTCTCAAAATTTACTATTCCGTTTATTTAGAAAACTTTTAAATTACATATTTGCCTTATTACTTTGTCTAATCATTTCCCCCTTAGAAGGATATCTTCCCTTTATTATAATTTGACCACAAATACAGGTTAAAAGTGTAAGATATTTATACTTGCATCCTATTATAGTAACTCAGAGATGTTCCAGCATCAACCTATTATTTAATAGATTTAGTATTGTACTTACAAAACTTCTTGATTATAGAAATTTGCTATAAAAGGAAAAAGAGGAACACAGTTATACTAACATGTCATGGATCATAACAGAGGGAAAACTTCCATTAGCTCTGTTTGATTCTAGACATGAGTTATATCTGACAGTCAATCATGTAGTCACAGGGTGTTTGTTAAAAGCAAGGTTCATGATTAACCAAGTGGGGAAATTTCCTTTTTAGAAAGGAAAGAGCACAATGGGGAAATAGAGTCAGGAGGATCCTAGACCATGCCATGGTCATCCCCAAAACTTTTCCCAGGCACAGACATTTGCCTTTAGCAGTTCCCAGACTGCAGCATATGCCATTTTCTACTACTGACTTCATGACAATTCAGACAACTATCCCTATAATCAAAACTTAAAACAATAGTAAATTACAGTAGCAGGAATTTTACCCTAAATAGCAAGATTTCACCAACCACAACTTAGGGCTTGAATATCTTTCCTGATGTTTCCCTAACAGTTAACATTTCATTTATCCTTTACTTATAAATTAAAATTACCCATATTCTGTGGTTTCAGATACACAACAAATAGTTGATAGCTGATTCATCATTAACATGTTGAAACAACATCTTTAAACCACCCTATACATTTTCATAATAGCCAAGATTTTTAAATAAAAGTTTGTAGCATATATTATAATTATTATTTGCTTCATAAAAAATATTCCTCATTAAATATTTAATAATTTTCAAAAACCTAATTTTTATCACATCACAGCCCAATTCATGTGTAACAGTGTCCAGATTAAAAAGTTGTCTTATCTAACACCATTTCTGTTGCAATGGTCTCTCAAATTTCACAATATACGAGAATTTAGAAATACAATACATAATATGATAATAACAATAAATAATAATAACACAAACAATAAATTTCAAATGATATCAATTGCATTTCTAAGTTGTCACAAACAAAAACCATTGATCTTATTACCTTTGACATTTTAAAACCACTTTAGAGTTATCAGGTATGAAACACATTCAATTAAAGAAATAATAATTAAAGAATAATTAAAGAAATAATAATAATAATGCTAGGTGGAACAGATAATAGAGCACTGAACCTGGAATCAGGAGGACCTGGGTTCAAATCCGGCCTCAGACACTTAATACTTACTAGCTGTGTGACCTTGGGCAAGTCACTTAACCCCAATTGTCCTGCCTTACCCCTCTAAAAAGCATTTTAAAAAAGAAATAATAATAATGTAGTGCTTAGTATATGCCACAGTCACTGTGTCAAGCATTTTAGAATCATTATATTATTTTGATCTTCACAACAACTCTGGGAGATGAGTACCGTTATTATTTTTCTCTTTACAAGGAAACTGGGGCAAACAGGGATAAGCTAACTTTCCTAAAATTACACAGGTAATAAATTTCTGCAACCAGAATGCAATTCAAGTTTCCCTACATTTTTCCAGCAATTTTTTTTCAGCATTTGTATTTGGGAATCTGATCTGGGATGAAAGGGGTTAACAGGAATGGGGTCTCTGACCTGGGGGTGTCACAGGAGTCTCTTTGATTTAAACAATCTTTTCTCTTATCATGGTCAGAAATGTCAAGGAAGGGTTAGCAAGAAGATTCTGTAAGGTGCAAACTGTTCACCTTTTTTTTTTTCCTTTTTTCACTCTGGGATTACTTCCAAATTAGCTGCCTTCCTTTTTTGCTACAGAACAATGAAGCTATTAATTTTGCCATTTACTTTTTAAACTTTTATAAAATTTAATTCTTATTTTTCCTTAAAACAATTTCTACACAGTGGTATCCCAAAACTTATGAAGATATTTCAAAAGATAGAGGGTTTTGGAATTGCTCCCAAAGCCTCAGGAGTTTTCTCCTGCAATCCTAAAATGATTAATTTTCAAATTCCTTAAATCTACCAAAATGTGTTTATCAGTTCTATAAACTTTGAATATCTGACTTTTTTTCTATTACCTCATCTCCCAAAGAAAGTCTAAAGTGGGAGCCAATCCTGCTTACTGGGATAATTGCTTCCAGTATGAAAGTTCATTCATTCTTCCCAGTGTTCTGGGAATTCTTTGTCTACAGCCCTTAGGAGTTTTTCTGACTGGATGCATTTTAAATCTTTAAAGGTAACAGAATCTACACAGGCATTTTACATGACACAGACATTTTACATTTTACAAAGACACACAGACAAAATGATACAAACATAACAAAGCACACAGTTACAGTTTTATAGCCAGGCATGCATTTACCAGTTTAACAGAGGCCAGAAGTTAACTGAACATTGTCTTAGCCTGCCAGGCCAGGGTGGGGGGTAGAGAGAATGGAGTTAAATTATGTCAACTTTTAACAGATCACTCTTCTTATAAAAATCCTCTTCCCACAGCACCTTCTATAGGAAGCCTCCCCTAATCCTTAATTATAGTTCCTCCCCTCAGTTGATTATTTCTCATTTATCTTGAATGTGTGTGTATGCACAAACAACTATGTCCATACAAGAGATATTCAGGGTAAATGGGAGGTAAACTCAGAAGGAAGGAATTAGCAGGGGGAGGGGGGGGGGGGGGGCAGCCAGGGGAAGGGAGGAGAATAGCCAGAACTCTAGCAGAAAGTAGGATATGAATTTAGTCTTTGTCAAACTCTGAAAATAAATGACCCATGAGTCACAGAGGTTACTCAACTGACCTCTATTAGCTCTGAAAACTAACAAAGAGCTCACAAAGGTAATACTCCAACTGTCAATTCTGAAAAATAAAATAAAAACCAAAGAGCCAAGAGTGGCTCTAAGCAAAAAGATTTCTTTATTCCATTAAAGGATTGTTTGTGATGAAAAACCTCATCCAAAATTTAATCTAAAGCACAGAGATCTCTTAGGATAGGAACAGGAATTTATTCTCTTCCCTGGGTGAAGAGGGTGGTCTTCCCCATGACCGATCATGAGGAAGAGGCACTTTACAAAAGGCAGAACAAGAATTTATACCCTGATGGGGTCCCTTCTCCCATGGTTTGGGAGGTGGACTCAAGTCTCAGCAGGAAAATCTTCCCCAATGGTAAAGAGCAAAGGGTAAACAGGCTGATTGACAGCAAGGAAAAGGGGGGGAAGGGTCCCAAAGGAATGGGGAGGAGTGAGCTCCAGCTGTCCCTGACATCTCACTGGCCTGTAGGCTGGGGCCGAAGAGGTGGGAAATCTGAAAGCCTCCTGAAAGGGCTTGATGCTGATTAACAGCAGAAGGGCTGGGGGAAGGGAGAGGGAAGTTCTGAGAAGTTTTCACTTCCCCCCAGACAAGAATGAAACTAGACACATATGCCAAAGGAGACCCTTTGCAGAGAGGCTGAACCTTGATATATATGGTTGTGGCTAGATAAAGAATCAACAGTGAGATGTAGCAACAGGGGTGAGGCCCAACAGCAACAATGAGGCAAGGTTGCCTAGTGACAACAAGTCTATTCCTCCTAGCAGGCAGGCTGGCGCTTGCCTGAGCTCAGGTACTGTTAGTTCTGTGATTTAGTTACAGCAGAGATCATCCAGAGGGTGAGCACCAAGGATTGTTGTTATGCCAAACTCAAGGCACAGTTTTCTTGTTGGACCTTGGGTCTGGAAAACAAAGTATCTCCTAATAGTAAAAAAAGGAGCAGTGAAAAGAGAGGGGTGAAAAAAAGGTGGGGAGGGGGCGGCGGCAAGGTGTTGCAGTGAATAGAGCACAGGAGTCAGGAGGACCTGAGCTCAAATGTGGCCTCAGACACTTAACACAAAACTAGCTGTGTGACCTTGGGCAAGTCACTTTAACCCCAATTGCCCTACCTTTCCCCCTCCAAAAAGCAAAAAATAAAGAAAAGAGAAAAGAAAAGAAAGGGGTGGTCTTGGTATGGGGATCCTGACATCTTGAAGGAAACCAGAAGGTGGAAAGTGGAAGCAGGAGGGGCATCACATTGCCAGTGAAAAGACACTGAGTGTGGAGGCCGGTATTGTGGACCACTAAACAGTAAATGAGGATTCGAGAAACTGCCTATTTTTTGTCCTGCACAGTCTGCATTTATGATTTCTTGAAATATCATTCAGAAAAAAAATAGGCTTTAAACAAGCTCATTGTGTTTCAAATGGAGCTACCTTTTAAACCTAAATCACTCTAGCTTTCATTGAATGGCCAGTAGTAACCCCCAACCCAAGCTTTTGTGGATCATTATTTAGTTTTGACAGCTTAGAATGACCATAAATAGAAATTTTTTCCATTCTGACCTGAAATTCTTAAGGGTCTTTCCTTCTCAGATTGATTGTTTGGTGATGGTGTATTGGGCCATCTTTGTCTCAATTCTTACCTAGCCCTTAGTCATTGAATGGGCATTGCCTCAGACAAACTGACACCTAGAAAAGACCTTAATTTAGAAAGGCCAAGGTCACCCACTGTATCCTGGGCACAACACAAATAGGCAATACTTATGATATGTTTTATGTATCAGTCGTCTTCAATTTTGTCTGCCACTGATTGATTCTGGAGGAGACAAGAGGCTGATGACTTTGCAAAACTTTGCCTCACTTAAATCCAATTCACCAGCAAGTCAAGATATGACTCTTATATCATTGGTCCTCTTCTATGACAAAGAAGAGGAAACCTGTGCTTTGATACCTATGTTGCAAAAAACATGGGGAAGAGTGTAAGAAGCCTTGAAAAGGTAAGAAGTGTCCAGGTTATAAAGTGCTTTAAAAACCATATGGAAGATTTTATATTTGTTCCTAGAGATGATAGGGACCCACTGAAGTTTATGATTAGGGGGTGACATGGTTAAACCTCAGCTTTAGGAAGACCAATTTGATAGCTAAGTAGAAAAATGAACTGAAGTGGAGAGAGACTTGAGACAGGGAGACCAACCAAAAGGCTACTGAAAATGTAGAAAAATAAAGTGATGCACGGCATCAGGGTGGTGACTGTGTCAGAAGAGAGAAGGGGGAACATAGAAGAAAAATCAAGAAATCAACTGAATTTTATAACAGATTGGATATGGGGGGTGAGGGTAAGGGGTTTGAGAGTGAGGAGTCAAAGATGATACCCTAGTTTCAATCCTGGTTGATTGAGAGGACAGTGGTCTCCTCTGTCCTAACAGGAAGGTGGGAAGAGGAAAGGGTTTGAAGAGTAAGATAAACATTTCAGGTCTAGATATGTTAAGTTTAAGGTATATCTATTGTAAATCCAGTTCTAGAACACAAATAGGCAATACTTACGTTTTATATACCTATGTGTGTATATATGTGCATGTGTGTATAACTACCATGTTTCCCCGATAATAAGACACTGTCTTATTATTTTTTTTGGAAAGAAAAACACCAGAGGGCTTATTTTCAGGGGAGGGCTTATGTTGTCCTGCCTCAGCTCTCCTCTGCAGCACTGCTCTCAATGGCGCCAGCAAGCAAATCACTGGGGAAGAACAGGATGACTGCGCTCACTGCTGCAGTTCTGATTGGATGCAGCTCGGAGCTCGGCGTGCATTTAACAGGGGGGGGGACGGTGCATACAGAGGGTACCGTAATGTAGCATGTAGCGCAGGGGATCACCTTCATTACAGTAGCAATCTCAATAGGGCTTATTTTCGGGGGAGGGCTTATTTTAGAGGAATCTTACACAGTAAGGGGAGGGCTTATTTTCGGGATAGGTCTTATTATCGGGGAAATACGGTATATACACACATACATGTCCATACATACACATATGTATATATGTATGTTTGTAGATAGATAAGATAGTTTCTTATGATGGAATATAAGTTCCTTAGGGGAAAGAAATGTTTAATGTTTGTAAGTGATACTGTTGGGTACTTAAGCACGTTCATAAATTCTCTTTGTAGCAGAAAAGCCATAAGGAAGCCCCTGAGTTCGAATCTTGCCTCAGATTTTTAATAGCTGTGTGACCCTGGGCAAGTTACTTAACCTCTCCTCAGGTTTCTTCATCTGTAATAATTAGGATAATAGTACCTCATTCACAGGGTTGTTGTGATGATTAAATGAGTTAAATATATGTCCTTAAAGTGCTAAATTAATGCTGCTTCGCAGCTCAAAATGGGATCTCCCCAGAGACTATAACATGAGAAAAGGAAGAGAGGCTGCACCAAGAAGACGTAACCTGCCCGCATGCGCAGTCTCCTTCCCCCACCTCCCTCCGGATCCCCCCACCTCGCCCTCCGATAGACTTGCTGACGTCAGTCACTCTGACGGTAGGGGCGGGGTGACGGCGTGACGTCACCCGGAGCCTGGACAGCGCCTGTCACAGCCAGCGGGCCGGGCCGGGGAGTCCGCGGGGCGGCCGCGCTCCATCTCTGGGGCAGCGGGCGCGGGGCCGGCCCACTAAGTATCCATTCCAGCCCGCCCCGGCCCGGCCCGGCCCTCCCCGGCCCGGCTCTCCCCGTGGCCAGGTTTGCTGGTGGACCCGGAGCGACGGCGCAGCCGGCGACGGTTAGTGACGGCCGTTGGGGACCGTTGACGCGGGGGCGCGGGACCCAGGAGCCTCAGCGCCACGGGGTCTTGGGGATCCCCTTCTCCTCCTCCTTCCCAGCGTTTCCCCGCCGGCAGCCGGGGTCAGCAGATCCCAGGAAACCCAACTCCCTCATAGACAGAACCACGGAACGTCAGCCGCTTCGTTTTACCGTTGGGGAAACTGAGGCCTTGAGACGAGGAAAGGACTTGCCCAAGGGCACACAGGCAATCTCCGAGACTTCGCTCTTATTCTAGGCTCTGAAGTGGCTAAGATTTAAGTTGGAAAGAAAGGGCTCCCTTGTCCCGGCCCCCTCCTCCTCCCCTTGGTCCCCTCCCCCACCCCAGGGCTCCCTCCCTCCCTCCCCGCCCCCACCGTCGCCGTGCCCGCGCGCTCTAACTCCGCTGTGTGTCCTTTGCCAGCTTTGTGCCCAGCCTGGAAGCGTGCCCCCGGGCAGGTCCCTGAATGGAAAGGCCGAGCCCCCCAAGCGGGCTAGCGACCGAGCCGCGACCGCGGCGGCTCCTTCCTTCGAGGCACAGGAAGAAGTGAATGGCCCGGGCGGGCGCCGCTCCAAGTCTTCGGCCCGAGTTGGGGTTTGGGGGTTTTGTTGCTTTAATTTCCCCTGAAGAATTTTCTCGCTGAAAATGCAGGACCTGCGCCCCGAGACAGGAGATCCCCGAGGTCGGGAGCTGGCCAGGGGCGCCTCCCTCGCGGACCTGGTGGAGGCGGTGGGGAGGGCTGCGCTCAGCGAGCCCCCCGAAGGGAAGGGGGCAGCCTGGGGGCCCGGGGGTGGGGGCCGTGAGCAGGGGGCGGCCCTACCGCGCGCGGAGGGTAAGGCTCAAGGGGCCGCGGGCTCGGCCGCCGCCGGGGAGCCCGGCCCCTCGGACGGCGGCAGCGGGGCGGCCCTGGAGCACAACAACTCCTGGGGGGACTTCGAGGGCTTCAGCGAGGCTTCGGACACGTCCGACACTTTCAGCAGCCTGGACAATGTGGAGCGCTGGGCAGCCCCTGGGGCGCGGGAAAAAGCCCTGGACTTACGTGCACTGAGTGTCCCCGCGTCTGGGGACTGCCCGCGGCCCGACGGCTTGCCCAGTGTGAGGGACACTGCCGCCGCTTCACTCATCCAGGTACTGGCTTCGGACTTTGGTGCGTTAGGAATGGCTGGGTGTCGCTAATTGCCTTGCAAGTGACAATCGGAGGTATTCCGGCCGAGGTGGGATGCGGCGGAAGAGCTTGCGGTTAAAATCTCTTTCCTACCCTGAGCTTTTGTGTAGCATCCTTAATCTACCAGCTTCGGCCTGCTAGTTGGTTTTGGAACTTCCACAATTCACCCTTTTCTTTAACAACAACTTTGAAAATCTCTGTAGGAAAAAAAAGGCATTGAGACGAGGAATTTTCAATATTCCTCTTGATGGCCAAAGTGTTTTAGTGGTGGAGATAACAATGACGAATTATTTTTTTTTTAAATCAAAATATGTTCACACATAATTGCCCAACTTTCTAATGGCCAGTTTAACTGGTATTTCTTTTACTTTGCCCTGTGGAGTCTTTTTTTCCTCTTAGACATCGAAGATAATCTCTTACCTATTTTGTTCCGAAGTTAAATCTGCCCCTTCTGCCCCTTAATCCTTCTTTTTTTCCCATACTCTTCATCTTCATTGCTTTCTCTACTCTATCCATTGACTTTAATCTCTCTTTTCTTCTCTTTCTCCTCTCTTCCAATCATCCCTTCACTTTCTAATGAAAGAAAGGGGGAAAGTGTAAGATATAATACTTTTAAGTGAGAAAGGAAACTTATTCTGTTCTCTCCACCATGTAAATTGGAGAGTTCCCTGGGGGTAAACTGGGTTCTCTGGAGCTTTTTGATAAAGTGCTTACTAATAACTTGGTTTTTGATACTTAAACTGCTTAATAGTAATTTTGTGTCTGCAAAACCAAGATTATTCAATTTAGAAGAATACATGGTAGCAGGAAAAATGTGTATATATATCGTTGGTATAGTTTTTCCTAAAAAGAATGTGGTTTGACTTCTGATTTTATTTTTCAGGCCAATCTCAGCTATGAGAATATTTTTAAGCTTGTCTTTCAAGAAGTACCAGTACAAGAAATGACTGAGGATATTTGCACCTTACACCATTTTTTAGAAAAACATAATGAAGAAAATACTAACTGCAAACCTGTAAAGAAGCAATTTTGGTAACTAATTTAAATTAAAATTAGACATCTGGTTAACTTATTCAATGTATTTTTGGAAAGAAAAGTAGAAAAATTTCTTAAAAAGACTGAAACTTACTTTGGAGCTTTCTCTATTCCTTATCCAGTTCAGAGAAGTAGATGATTATTTCCTTCCATTTAAGAAGTACAGTTGGTGCCAGGGATAGAGGAGAATGTTTAAATCTATTTAAGTCATTTCAGTTCTAAGAAATTTATTAAGTAAGGATTACCTGTATAATCCCCACAACTCCTTCTGTTCAGTAGTCTCCAACATACAGCCCTGTTATTCATTGGATTAATAGGGAACAAAAATTAACCTGCCTTTTATTTCTTCTTTTATTTTCTACTGTTTGCTCATATATGAAGTTCTGGGAAACAATGCAATGGCCAAAAGATTCACAGCAATAGGGAAAAGGAGGCCCCAAAGTCTTAAACCACAAGTTGTCTAGTTACAAGACTTATAGGCATTTGATAAATATTTGTTGTTGGCTTTATTTTTATTGGCACCTAAATAATAAGGTACTGACTATTTAGTGTATGGCATAAAATAGAGCCACCTTTTCTGTAGGCAGAACTAGAAGAGAGCTAAAAATGCTTATTAGCTTAGCAGAATGACTTTTATCAACCTTGTTTGCCTTTGGAGTTTATTTGCATCTAAGCTCCTGGTACTGCATCTGATGCATAAAGTCCTGTTAATGCTAAGTCACGTTGGTGAACTTTCTAAGGCTGTAGCTTATTCCTATGCATGTTACCATTTGGTGAGAAGGACAAACTTTACAGATTTTACTGGGATGAATTTGATTATATAATAGCAATAAAGTTGGATCAAGTGGTCTCAGAGAAGGCAAATTCAGGTCAAATCAGGTTAATATGGCTTTTTTCCCCTTTCTTTGGACTGTTAGAACAGATTTCCCAGAAGTTTGTTGAAAAGCTAGATCAAAATCTTAAAGCTGTTTACCAAATGTCATAAGGCACTTTAAATCTGATACCATTTCAGGTCAGATCCAGTCCTGACCAGAGTAATAGCAACTCCTGGGTAAACAGGATAAACAGGCCCAGAGTGTGTCCTCAGCAGGGGGTGGGTGAATATAAATAGGAGGAGAGACTTTGAAGTACCTTGGTAGTGGCATCATCAAGTATTCTATCACCTTCACTTTATTCTTTTTGTACAGATAGGCAGAACTCAAATGGGCATTTGTAACTAAATCCTGGGTTGTTTCTGAAAGGGCAGCTCCAACAAGTAGTAGATGCTTTGTGGGGATAATGGGGAAGGGATTTTCAAGAACAACATCATGGGGAAACTATAGGCTGACACTTTGGTCAATTAGTGATCAAGTGGAACAATGATGGAAAATTACAATACTATGAAGTATTCTGTACAGGCACAGGTGATTTCTTTTTTAAATACTAGCTGACCCCTAGATGTTTTAGCAAACCACCCAGTGGTTGAGTAGAGCACTCTTTTCTAAAAGCTATGCAAATGAGATACTTCCCTTAACCAATTTGTAACTAGCATCTTGGTATAGTGGAAAGGATGCTGAATTTGGAGTCATAAGATGAATTCATATCCTGGCCCTGCTACTGCTTCTTACAATCTGTGATCCCTTGAACAAGACACTGACCCTCAGTTATGCCATTTGTAAAATGAAGGGTTTGGACTTTATATTATTTCAAGGGTCTTTTCTAACAAAAAAAATCCTGTGATGCTATAATTTCTTTGTTAGGGTATTGCTTCAGGGATTTGGTCTGAAAGCTTTCTGGATAATATTTAAGTCCTTGCATTTGTTTTTCAGTTCTGAATCCCAAAAACTCTGGAGGATTCTGCAAGATGAAGATGGCACATCAACTTCAAAATGCCTCTGGAGTAAATCTCATTGCCAAGACAATTTCTTACTTGTTCTTGGAATAGATGCTGCTCAAAAAGTAAAGTATTTAATACACTTTTAACTACATAATGTCACCAGCCCATCATCAGAGCTTTGCATAGCTTCTCTGAGTGGGAGGGCAGGGTTATACTCAAACATTTACAATCTACTTTGCTCTAGTTATCATTGCCACTTGTGGGGCACATTTGTCAAACTTCTGGTGAGGGACTAGGGGTGCAACCTGTGGCCATGGAGCAGAGTTTCTTTCTCTATGCAAAGCTAATTGGTCTATAAGGAATTAGAGCTGCCATTTTAACCTCATTACTACCCATTAGCCACCTGCTGTCCTGTTTAAACATACTTGGAGATTTTATGTACAAGCATTGAATTAGGAAGAAACAAACTATTTCTCAAACAATTTATTTTTACAAACCTGCCTTGCTATTTATAGTATTCTCAGTATTCCTGAGAAATTGTCTGTTCAACTCAGCAAACATTTTACTAAGCACCTACTATGTACTAAGTACTGGAGATTTGTATTCCGTCAAGTCCAACTCTATATGACCCCATGGACTTTGTCCATTGGCTTTTCTTGGCAAAGATTTCTGGAGTGGTTTGCCATTTCCTTCTCTGGTGTGTTCCCATTTTACAGATGAGGAACTGAGGCCAATAGGGGTTAAGTGATTTACCCAGGGTGATCCAACTAGTATGTGAATGAGATGATATTTGAACTTGGTTCATGCTGATATCAAGCCCAGTACATATCCACTGTGCCATCTAGCTGCCTCCAGGTGCTGAGGATACAAATAAGAAAAAGATAGTCCCTGCTCAAAAGGAACTTATGGAGAAGACACAAAAGGAAGGAATTGGGTAGTGGAAACACGAAGGAGTAGTTGAAACTAAGCAGAGCTGTAGATGGAGAATAGAGTGAACCAGAAATCCAATTTCTTCCCTCTTTAAAGGAAGACTTTAGGAGAAGTTTAATACTCCATCTTTGTCCTCTGAAAAGAGGTGAGAGGATGCCTGAGGGAGGTGGGCAGGTGCTGAGTATTCAAGGCTGAGTTAACAGCTTAATGATGAGATTAGAAGTGATAAGTTTACCCTGGAAGGGGTATCCTGTCTATATAGAATCTATCAGACATTACTTTTCACATTCTAGGGACCTCATTAATTAAGCCTTATGGTAGACAGTTTTACAAAATGCAGTCTCTTAGAGTGCAGATAACAACCTAGCCCCTTGTCCACCCTCTGCCAGGTTTAATATATCTTGTCTAATGGAAAGAGCCATGACCAGGGAGTCAGGAGACTCAGTTCCTAGTTGAGGTTCTAACATTCTCCTTTTGACCATGTCCAAATCATTGAATTTGTACCTTAGTTTTTTCATTTGTCACATAGGATAACACCACCCACCCTACCTACAACAGTCATTGCTACCAAAATGAAATAATAGATTTGAAAAAATTTTTGAAAAGTTAAAAGGTCCATAGAAGTGAAAGGTATTATCAGTCTAGCAAGTATAGATTTTCATGTTTTCTTATAGAGTTTGTACATTTATGATTTCTCTGGTATTATCTGTAAATTACCTGCTTAAAAAGAGAATGTAAGAATTTTTAATTGAGGGGCAGCTAGGTGGCGAAGTGAATAGAGCACCAGCCCTGGAATCAGGAGGACCTGAGTTCAAATTTGGCCTCAGACACTTGACACTTACTAGCTGTGTGACCTTGGAAAAGTCAACCACAATTGCCCTGCCTTCCCCCCTCTAAAAAGACACACACACACACACACACACACACATACACACACACACACACACACATACACATACACAAAAGAAGAATTTCTAATTGATAACAAATGTATTATGTTTTATTGACTAAGCTAGAAAACACCAGTGTAGAGAAGATTCTATCCTTTTTAACTATGCTGTACAACCCTGGTCAAGTTACAGTCTCTTTAAGCCTCAGTTTCTTCATCTATAAAATGAAGTCATAGAAGCAGTTGCTTCACAGGGTTGTTATAAGGATCAAAGTACACTCAGTTCTGCTATAATAAGACATATGAGTTCCCAACCCAAAAAGCACTGCACTATGCAAATAGCTCAAAATATGCAAAGAATATATATATATATATATACATATACGCAAAAATGCACAATAAAAAACAACTTATGGGGAAAGTGGAATTAGGGGCACAATTCTCAGAAATTTTGTCAGTGATACTTTAAAAAAAGGTAAGAACCAAATTTTAAAATGGTAGCCCAGTTGTATACATGTTAAATGGTTAAGAAATATACAAATACTACAATAAATGGTGGCCACAAATGCAGCCCCAAGCTGCTGCCTGGCATACATTGGGCAGGCTGAAACTCCAGGGCTAGAGAGAGTGGGGAATGAGAACCAGCCCTCCTCTTCCCACAGCTCCCTCTGCACCAGAAGATACAAAATAAAGATGGCATTTTACTTTGACAAAGATCTAAAGTTTGCTTCTGGAATTGGCATTAGAAGGGTTGCTGCTTGTCAGTTGTAAAGTGGTGAAGTTTTCTACATTCTCACTTTCTTGAGGAAGAAATTGAGAAGCAAGATCCAAAATCTTACTTATGCTAAAAATGTTCCCTAATGTATCAGTTGAGTCGGAACAAATTTAAGGTTTTAAGATATACACTACAACAGAACTGAGTATAATGTATGCTTTTTCCAATATTTTAAAGCTTTTTGTAAATGTAAGCTATTATAATTTATTACAGAATAAAATGGAGTAAACCAAGGAAAGTTAATCTATTCCAAAGCCCACTTTTAAAATCCCACCATCCTTTTCAACCTTCTTTTTTTTGTTCTTTGGAGGGGGGAAAGCAGGGCAACTGGGGTTAAGTGACTTGCACAAAGTCACACAGATAAGAAGTTTTAAAGTGTCTGAGGCCAGATTTGAACTCAGGTCCTCTTGCCTCCAGGGCTGGTGCTCTATTCACTGTGTCACCTAGCTGCCCCCTTTTCAACCTTCTTAAAGTACAATTTTGGGTTCTCAGGCACATTTTGTACTTAATAGTAGAAGTTCTCAGAATGTCCTAAAATGTGCAGATTTTCACAAACAGAATTGTTATTTATCACCTCTAGTTTATTTTTACCTTAATATCTTATCCATGGGGTCTTCTTCTCTATAAAGAAGGCATAGCACATAGTAGGCACATAGTAAATGTGCATTAAGTGATTGACTGAATATTTATAATCATTGACAAGATTAACCTTTTATTAGAAAACTCAAGAGGTGCTTCTAAAGAATGGAAAGGAAACTGATTCATTTCTCAGTGCCCCAGGACTTAGCCCAGTGCCTGGTACATAGTACTTACTTAATAAATGTTTGCTGATTGCTGATGAGAGGCATGGAATCATGGATAGAGTAATCAACTTGGAATCAGTAAAGACCTGGTTTAGATCTCACCTTGAATACTTACTGTGTGACCCTGTCCAAGTCACTTAATTTTTCTGAACCTCAGTTTCCTTTTCTCTAAAATGGGATTGTTAATAATAACACCTCAGAGAGTTGAAGTTCAAATGAGATAATGACTATAAAGCACTTTGCGAACCTTAAAGTGTTATATAAATGTCCACTATATTATTCATAAAGCAGACATACAATTCAAGTTATTGCTTAGCTGTTTGATGACTTTTTGTTTTCTTAGGATCTTTCAGGAGGTAAGAATCACATTCTGGGAGATTCTAACCTGAAAGAGACTGAAGAGTTAACAGAAGTAAATGGCTTTAATCTTAATAATTGCAAGGCACTAATTCAAACGAAGGTAAGCCATAGAATTATTAAACTTCAGAGTTTAAAGGGACTTTAATGGTCATCTATTCCAACTTGAAGTGAGAATTCCTGCTACAATATCTTCAACTAGCAGTCATCCAGCCTCTGTGTAAATTTTCGGTACCTCAAAATTCATCATTTGACAAACCGTTCCATTGTGGGCAATTCTGATTTTTAGGACGGTCTTTCTTGGAGCTGTAATTTCCTCATTGTCTTTCCACGTGCTTTCATCCTGTGCAATTCTTTTCCATGTTATCTCATGTCCTTCATAAAGCCTTTTTCATGTGGCACGCTATCCTTTTGTTATTTTTAGATTTTCAAGGGCAAGATCCATAACTAGAATAGGATAATCAAGACTTTTGACCCAGGTCCTCAAAATGAGTTAGAGGTTCTTTCCCACTTACTGTTCCCAGTGCCTTGACATTTACTATAGACTGTGCAGTGCCATTAAGGTCCCATCTTTTTCCTGGAGCCTAGGAATTTCTCTTACTGCCATGTCCCCAGACTACTACCTTTTAACACGCCACCACTTCCTCCCTAGGGGTGCCTGTTGCAAACACAGCATAAAGGTACCAGAACCCCCTGAACCAGAATTCACACCCAAAAAGAATCTCACTTTTCCTATTGATCCCTGGATTCATCCTCCCCCAAGGAATTGCCCAGCAGCACTATATCCAGCTAGGATGTACTGTTTTCTGTACATCCTCTGCCACCACTAAGGCAATTGCCTCTTCCTCCTTTCCAGGAAGAATATTACCATGAGGTTCCACCCCTCTCCTTGGACTCATCTGTACCTCCCCCCCCTCCCCGCATGCTTTCTTCCTGCTTTCTCTCTCTGCCTCTTCCCAAGAACTGACCGTTATGACTGTAGGACTTCACCAAGGGCTTCTCATCCCCTTCTACCTCACTTCAGTGCACCCAGCCAGGGCAGTCTGTCCACTGCACCTTTTCCGTCACCCCTAATCCACACTGAATTTACTCCTCAACACTAATTCCTAGTTATGATTCTGCTCTGGGGATGTCAGTATGCCACTTGAGCTGCCCATCTATTGTCCATCAATCCTACCATGTGATCCACCACCTTTTCTAGTCATAGGTATCCTCAGTAGTGTCTTTTACACAATTATCTCACAAAGAAGCTATTCTGGGAATTCATCGTCTCTGTAGTCAGTTCATCGACTGGTTAGAAAATGGCCAAAGGGAAAAACCAAATTTGAAGAAAGGATTAATGTGAGAAGACATTGTGTAATTAGTAATTCTATTTATGATTAGCAGTTCTAACTCAGTCTGTTTAAATAAGCCATTGACTTGGTAAATGGACAAAATTAAAATTTTGTCATTGCTTCTCAGGAAAGTTTAACCAATGCAAAACAATCTCCACAGTAAGGAGGCAAAAAGAACCCCACACTACCTTTGGCAACAAATAGTTAATCCTCTTGCCAAGCAGAAACACATGGTGTCCAAGGGCAATAATACCAGTTTCTTCCTTGAGTTGATATGTCTTCTGGTAACTTCTTCCCCATTAGTCCTGGAAGAGCAAATTTAATCTCCCTCCCCCATAATAACATGTGACAAGTATAAGGGATCTAACCCTCGATTTTAAGCCTTATTGATCCTCAATTAGTTTCCTAGGGTAGTAGCTCCTCTTGGAACTAATATAGGGGACTTTGCCTTGACTCTCAAGGCTTTCACCACTCACTATTTACTAAACCTTCACTGAATATTGAACTCCAACCTGAGGCATCAAGCCTTTGACATTCCTGAGAAACCAAGAATTCTCTGAAAGTCTTTGGTTTCATAAATCTGTCACCCCTAAATCAGTTACTGGATCCCCCCAGCTTCACCCAGCTGCCCTCCCACCAATAGCACTGTGTTCAGGTAGTTTTTCCTGGCACTCAACTTTTCTCTTTGCCTTTCATCCTGTATTTATACTAGACTGTTAACAGTGCTTTTTTAAGGAGAAAGATAATATAAATATTCAAATAATACATCAGAATAAATATTCAAATAACAAATAAACATTTATTCAGTGATAAAATGGATGACCATTTGTGAGAATCTTGCATTGGGCAGGAGATCTAGCTACCTCCCTACCTCACCCACCACCACAAAATACATGATGTAACCTCTTTTATATAGAAATATATTTAAGGTAATTTATTTATTTTCTCAAATCAGAATACCTTTGTAGAATTATAGAACTAGAAAGAAATGAAGTTATCTGGTCTAGAACCTTGCATTTAGGCAAATGAATATCCAAACTATCCAAGACAGATTGTTTTCCTACTTAAAGGCATATAGGCATAGGAAATGCACTGTTCTGTTATCCAATCAACTGAATATTAAAGATTCTTCTATACAATTAAAAAAGAATATATCTAATCTCAGATTGAATGACAAACAATTTTTCTGAATTAACCTTTAATTAGAGTTCCAAAGGCTTATTATGGTGTTGCATGCCATAAGGTCTACTACCCCAACAAAAATAAATTTGCATCCTATACCCTCTGGATAGAGCTTGTTGGTCCTAATTTCTGAACTTCTGGTCTCAGTTTTACTCTAAGACAATCAAAGAAGCTTCTTGAAGCAAGGGTGGAGGGACTTATATCAATATAATTGCCTTAAACTACATAAACTAAAATACTTAAACTTAAATAACTTCCACTTCTCCACTCCTCCCCCAACCCCAGGAAAAAACAAATTTTTTTTTTAAGTACAGCGTTCTCATCTCCTAGGAAAGATCAAAATCTTTCAGCCTGACTCAGTCATCCCTAGAATCAAAGATTCCTCAGGGAAATGTATATAATTTATTCCACATTTATATAATACCTGTTTAGTGTTTGGGTACTTTACAATATTTTTCTTTGAATCATTGTGAAGCTCTGGGAAATAGTACATTTTAGCCTTAAAGCTAAAGAAAATATAAAACAGACCCTTGGCAGAACTTGGGCAAATTCTTATGAGTTTATAATTATCATGTCAAGGTTTCATTACACATCCCCTTCCATAAAACCTCTTCTAATGATTTCCCTGAAGCTGGCCAGATTTGACTAGGTAACAGTAATACTAATAATAATATAACTCACACTCTAAAGTTTATAAGCACTTTCTTCAAAACAACCCTGTAAGACAGTGTTGGGAGCAGCCCCACTTTATAGATGAGGAAACAAGAGACTGAGAAACAAAGGGGCTTTGCCCAAGGTCACATGACTAGCAAATTTTGAAGCTGATATTGCAACCCATATATCCATATTCCAAGCTTCTTTCCACTATACCAAATTCCTTTGCACTCACAGGAACGCTGAGTATAGAATCAGGTGCTCTAGCTTTAAATCTCAATCTGTGACCGTGGACAAAATGAGGGTGATACATTCTCTGATGGTACTTTCCAAATCTAATTCCTGTGATACTGATGCTTTATTTGCTCCATTTTGCCCTTTTGTCTGTGTTTCATGGAAGAGTGAACCCTGAGCATTTACATCCCACTACACACCGTAAGTTTTTGCAACTCTATTCATGGTAACAGTCTGCATTGCTTGGCTTCAAAAATGTAATAAAAGGAACCTGCTTTACCTTTAGCTTTAAATTGGCTGCACCCTATAAACCATGAATGAGCCTTTACTGATTACTGATAGGTGTAGGTGGTGTTATACATTCTGTTTATGCTAGCTGGATTGCCAGTGACTACCAAAGCCCACTATGCCCTTTTCCCACTTGCTAAACTCATAACTCCAATCTTTTATACATTACTTTTTCTCTCATGGTAGCATGGCCTTGAAGTCCACCTGGATTGCCTAATTGTTGCTTCTTTATGCTCTGCCAGACTTAGTTCAAGCTCCTCCCTCATATAACTGTTACTTCTCACTAATGCCTACCCCTTCCCTAAACCCCCAGTATCAGTAACAGCCAAGACAGATTGTACTTGCTAGCATACTATAAGGGAAGCCTAAAAACCCCTTCTTTCTGGCACTGAAGGGTAGGAGTAAGAGCGGTTGAGGAGTAGGGAAGAAGGAAAGATTTTGCCTCAGTATAAAGACAAACATCCTAACAGCTGTCTGCTAGTATAAGTAGTCCTCTTGTGAAATAATGAGTTTCCTGTGATTGACAGTATTCAGGGATAAAATGGATGACCATTTGTGAGAATCTTGCAATGGGCAGGAGATCTGGCTATATGATCTGTACTGTCTCATCTCATATACTATCTGAAACAGGTACTATTCCAAACTTTCTCTTATCTCTTCAACCCCTGCACCTCCTCCCCACCTCACCCACCACCACAAATACACACTGTAACCTCTTTATCCTCTGAGAAAGAAGGTTTGAACAAAAGACTTGACCTCCTACCTGACTGAGAAGATCAAGGCAATCTTCTGTGAATGCTCTATCTTCTCTCCTCTTGTGTTTCAGTCTTTTAAGAAAGAAGTGGTCCTTCTTGCCAAAGCCAACCCCTCTGCTTATGCTCTTGATCCTATTTCTCTAGGAGTTTATACTTTTTGATCATTCCCTTTTCTCTCTCTTCCATTTTTTGGGGGGAGGGGAGAAGGCAAGGCAATTGGGGTTGTGTCTTACCCAAAGTCACACAGCTACTAACTGTGTCAAGTGTCCAAGGCCGAATTTGAACTCAGGTTCTCCTGATTTCAGGGCTGGTACTCTATTCACTGCACCAACTAGCCTTTCTTGATGTTAGGGTTTATGCCCTGCCCCTCATAAACATGTCTAGGTCTCTGTAAAACCCTTTCATTAAATCCCCTTCAAACTATTGTCCTCTATCTCTTTTCCCTTTCACAGGCAAATTTCCTTTAAAAAAAGGTTTTGGGTAACCTTCACTTGCTCACCTTCCACTCAACACATCCAGATTTCTGACCCAGTCACTTGGGTATATTTGCTCTCTCCAAGGTCATCAACAACAATCTATTAACTTTTTTTCTTTTCTTTTTTTTTTACTTTTTGAAGGGCAATTGGGATTAAGTGACTTGCCCAAAGTCACGTGGCTAGTAAGTGTGTCAAGTGTCTGAGGCTGGATTTGAACTCAGGTTCTCCTGACTTCAGGGCCAGTGCTCTATTCACTGCACTGCCTAGCTACCCCCAATCAATTAACTTTTAAAACAATGGCCTTTTCTAACTCCTTATCTTACTTGGCCTCTCTTCAGCTTTTGACACTGATATTTTTACCTTCCACTTGGATAATTTATATTCCCTTTGCTTCAGTGGCACTGCCTTCTCACCACTCCTCCTTTTCCTTTGTTGGATCATCATCTTATCTCCTAACCAGAAGTGTTCCCATGTTTATATTCTAGGTCCTTTTCTCTCTCTTTTCTTGATTTCATTTATTCCCATGGTTTCATTTGTCATCTTAATCAGATGACTTTCAAATCTAAACCCACTTTTATGTATCCTAAACTGTCAAATACATGCTGGACAATTTGTAACTGGATGTCTCATTGTCATCTCAGACTCACTGTGTCTAAACAGAACACTCACACACTTCCTGCAGGCTTCTCTGTTTCTGTTAAGGACACCCTCCTTCCAGTCATTCAGGCTCACAATTTCAATCATCCTTTTTACTCTTTCCTCTTCCCTACACTTCATATTTAATCACTTGCTTTGTTAATTCTAGCAAATCCTACATTTGTTCACAACTGTCCCTTTCTTCTCACCTACACACTCAGCACCCTAGTTTGAGTCCTTATTGCCTGGGACTATTATAGTTGCCTTCTCACTGTGTTTTCTGTTTCAGTCCCTCCCCTCTGCAATCCATCTTCCAGACAGCAGTCAAAGTAATTGCTGTAAGGCACCAGTCCGGCCAGGTTAGTCACCTGCCTATAGGATAAAGTACAAACTCCTACCAGGCATTTAAAGTGTTCCAAAATCTTAGCTCTGGCCTTATCTCACATCTCTCCTTGTCACATGTCCTGTTCCAGCCAAACTATCCTATGAACTGTTACCTAAATTCAGCATTCTCTCACCTGTATCTCAGCCTGGAGACAAATTGTTGCCCATGCCTGAAATGCATGCCATCTGATTCAGAAGCAGATAAGTTACTTGGTATGGCAGAATAATGAATACCCAGTCACAGGCTTCATACAGGTCACTGTGTCCTGTTTTCTGCACTTTCAAGAATTAATATTCTCAGTCCTTTGGCTTTCTAGCTGGCAGATTTTATTACAGCTACCTGTGGAGGTCTTCCTCCAGAGTTGTTAACTCTCCTCTCCTTAACATCTTGACTGGCCCACCCACCTTTTTCTTCAGCTCACTCACTTCCCTTTCCATCTCCTCTCTTTCTTCTCCTCGAGGCTTTGCCTTGCCCTTCTTTCCCTATTGCTCAAGGCCTTCTCCTGTTTGTCATTCTCTTTTTCCTTCTTATTCAGCTAGTGTCCTTCAATTCAGATTATTCTTATTCTTCTCCATTCCTCTCAAATTTCAGTTTCTGGAATTCTTCATAATTCCTTCTCTTCTTCAGCTGCAGTCTTCCTCTTTTCCTTCACTTAACCCCTAAGCTAAATGAAGTTTAATGAGGAATAAAAAGTGAATTAAATGACTTTAAAAGACAAGATTGGCAGTATTAAGTGATGAGTGAATTTCCTCAGGTGGCAGAGAGTGGCTCACCTTGAAAAACCCCAGAAGAAAGTAAAGCCTTAGAACAGTTCTTTCCTGCTCAAATAATAGACTGGTAAAATATATCAATTTTCCACTGTTTGCCTTCCATAGCCACAGCCTAGCAGTGAGTACTCCCTTCAAGGCCTGGAGTCCAGGTGGGAAGAGTAGGACATAGGGGAAAAGATTCAATCCTTTCATCTGTAGGTTTTTAAGAAAATAAATACTTTTGGTTAATTATGTTGGCCACTGATTATAAAATACTGCCTCAAAAAAGGTCATCCAATCCAACCTCTTCCTATTCTTCCCTCTTACCCTGCACTCCCCCCACCAGTTTTCAAGAGGAAATCTGTCTCCAAGGGAGAATAGGAGTCTAGCACTATCAGGAAAAAAAAAAAAAACTGACTCAGGCCTCAGTAGACATGCCCTGCATGATGTTAACTTGACAGATGTTGATCAGCACTGTAATTTTGAATCCTTGTGTCTAACTTCCTTTATTTTGCTCTGAAGCTCACTATCCTTCCTTCCCTCCATTTTTAGCTCTCTGGATCCTCAGCTCCCCGACACAGCAGCCTGTTTATGTACAACTTGTTTTTGAAGAAGACTCCTTCCAGTGGAAATATGCAATACATAACAATTCCAAGAAAGAAAAAACTTTTTACTGCCCGGAATCTAAAAATGAAATTTTTTAATAGTGATGTTTGCTAAAGAAAAATACTTTTTATCTTTGAGGAAAATCTTACATTTTGCTACTGATTTGGTACTGGAAACTGGAAATCATAGACATCTTTGAGGTGATAAACTAGAAATTCTCAGCTGTATTTTCCTATGGCTATCAGTTTGCAAATGAGTCATGGGTAAAAATCAAGACTTTTCTTTGATGAGCTTGCTCTCCATTTTTAAATGTACTATTTTCTGTCTACCCCTAATTTGCCACTAGCAAATGAAGGCTTCTTCTACAAACTTTGCTTTAGTTTTCTAGTCAACAAATAAATACCCAGGCAAAGCCTTGAAAAGGAATGCACTGCCAATTTAAAGTTTAGGGATGCCATATATTTCTTTAACAAAGTTGCCGGACCCCTGCTCTCAGGTAGCTATTGGAGATGCAGACTTTGGTAGCCTGCTTCTGGGGCTCATTCTGTGGTAGCAGCATGACATTAAAGATCACAGATGGCTGAGGGAAAAACCAGCTCTTCTTCTGATGGCTCCCCAATGCCTTGACTCATTTGTTGATGACTAGTAGAACTGAACATTTTTAGGAAAGATTCCAGCTGTGACTAGATGTCCCAAAATGTGAATATTTTCAGTGTCAGCCTGTTCTGCATAGTTATTTTCTTTATTTTCAGGTGACATACTGTGGCTAAGCCAGGACAATGTCCCTGTGGAGATGTCTGCTTAAATGCTATGATGCTTGTTTGGAATATGTTAAAATATTGTACATAGTAGGTTTAAAATATGTTCTAACTAAAAGATGAGGGAAAACCTAAAGGTATCTCCCCAACATATCTTAATCATAACTTAAGCTGTTTTTCCCTAAAATATTTGTTTTTAAGGATCTTTCTCTGGAGACACCTTGATCTTCTGACATCGAACTCAGTGCTGCGTGTTGTGCACTAAACCTGGGATAACTTGACATTTTCCTATGTAACTGCTGACCTTGACAAAGCAGCACTCACAGGCAACAGTTTTATTCCATTTTACCCTTTGCTGTATGGAACATCCAAATGAAAACTTTCTCCACGTCTCCACTGAAAAATCACGCCTGTTAAAAATGGCAAGAGCCAACAAATTCACACTGACTTTTGTAACATTTTATCAAATAAAGTTCCCTGAGTAAACTTTGACTGTCCTTTTTTTACTCTTCCGTTAAATGAGTTGAAGTGTACAATAAGGAAAAAAAAAAAACCTTTATTCTATTTAAATTCTGTTTTTAAGGCAACTGGGTCACACTTGGGGGTGAGGGCATATTAAGATTTGAAAGAATTGATTTGGGAAATATTTCAACTGACTTGAAGTCAGAAAACATTCCATATCCCCTACTATTAGAGTTACACTTTAAAAATTAAAAGGAGACCATAAGAGATCATATTTAGTCCATTAGCTGACATTTGGAAAGTTACTCCCTGACTCAGGGCCTTTTTGCCCATCTATAAAATTGGAAATCATAGAAATAAAGCTGAAAGGATGGGGCAGCTAGGTGGTACAGTGGATAGAACACTGGTCCTGGAGTCCTGGAGGACCTTAGTTCAAATCTGGCCTCAGACAACACAAAACTGGCCGTGTGACCTTGGGCAAGTCACTTAACCCCAACTGCTCTACCTTCCCCCCTCCAAAAAGCAAAAACAAAAACTGAAAGGAATCTTAGAGGCCATCAAATATCATATTCTAATTTTACAGGTGAGAAAACTGAGACCCAGGGAGGTCAAGTGACTTACCCAAGGTAGAGCCAGCTTCAGTTATATTAGTGGTGGGAATGCCCACCATGAGTATTTTTTTTAAAGCAATTGGGCTTAAATAACTTGCTCAAGGTTACACGGCCAGTTATTTTGTGTGGGTGTTAAGTACACCATGAGTATTTGTGATTAAAAGACAGCAAAGCGTCCCATGAAATGATGCTTTTTTTTTTTTTAAACTAAAGAGCATTTATTGTATTCTCTACTAAGCGCTGAGTTTTGAGGACATAACTAAATTCTGGAAAACCTTCACACAGAAGAGTACAATGAACATTATAAGCAGATGTGAACAGCTGGAAGAACTAACCAAGTGCTAACTGACCAAAGAGAAATTTTCAGCTACTTCTTAGTAAAAAAGAAAAAGTAGGAAGGGACAGGGGCTTCAGATTGAACGAGACAAAAATCTCCTAATACATTCAACCTTGGCTGGATTGTGACAAAATGGAAGCAGGACTTCTACAATACAAAGTTCCCTCTACAGCACGCTGTACTCACCTGTTTTCCAAAGGTTATTATCCCAAGGCTGCCACTTGGATTGTTTGCAGGCTTGTTGGGCCTGCCAACGGAGAAGCACGGAGGTCTTCTCTTTGTTGTAGGCTTGTTATGTCTGAGGGTCCGCTCGGTACACGAGGAAGCTAAGGCCTGCCAGATCATCAATGACATCAACAACTGACTGATGTCACATGTGATGGAGGGACTGTTGGGATTCATTCTTTTCAGATGCTCTTCATACATTTTACAAACTCCTTCCAGGAATTCATTCACTGATTCATAATCAGCGTAAGTTTGGCCTTCTGGCCTCTTGGTAGGTTGTACTAACAAAATGGTATGAGACATCATGCTGGGCTCCGCCGCCACCACAGCCACCGAAATGATGCTTCTTGTTAGCTTTGCATGTATGATGAAAACTCCACCTACTCCTTAATTTGCCTCACCAAGGAGAAATTATGAACCATCTTTCTAGTTAGACTCAACTTTTGTCATCAGATTTCATTTGTAGAAAGAATTTCAATATTGATATAATTCCTCCAGCAGTATGTCAACTCACTGGTCACTGGACCAATCTCATTTTTACCATGTCATATTTAGAATGCCAACCTATAACTGACATTTGCCTGGTGTTTTAGAGTTTACAGAATTCCTACATGTGTTAACTCATTTGGATCTCAAAAAACACCTTATAAGCTAAGTACAAGTATCAATAACCCTATTTAGCAGATAAATAAGCTGAGAGGGGTAAAGTAATCACAGTCATAAGATAATGCCAAGGAAAGAATTCAAACCCATCTCTCTCCTGACTCTAATTCCAGACTTCCTGACTCCTTATCTCTATTTTGTTGTTAGGTCATTTTCAGTCATATCCAACTCTTCGTGACCTGATTTGGGGTTTTCTTGGCAGAGATACTAGAATCATTTGCCATTTCTTTCTCCAGTTCATTTTATGGATGAAGAAAGTAAGGCAAACAATGGCTTGCCCAGTGTCACAAAACTATTAAGTGACTGAGACCAGATTTTAACTCAGGAAGATAAGTCTTCCTGACTCCAATGATGGGGGTGGCAATAGATTATACAGGAACTCTGATCCTTATCAACGACCAGAATGCCTGCAATTCAGTCTGGGAAGAATTCAGTAGGCCCAAGCAGTCTTGAAGTCAGGATTGTAAAAGTTTATTGTTACACTTTACATCGGGCAAGAGTTCTTAGGGAACCTGCAAACTTAAAGAAGATATAGACATAGTTTTTAAGGAGTCTAGGCAATTAATCAGATGTCAATTATGCTAACTAGGTGAGTAAGGGTGGAATTAGGGAGGAGTTAAGGAGTGGTCAGTGCTTAAAGGAACATGCACTTTTAATGTCAACTGCACAGGTGTATTGCCTATAATTCACTATGAAATAGCCCAAGGTGGGGTTACCTGGAGGTGTGGTTTTAGGCTTGAAACGTCACTAAGTCAGCTAGCGATCAAGACTGACTGAGAAGTGCCTAGTCTGCCACCCATCAGTGTCATGTTTGACAAGATGGATGTTGGGAACCAAGGCTAACAGAGACTCAGTATGTGTATAATTGGCTGAGGAGTTAACCTATAGATAGTGCTTTGAAGGATTCATAGGGCAGCTGGCCACTTACTAAGGGTCATCAGTGTTTATTGAGTACAGAAGCAACAAGATCAGATCTGTGGTTAAGGAAAATCATTTTGATAGTTGTGTGGAGGATGTGCATTGGAGTGACAAAAGAAAAAACAAACATGGTAGGGGCCCCTTCTGGCAGGTTTAGGGGGCTTTGGTGTACAATTTCTGATGAGCACTTCAGCCAACAGAAAGGCTGAACTTTTCCTGGGAGAAAAACCATAGGATCATTAGAAAAGACCCTCTGGTTGGAAAAGTTGGTAATTAATCCGCACTCCCACAATATCAATAAGCATTTCTAAGGACAATTTGGACTTTGAATTTAAGTCTTCTTATCATAGAGCTGGAAAACCTGGGTTTAAATCTCACCTCTTATACACATCCCTGATGTGACCTTCGGCAAATCACTTAACCTTTCATTGTTCTAGACAACTCTCTAAGACCTCATGCCAGAGAAGGTGCTGACTTGCAGTAGAGAGAGTTTCATCTACTAGGATTTCCAGTGAAATAAATCATAGCTCCAGTTCCTATGCCTATCTCTGTCTTATGTGTAAAATCGAAATGTCGAGGGAGGGTAGGTGTTTCAGGAGCCCCAATAACCAGAGTCCCTGGAAAGCAGTCCGGATTGAATTCACAGACTCAAGCATTCTCTAAGTCTAGGTAGTAAAGATTTATTGTTATACTTTAGAGCAGGCAAGAGCTCTTAGAGAACCTGCAACCTTAGAGGGGTACATTTAAGGTTTTTATAGGATAACCATAGTAAAAACTGTGCCAATTATGCTAACTGGGTGAGTCAGGGTGGGATTAGGGAGGAGTTAAGGAGTGATCAGTTCTTAGAGGAACATGCACTTTTAATATCTACTGAATAGGTATATTTCCCAGAATTCACTGGGAAATAGCCCAAAGGGGGGCTGCATGGAGGTGTGGTTTTAGGCTTGAAACATCACTAAGCCAGCTAGCAGTCAGGGCTGACTGGGAAAACTCAGGTGGTCTACATAAATGTCTTGTTAGACAAGATAGATGTTGGGAATAAATTTATGTTCCAAGCTAACAAGGGATACAGGATGTGTATAATGAGCTAGGGAGTATACATATGACTGAGTCTATATATATATATATATAAGCTATGACCCAGTATACAGCTGCTTCAGCAAGTACACAGTTGGGTCAAGTTACTAAATTCTATAAGTGCAGCTGACCACTGTAACAGGAAGAGAGATAAGTATTTTCCTAGGGCATGCTGCCCTTGAGCTAGAGAGGAACTGCCTGAGACAGTGTTTTGCTGCTAGGGAGATTTGAGGCTTGGGAGAATTGTGATTTTACAAACTGGGGTTCAAGCACAGGCACCCAAGCACCCCATCAAAAACAAGGTCACAGATTGCAAGAGGTCATTATGGTTTCAATGGGTTGTACTGTACACAGCAATTTACAGTCATTATAAGACATGACGGGCTTCTAGGTAGCACAGTGGATAGAGCATTGGGTTTGGAATCAGGAAGATATCTTCATGAGTTCAAATCTGACCTCAGATATTTCCTAGCTGTATGACCCTGAGCATGTCACTTAACCCTGTTTGCTTCAGCTCATCTATAAAATGAGCTGGAGAAGAAAATGGCAAACCATTCCAGTATCTCTGCCAAGAAAACAAAAGAAAGGGAGGGATGGGGTTTGCAAAGAGTCGGACATGACTGAAACAACTGACCAGCAAGACAACTGATTTTAATAAGTAGTATGCAGCTGATGAACTATAACTTTACATCAATACTAGCAAGGATACAATTAGTTTGCCGTTAAAATACAGCATGTAGCAATAATAAGAGATGTTATCTTTGTGCCTGTTAAACTCCTTATAAGACAGTCCAAAGCTCCTAGATCTTTTCTTGCTTCTATATAACATATTATGTAATCATCATAATATAACCCAAACCCAAACTAAACAAATATAGAATAGATGGTTTTCAATGGTTTTCAATCATGTCTGACTCTCTGTGACACCATTTGGGGTTTTCTTGACAAAGATCCTGGAGTGGTTTGCCATTTCCTTCTCCAACTCATTTTACAAGGGAGGAAACTGAGGCAAACAAAGTTAAGTAACTTTCCCAGAGCCACACAACTAATTCATGTCTGAGGCCAGATTTGAATTCAGATCTTCCTGACTCTAGGCCAAGTACTCTATCCACTGTGCCAACTAGCTACCCATAGAGTAGGTAGAAGGGTTTGAAATAAATCTATACTAGGGGTGGCTAGGTAGGCAGTGAATAGGGTGCCAGCCCTGGAGTCAGGAGGACCTGAGTTCAAATCCAACCTCAGACACTTAACACTTACTGGCCATGTGACCTCAGGCAACTCACTTAATCCCAATTGCCCTGCCTTCCTCCTCCAAAAAGAAAAAAAAAACCCACCCCAAATAAATAAATAAATCTATACTAGTAGAACAATAAGGAGAGTTCACCCCTAAGCCAATACTGTCCAAGTTCCTAAATGGTGCAGGTAATATTCACTTTGTGTTCAGGTTTCTAGAAAATAGGTCATGAAGATGGCGGAGTGGAAGCATGACCTACCTTCCCCAATCAATGTAAAAAGGGGACTCTGAACAAACTTTGGAGCTGCAGAACCTACAAAATGACACAGAGAAGCCTACCTCCTGCTGAGGACAGCCCAGCAGGCTGGCAGGAATCGGCCAGCACAGCGCTCTGGGAGCCGAGACCAGACCAACTTTGAGCCAGAGGTTTTAGCCCCAGCGCGGGTCTGACCAGCTGCTGGCAGGAGGGACTCCAGATCGTGGTCATTTCCAGAATTATCAACACATAGATGCGAAGGACAAAGTGAGAGGTCAGTTCAGTCTGGACTTTGGGACCCAGTAAGAGGGAGTACTTTGGCTTTTGCCCTCCCTGGTGAGAAGCCACTGAGACGCCCAGCACAGCACCCAGCGACATGTGGCAGCTTCAGCTCCTGGCCTGCAGAGTATAGGGGGACCAAGCGACCAGTCTGAGGGGTAATCACTCTTGGGTCTAGGGTTGAGGTCTTAGGGTGTATGTCCAGCTTGCCAGAGTGTGTGGAGGCCTCAGAGAGGGCACCCAACTAATACCTCCGGTAGCTGAGAAAACCCCAGCTTTTGGGACAAAAGCTCCCCTGTCTGGTGGCAGAGTCCTACTGTGGCAAAAAGCCCAGGAGTCAAGTGACTGAGGGGCAATATGACCAGGAAAAGGAAACAAAGCAGACAGAATATTCCAACATTCGACTCCTACTTGGGGGACAAAAAGGAGCAAAGCATGGAACAAGAGAAAGACAGTGAAGATAGAACTCCTGCGCCAAAAGCTTCAAAGGAAAATACAAGCTGGTTACAGGCCATAGAGGACCTTAAGAAGCAGATAAGAGAAGTGGAGGAAAAATTGGGAAGAGAAATGAGAATGATGCAAGAAAATTATGAAATGAGAGTCAACAGCCCGACTGAGGAAAATCACACCTTAAAAAACAGACTAACTCAAATGGTAAAAGAGACTCAAAAAGGCAATGAGGAGAAGAATGCCTTAAAAAGCCAAATTTGCCAGATGGAAAAAGAATCTCAAAAGCTCACTGAGGAGAATCATTGCTTCAGAATTAGATTGGAACAAATGGAAGCTAATGATTTTATGAGAAATCAAGATGCTGTTAAACAGATCCAAACAAATGAAAGAATAGAAGGCAATGTGAAATATTTCATGGGAAAAACCTCTGACCTGGAAAATAGATCCAGGAGAGATAATTTAAAAATTATTGGACTATCTGAAAGCCATGATCAAAGAAAGAACCTAGAAATCATCCTCCAAGAAACCCTCAAGGAAAACTGCCCTGATGTTTTAGAACCAAAGGTTGAAAGAATCCACCGATCACCTCCTGAAAAAGATCCCAACAAGAAAACTCCTAGGAATATTATAGCCAGGTTCCAAAATTCCCAGATCAAAGGTGAAATTAAGAGGTGAGAGAGGAATATAATGAGAGGAGATGGGGAGAGACAGAATGGGGTAAACTATCTCATATAGAAGAGGCAAGGGAAAATGGTTACAATGGAGGGGAAGAACAGGAAGGCAAAAGGGAATGGATCAACCTTATTCCCATTGAATTTGGCTTGGGGAGGGAATGAAATACACACTAAATAAGGTATCTCACCCTACAGGAGAGTAGGGGGGAAGGGAATGAGAGGGAAGGCAGGCTGGGGGAGAGGGAATTTGGAAGCACCCACTTTTGAAAAGGGATGGGACCAAAGTAGAGAATAGAACAAATGGGAGGTGGGACAGGAGGGAGGGAAATATAGTCAGTCTTTTACAATATATCTACTATGTTATTGTTTTGCATTAGCCACACATGTACAACCTATACTGAACTGCTTATCTTCCCAGTAAGGGTGGGTGACAACGGAGGAAGGGAATGAATCTGGAATTCAGTTTTAAAATCAAATGTTTAAATATATATATATATATATATACACACACACAATTATTAATACTATTTTACATATAATTGGGAAATATGATATACAGGCACTGGGGCGTTGAGATCCACCATGCCCTACTAGAAAAGTCCAAAGGGGTATGGGAGAAAATATGGGAGAGAGCAGATTGGAGGAGGGGATATCCTGTGAGACTGCTATTTTGGGGTGGTGGGTAGGGGAAAAATGGGGAGAAAATTTGTAACTCAAAATCTGGCAGACATGAATGATGTAAATCAGAAGTTAATAAACCATTTGAAAAATGAAAAAAAAATAGGTCACAAAGTTCACCCTAGTTCACATTTTCATCTTTGGTAAAGCCAGATTCTTCTGAATAGAGGCAGCCAGGTAGCACGATGGGTAGAAGTCAGGAAGACCTGAGTCTCAGACTCTCACCACCTTCAGACTGTGGGCAAATCACTTGACCCATGTCTGACTCCTAAGATGGGGATAATATGAGAACCCACCTCCCAGGGTTGTTTGGAGGATCAAATTAGATAATAACTGTAAAGCACTTACACAGTGCCTGGCAGTTGGGCCTTTAATAAAAGCTTGTTCCCTTCCCTTTGGATAGCAAAATCACTGTGGGTGACAACTACCACAGTTCAATTTTTGTGCAAATTTTGTGCAAATGATATTTGAGTACTACTACAAAAACCAGCCCAATTTTACATTTCCATTGCATTCCATGTAGGTGTCCTTCAGGGTATGTATATATAGTCAATAGTCTTTAATCTCCAACTGTGAGCCCTTGTCAGGGCATGAGCACCCCTGGTCTTGTTGCATGTAATCAAGCGGCTGACGGGTCCTCTAGGCTTAAATATAAGGCTTGTAATACAATACTAATTAGAGAAATAATTATTCCTTCAAGTAAGGGAAAGATAAGCACAAACCAAACAAATGATCACAATAATAGCTGTGATAGTACAAAAAGTTCAGAGACATAGTTTCTGAGCAATTAATCATTTATTAACCATACTAGCAATAATTAATAAAAGAGGTCAGTGTCACTCTTGAATGCCAAAGAGCCCTCATGGAACCCACTTGATGCTTATTAGACCTTGGAAGAGTGGGAGTTCTTGAGGGTGGCAATCACCTCTGATTGGTTAACAAGTAATGAAAGAATGAATATTATAATGAGAGGTGTGGCTTATTCTAATGAACGTCCGGGGAACAAGAATCTGATCACTCAGTCTTGGTCTAGGAGACTTTTCTCTCATCCAGAATACCCCTGCCTACCTCAACCTAGACAAAAGAGGGATCCACCTCTGCTCAGACCTGGCTGAATGGAACATGAGCTGGAATTCACCTTAGATTAAATTCTTTGTAAGGTTCTCTAGTTGCTCAGAGCAACAAGTCCCACTTAGGATCAAAAGACTGTACCCCTGGGATTTGGAGAATCTCATCCATCAACAATGTCCTTCAGATGCTAGCTTGGCTTAGTAGAGAATAAGGATCTAAGAAATGGGGAAAAACTTGGATCCCCCAATAATCAGTTATTTAGTAATCATTTCTCTTATAGCTAACTAACACTGATAAGACCACTTCAGATTTTAATGAAACACTTTACATATAGCATCAGATTCAATCTTCCCATAATTAAACTACCCCATCCACAGATGTGAAATTGCCAGAGTAAAAAGGGCAATTTTTTTAATTCCCTTTTTACAACATGGGAAAGGCATCTTCTTGAGCATGGTGCATAACCCTTTCTGTTCTGGATACCATTACAACTATTTAATTTCTCCTCTCTTTTAATTTTGTTCTGTTGATCAGCCATCTTTATAGGCTGATTCTGTGATTCAAAACTAGGCTCAGAGTATTAAATCACACAGATCACAGTCAGGCAGGGAAAAGAGATAAATATAACTAAGACTTATGATATAGAGGAAATACAGAGAGAAACAGATTATTGAAAATAGGAGTGAAAGTTGCAACTTGTATTTAATTGCACCTTCAGGAAGGCAGAAGAAAGCAACAGAGAACTTCCCCAGAGTCCTGTTAGGCTGTGCTTGCTGGGTGCTCCCAGTTAGAAAAACTGAAAAAGTCTTGGTGCCTACCAACCCTCAGAAATAGGGAAAAGAAGAAAGGAAGAAGACTGGTGCCCTCTGAGCTTTCCTTCAGACCAGAGAGATGATGCCACAACAACATGAAACTGTTCTTTCTGAAAAACAGAGCATCAAAAGAGAAACAGTAAAAGAGAAGAATCCACCCACTCCCCTTCAGTAATGTCTTTTTCTGGAGATTTGGGAGCTTAGCTCAGAAAAGCAGTATGGGTACAAAGGTCTAAATTATTCAGTGTCTGGATCCCAATTTTATTTATTTATTTTTTTATAAAGCAATTGGGGTTAAGTAACTTGCCCAAGGTTACACGGCCAGTTATTTTGTGTGGGTGTTAAGTATATGAGGCTGGAACCGATGCGGGTCCTCCTGACTCTGGGGCCAGCACCCTTACTCACTGCACCACCTAATCACCCCTTGGTTCCCAATTTTAATAGTCCATGGTGGAGCACATCCAGAAACATACCCAAGAAGGAAAAAAAAATCAATGTACAGAAAGGTCATAGATATTTTGGCATAAAGAAATTGAGAGAGCAGTTGTCTAAGTCCATAAAGGCTACAGTATTTACCCTTCCCTGTTCTGCATTCACCCATGAGTTTTGACCAGGAAGGGTCCTGGAGAAGCCTTATCTAATTAAGATTCCCCATTCTCAAAATCGTTTGGGCTCTTTAAACCCCCAACCACATAGCATTACCAGGGGTAAATGTACTTGTGCCTCATGTCTAGGGCCTCCTCAAAAGGGGACTTTAGGGGAAAAAAAGAAGGTGTCCAGTGCACAGTACTAATCAGTTATGGGATAGGTAGTTTATTCCTATACAGAAAGAAATGGTAAACATAGAATCACAGCTTGCACTAATAGCACAATTTAAACAAGATCCAGTAACAACTTTTATATGTTTATATATATACACGTGTGTGTATATTAATCAAATGTCATCAGGATATAAAACAGCTTGAAAGGCTACTTTTTAGCTATCTTACATTTCACTTAATCTTGACACTATCCAATCAACTCCTGGCTCTAGGCTACTAGGGAAATAGTCAAGCTGGGCCAGTCATCTTCTCTTTGATTGCTATTTCTAATAATAAGCTTCCCTTGCTACTGGTCCTCTCCTGCCGCTGCCATGAGCATAACCACAACTAACTGCTCCAATGGTGGTGGACTTTCACACTTTCAGACCTCCCAAGACCTTTAAACCTTTCAGAGCTCACAAGGCTAAAACTAGTCCTGAACACGTCCACCATGTGATATTCCTTTGCCTAAGATCAGAAAAGGACAAAAAAAACCACGTGCTCAAGTCATAGGGAGGAGAGAAAGAAGAGAGACAGAGAAAGAGAGAAGGGAAAGGGGAGACGGGAAGGGGATGGAAGAAAGGGAAAGGGGTTTGGACATGGAATTTGAACAAAACAGGATAGAGATATCTTTGTCAATATTCTTGTGGCTGTGCAAGTGATCCTCATAACTTGGCAAACAAGTAGTGAACATTACATTAAAGTTTGAAACCTACTATAAGAACTTATCTAATTATGCCTACATGATTTATGTAAAATAACATACTGATTAATACTGTTTGGAATTGAAGGGATCCAAATGAATTACTTCTCACAAGGGGAAAGAGGACTGGGCCCAGAATCAGTTAGACTGCTCTTCCTTAGTTCAAATCTGACCTAAGACACTAATTACCTGTGTGACCCTGGGCAAGTAACTCAACCCTCTTTGCTTCAGTTTCCTCATGTGTAAAATGGTCTAGAGAAGGAAATGGCAAACCACTCCAGCATCTTTGCCAAGGGTCACAAAGTATCAGATATGACTAAACAACAACAAAAAGGATTTTCTAGTTGAATTCATTCATGTATGTCTAGAATGTTTCTTGGTATATGGACTCCCAGAGATTTTATACATTCTGTATATACATACTTTGAATGGATTTTTATTTTCCTATTTCTGCAGGGTTTTCTTAGTAACATTACAGGAAAAAATTTTCTCACTTAGTTCATGTGATAAATCATGCAGAGATTCCAAAGGCGTAAAACTTAGGTTTTATAATGCTTTAGCACAAGCTCAGAGCTCAGAAAAAGAGTTCTGTACTCCAATTAGGGGTCTAACAAAACTTTTATAGAGCAAAATGATGTCAGAAACAGAGAAATGTTTTGAAATGCAGCAATCATACAATCTCTTATGCTGTAAAAGTCACACATAGACATGACAGAATTATAACCTCAAACATCCTCTAAGAAAACAGACCCAGCCAAATACATTTAGTCATATATTAAAAGTTATGCTTCCAAGGTTCAGATTTGCAATGGTCTACTTGAGAGCAGACATTTTCATGCCACAAAGGTAACCAGAGGTTCCGAGCCAGTAGAATCATTCCACAAATTAAAGTAAGTTAAATTACTTTGGGAAACTCTACCTTTTGGCTTCTTATCTCAAGAATGTAACCAGTTTAGCCAGCCAAACAACCTCTTAATCAGGAGAAATGACCCTGAACCCAAAATAATAAAGATTCATGAAAGGAAATCAAACATTCTCATATCAGTAATATAGAAAAAACAACTAATGGTTTTGCGTTGGTTTATTTTTCTAACTTCACTAAAGTTGTTTCAGTTATCTTCACTTGAATCTTTAGAGTTCACTAAGTAAACCATCCTATCAACTGCAAATAAAAATAATCGTTTCTCCAGTGCATATACGTATTCCCTCTATTTTTTTCTTTTTTTTTCCTTTTTTTTTTTTAAAGCAATCAGGGTTAAGTAACTTGCTCAAGGTTACATGGCCAGTTATTTCTGGGTGTGGTGCTAAGTATCTGAGCCTGGATTTGATCCCCAGGTCATCCAGACACTGGAGCTGGTGCTCTTATTCGCTGAGCCACCTGGCCACCCCTTATTTTTTTTTCTTGTTGCTAAAGATAGCTTTTCTAGAACTATGTAGCAGGATCTAAGATACAGACCTCTGCAAGCAGAGGGAAACCTTAAAGGAATACTTGAATGAATTTCTGGGAGAGTTCATTGTGGTTTCTTCCTGTTTTGGGAGGGACTGAGTCAAAAGCTCTGATCTAGGCATGAATAGAGACAGAGAGGCAGAGCCTGAGTGAGATTCAAATGGGAACTAAGGGATAAGGAGCTCCAGAAGGTCTTTTTTGATGTAAATCCAGGTACTAAGATGCTAAATTATGTGGGTTTGCAACTATTGCTTGGGTCATTGCCTGAGTCCCAGGTGATACAACTACCTCCATTTTCAGTTGTTGCAATGGGACAGCACCAAAGATTGGGTATGTGGCCTACTCCCAGGCATCGGAGTGGATTGAGTGCTGCCATTTGGGTCAGGACGACTCATCTTCCTGAATTCAAATCTGGCCTCAGACACCTCCTGGCTGGGTGACCCTGGGCAAGCCACTTAACCCTTTTTGCCTCACTTGCCTCCTCTGTAAAATGAGCTAGAGAAGGGAATAGCAAACTATTCCAGTATTTTTGCCCAAACAACCCCAAATGAGGTCACAAATAGCCAGATACTACTGAAAATGATTGAACAACAAAAATCTGGTTTTCATAGGGGCGGCTAGGTGTCGCAGTGAGTAAAGTACTGGCCCTGGAGTCAGGAGGACAGGAGTTCAGTTCTGGCCTCAGACATTTAACACTCCCCACCCACACACACACACACAAATTAGCTGTGTGACCTTGGGCAAGTTATTTAACCCCAATTGCCCTCCAAAAGGCAAAAAAAAAAAATCTGGCCTGCTGGGGGGTTGCCAACTCTCTGTCCAAGAAAATAGGTATCAGACTGTGAGCTATGATCTTCCCTTCCTCCTGAATCCCTCTGCCAAAGTGGCACTGGAAGCCAATTCCAAAGTAAATTCTCTTCTGTGAAGTAACTTTTCTAATATTCTGTTTAGTTTAATATTTTTGCCAGCTAGATAAAATCTGACCAATCCTAACTATATTGATCTGGTTTTCTTTAATTGTAAACAGGGGCTGCAAAAGAGCCAGTCACAGATTGAGATAGGTTACAGACATACAAAAATGGTTAAGGTTTGAACCTCTGACCAAAATTCAAGACTTCTCTCTTGTTTGAGGGCCTGCTCTAAATGAAGAAGAATCTAAAGGGGCTCTGATTCATTAATAATTGTATAAGGTCCAGGATAGCAGACAAACACTAAGCCTTACTGAAGGTTAATGCCTGAGCTCAAAGAGAGCAGATTTACATGTGGGAAGGAAGTAAACAAGAAGATTTTTCCCTCAGGAACAATCAGCTTCCGACAAGTTTGCAGCCTCTATTGTTCTCTTCCAGACAATTCAAAGGACTCCGAAGTGAAGAGTGGAGGGGAGGCTTTGATGTTCTCCCAGTGTTCCCTTAAGTGTGGCCCTGTAAGCCCCTTTTTGGGGGCCTTCTAGGTCAAAACTATTTTCATAATAATACTAAAACAATCAAACAAGCTCACATATGTAATGCACAAAGGGTAAGGTGTTGCCCAAATGCTAACTTGCTATTAATGATCACTGTAAGGGCTGATTGAATTTTGTTGCCACAGAAATCATACAAACATGATTTGTGAAACCTAAAGAGTCATACTTGTTAATGTAAAAGATAAACTGATTGCCGAAGAAAGCAGTGGGGGATATTAGCCGCCTATTAATCCACATATCTAAAGAGCAGACTCCCCTTCTTTATTCCCTAAGCATGCCTTTTTCCTGTGAAAACTGCCAGGCCAGGTGTAGCCCACCAAGGATGGGTCCCATTAACCCCGAAGCTCTTAGACAATGGGATTCCTCTTATGGATATCCTGGGTCAAATCTTCAATTCATACCTTCAATTCTCCTAGTAATTGTGAAAATTCCTTTCTCATGCTATAGAGATCGTAAAATCTGGGTGGTACAGATATCCCCAGATAAGATTAAAATTATTTATGGCTTGTTGTTTCCTTTACTAAATAAGGTAGAAAGAGAATAAGGATGAAGGGACAGGGATTGAAATGTGGAAATGAGAAATGAAAGCAGGTCTGGATGAAGACGCAGCTTTATGGTTTGTTCAAGGTAAGGAAGAATTCTGTGGTGCAGGATGCTCTCAAGTTACAAAGGTGTCTCAGCAGTCCCCCCATCAGAAGGGGCCTCTCAAAGTACTGGAAAAGCAACCCTTCATATTCTCTTTAACCCCAGGGCCCTGCATGCTGTATCCACTCAACCACAAGGCAGGAGAAATCTTTTGGGAAAAGGGGTGAAGAGCATAGTTTTCAATAGCTACTTCCTGCTGAACAGGGCTCAGAGTCCATTTCAAGGGCTAGGAATAGGTTGAGGAAGGGTGGTTATCATGGCGGTGTGGAATGTGGTGCCTGCTGAATCTAGGGTGGAGAGAGGCAAACCACTCTGGGATACCTTGAGAGGGCAGGAGTTGGTACCCTAGGAGTTGAAGGTGGAGCTTCTAGAGGCAAGTGAACTTAAAAAAACATTTTGAGGTATGAATAGTATTACAGCAATTTTTTTAAATCTGGATTTTGTATTGCATGTGTATTGGGTTTTATGTTATAAAATTTATTAATTTAAAACTTATATTTGGGTTACAAAAGGTAATAATAATATTGCTGATATTTCATTTTAAATTTTGGCTATTACGGAAATATAACAATGAGATGAATGATTCTCTGTACTAGGTGAATTGGAACTATGTTTTGTAGAACTCTTATTGAGCAAATGAAAACATATATGAATTGGTGTTAATCTGAAGTTTTCTAGGATGTAAATGGTAAAGCAAATTTTTGTTTGTATGTGAAAATTTGAAAAACACATCCAGCTCATTTAAGCTCACCATATTAGTAATGAATTGGTTTGAGTTTATATTAGGGAAAGGAACTTGTTTTAGGTATGTAGTCCCTAAACCATAGATTTAAATTTCTTAAATCGTTATTGCTGATTGCAGCCCATAAGAATAAAAAATGCCGTAAACTGTGATTGGTGAAATTTGCTATTTAAGGTGATTTTTTTCCTTCTTTAGCAAATTTCCTATGATCAGAGCACATAGTCAGTAAAAGATATGAGCTCTTTTGTGTTAGCTTATTGGAAAATCTAATATTATTTTTCATCTAGAATTAGAACATGTGCAGAAAGTTAAGCAAACTGCTTAAGATCATTTTAACAGTTTTCAACTAACTTTCTTCATAAAGGTTTAATGAGATTGTAAAGCAGAAGAGATCTTGCTGTTTTGATCTAAATTTGTAGTTATTTCATGCTCTAAGCAAAAGTTAACATTTGTACTGAATGTGTATGTTAAAGATTCAATTTCTGAAGTATCTCTTTCTTCCAGAGTGAATGTAATCAGAGGATAGACAAGCTTTGTGAAACAAAGATGTATGTCTACTATTTAGTTCTGAGGTTCAAGTCAGGAACCCCTATTGTTTAAGGCAGTATAGTTATTTATGTTAGTAAAAGAATAATAACTTGGGGCGGCCAGGTAGCACAGCAAGTAAGAGCACCGGCCCCAGAGTCGGGATAACCTGGGATCAATTCCGGGCTCAGACACTTAGCACCCACCCAGAAACACCTGGCCGTGTAACCATGAGCAAGTTACTTACCCCAATTGCTTAGGGGTGGCCAGGTGACTCAGTGAGTAAGAGCACCGGCTCCAGTGTCGGGATGACCTGGGATCAAATCTGGGCTCTGATACTTAGCACCACACCCAGAAATAACTGGCTGTGTAACCTTGAGCAAGTTACTTAACCCCAATTGCTTTAAAGAAAAAAAAAGAATAATAACTTAGTAAGTATCTTGTTTATGTAGTTTGTAGAAATATAAAGGAAAGTGAAATAGTCTGGATAATGCATTATATTAGCCCATCCTCACCCCACTTCTGGTCACTTTCCTCCTACTCCTTTTTGGCCCTTGTTTAATCTCTTTGTCAGATTTGTTTTTTCTAGGCTCAGCACCCTTCACTTGCAGATGTCATCTCAGGCTGAGTATCCACTGGCTATAGACACAGCCCCCTAAATGGTGGGACCCTACGAAACAGAGAGAGCTCGACGTCTTCCCTCAGCATGAAGCCCAAATATTTTGGGCCCCAGCTGTTTAAGGGGGGAATGATGGGGTGCTTGGAATGATGGGGTACTTGGGTGCCTGATATTTAGTTTAATCAGAGATACTTTAGTTGAGAGAAAAGAAAGATACCATTTTTAACACCAAGTTAATTCAAACTGTCTTTAAAGTCGATTTATGGAAAGCTGAAGAAAGCAGATAAGAAGGTTTGGGAACAAATGGGGTTCATCCAGCCCCTCCTGTTTCCAGATAGTTGATAACAGTTTTAGAAGTATGTTGAGAGAGCATGAGGAAGTTTTGGGAAGGCAGAAAGATTTGTAACTTGAGTTTGTAATTAATAGCTCAATCAAATTCTAGATGGCCCTATGTAATGGAAATGCAGATTTAAACATCTTCCCTGCCCCTAGGCTAACATGCACCTGGAGCCTGGGGTGGGAGGCTTGTTTTTCAGTAGATACTCCTTGATTGGCCAGTGAGTCCATGAGGTTGTTACATTCTCTGAGCCAGGAGAAGGCTATATAAGCCCTGATGTGTAGCTTTGTTTTGGGACTCACTTTGAGAAGTGTTCTGTGATTTGATCTGAATTCTGGGAAGCCGTTGTTGAGAGTCCCCCGGCTTTGAAAAACCCAGAATGTGGAAACCCAGATGTTGACTGGGTATGGATGTAATGGTTGGACAGTTTGGAAATCTGTCTACTTGATGTTTCTGTCTTGATAATTATGCCTGTATACTTTGAGGTTCAGGGTGCTGACCTTTTCTCCTGAACAAGGTAAACGGTATATGTCTGACTGATTAAAGTAAGCTTGTTAACCCATTTTGAGTTGCTTTCCTTTAACAAAGCAGATCCAAGAACCTGTGGTAGCTGCAAACCCTGAGGACGCTTGGGGTGCTTGCTGCTACACCCTATCTGAAGAACAATAGTCCATATTTATTTGCTATTTAATAATTTGAGGGACTGTAAATTGTTCTATCATTCTGAGCCTTAATTACAGAAATCCATTGTCATAAAAGCCAATGATGGGATGGCAGAGGCTGCAGGCTGCAAATTGTTCAAGGTGGATGTCTGTGCTTGGAAAAGTCTGAGCACAACCTCGGACACTGCCCAGGTGGGATTTCTTTGACTTTATTTCCAATTGTGCATTTTATTTCTGAAAAGGAAATCCCCCACCTATTTATGCCTAAGCCCTGCTTGCAGCACCTGGTAGCTATCTAAATGACTCATGCCTGGATCCAAACATGGCTAAGGAAGTTTTCCTTCTGGCAAGGCTTATGACACTGTCCCTCCTTTTTTCTATAGGAAATTTATTGAGAAGTAATATTCAGGGCCAAATAAATGAATAAATCTAGAGATAACATCCTTCAAAGAAGGAGATTATTAGTAATAAGGTAAAATGCAATGGATGCCTAATTAACCAGGATGGTGAAGTCTGAGGAGAGCAACAGGATCAGACTAGATGACACCTAGGATTCAATACAGATGCATAAAATTGGCTTTAAAAATGTTCTATTATGTGAATTCATGCTTTGACTATGTTTGGGAATAAGATCAGAGGTTTAGATTTTGGATTTTAGCACAAGGATTGGATAAGATAGTGGTAAGGGTGAAGCTAATGTTACTTTGTTAAAGCATTGGTCTGTTATTTTACAAAGGGCAGATGAAATCATTTTTTTTAAAAAAGATTTTTGTATTTTAAAAGGTTCCTATACCAGGTACAGGAGTTAGGAAAGGTGGAAATAACAAAGAATAAATAAACTGAAAATTCTCTGTAGTTTCAAATATGGACCTAATCTTAAGTGATTGTGCTAGTTTATATATATGTCAGGATTATCTGGTCACCTCTAGATCTGAACTGGAAAGGGAGAACTTTTAAAATTCTGTAACTACGTGAGGCATCTGGGATTCAAAAGTGTTGTTTGAATGAAATAGGTCACTGAGATACAAGGGATTGTATGTTAACTATGATTCTTGTATAGTTTGTATGTAAATTTTCTTGGTTATCTTGGTGACATGTAATTGTGTACCTGACTTAATATAATCATGTCATTTTGTAAAATTGTGAGGAAAAACCTCATTGTATTGATTGAGCCTAGCCATATTGTTGGAACCTAGTCTTGCACGGCTAGAAAACTGGACCTTTATATGTAAAATCGTGTTTCTGGGAGTTCTTGTCAGGTCTGGCTGGCTGTACCAGCTTGTACATATTGTACCTTTGAACTCTAGTCATCCAAAGATTACTCCCCTGGGCCATGGGATCTGAAAAAAAACGAAATCAAATGCAGACAGCTTTCCCAAGAATCTGGACCTGGCTTCTATTGGGACGGCTTCTTTCCTGAAGAGATTCAACTAGAGGGCCGATGGAAAATGTGGCCCCCTCCTCTTCCTTGAGACTATGGCCTTGATTATAGCTCTCTTAAATTGCTAATTGTTATGGATCCCCACTACCAGCCCTTGGGAACAGAATTGACTGACCTGTATGATTCAGCCTGGCGGTGTCAAGGGTTTGATACACGCACAAAAGAAGTGGGAAATGTTGTACCTGGTTTTCCCATCCCCCAACCTCAGCCCTCCCTCAGGGAAGCGAGCAGACTGCCAGGTCAGCTCCACCCTCCCCCAAAGGATGTCTGTCTTTACCCAGTCAGCCCACCTCCACTGAGGTAAACGGGCTTCCGGGTCAGGGAGACTTGGTGCCGGCAGGAATTTCAAGGTGTGTACGGACCAGTCACAGTTCTTGGCCTCTGCAAGTTTCTGCTTGCATAATATCTAACCGGCGGCCACTTGGCGTCCCTTTAAAAGGCAACACATTGTCCATGCAGACTCACTGTTTGATTTGGGCCTAACCCTGAACAGTCCCGCGGAAAATAAAATCCACTCCCAATTTTTACTCTCGGGGGTCTCTTGTCTCGCTTTTTGGCACAACAAAACAAGTAGGGACCAAATGTAAGAGCCAGCAAAATGTTAATAACAGGGTCAGAACTGGGGAAAGAAGGGAGAGGAACCATGACCCCTAGGAGGAGATAGGGAGAGAGAGGAGGCTGGAGTGGATGTCTTGCATCCAAGAGACTGCCTGCAGTATCCTATGAGTGTGGAGTTCTAACATTCAAAGGATAAGTTCCATGCAGGGGTTTTAGGGGATGGGCAAGAGCTATGGGGAGTAAGTTCAGATCCTGGCAATGATAGTGACACACCCAGTAATCACGGACTCAGCCCACACCGCAGAGTTCCCTACCTAAATTAGGGCACTAGATTCCCAGTACTGGGGAAGCAGGTGTAGCCCTAGGCACTGGAGGGGAATCGGGAATCTTACTGAAGTGGGTTAGGAACAGGAGAAGTGTTCAAGGCAGGGCCTAGAACACAGCATAGCTGGAAAGCACTCATAATCATTAAGTATCTTTTGGTCCTCAATAAGATCCCAAACCTGAACTAATCAATCAAACTGCTTTGCTTTGCTCTAAAAAAATGCCCTTTCCGGTGTCTGTAACTTTGAAAGACCAGATTGAGGTTGACAATGGGTTTTCTCCCTGTTTGTGACAGGATGCCTTGGAAATTCAGAATAATGAGATTTCTCTTATCTTGGGGCCATACTCCATGGGGGGGGGGAGCACAGGCATCTTGAAATCATAAATTCCAACTGACCCTACTTTGTCAATTGTCTTGTCAATCTGTATTTACAATTAAGAAACTTTCTTTCTCATGGTATAGATAAGAAAACATATGGAGACCATAAATCTGAGGGACACAGATGTCCTGGGATTATCCTAAAATATAAAAAGGAACTTTTTTCATTCTTGTATCAGGCAGTCAGAACCTAGGTTCTGGCTCCATGCAGCATGTATCTGCTAGCTTTAAGGGAATAAATGATATAAATGTATATCACCTAATCTGTTTGTCTCCTTTAACCAAACTTTCAGGTTGACAGCACACAGGTAGATGGGAGGAGAGGAGAGCTTCAAAGCATAGTCTTCTTTGATCACTTTTCTGGACAGTTACATCCTGCATCTTATTTATCTTATATCCTACATCCTGCTTGCTCCATCTGCTTTGAGCACTCCTGTATTGTTAATAATATTATTGCTTATATATATGTGTGTGCACACACACATTTATTTTGTTGTTCAATTACGTCTGACTCTACATGACCCCATTTGGAGTGTTTTTGGCAAAGAAACTGGAGTGCTTTGCCATTTCCTTCTCCAGCTCATTTTACAGATGAGGAAACTGAGGCAAACAGGATTAAGTGACTTGCCCAAGATCACACAGCTAGGAAGTGTCTGAGACCAGATTTGAACTCAGAAAGATGAGTTTTCCTGACTTAGGCCCAGCACCCTTTCCACTGTGCCACCTAGCTGCCCTAGTTAACATAATTTTCTTTAGTAATTGGGATTGTGGATTAATAAAAATACCTTAATTTCATGAACAATTTATAGTGGATTATTGATAGTCACAGTACATATTGTCCTTATAAATGAAGATATTATAAATGGCTTGAATACAATCCACTATGGAAGTCTTCTGTGGATTAACAGACCCAACTGACCACTCAGAAATGCCTGAAAAATCCAGACAGGACCCAAAAACACCTGGAAATTGGTTTACTTCCTCAGAAGTGGAGGAGTGCTAAAGAAAAGCTGCAACATTTATGAGTATAGTCAATGACAAAGCACAGAAATTGAAGTACAAAGTTGGAAATACATATAGGTTCTCACCTGTAGAGGAAACAGAGAAGAGACTCTGGTCCTCAGACCAAGAAGCCTCATATATGAGTGAGATTGAAGCTGAGGACAAAGAGGAAAGATCTTAACATGTCTAGATGAGGGATTCATAACTTTTTTATATGTCCTGAGAGTCTGGTAGAGGCTTCTTAGAATAATATTCTTAAATATATAAAATAAAATACAGATTGCACAGTGAAATTAAAATTGATCCTGTATCATTTTCTTATTGATCCTACTTACAAGTAATTGCTTTTGTCCTGTAACTGCTTGAGTCACAGTTATTTGTCTCTAAACTTGGTTCAGAATTCAGCTGGCCTATAACGGGGTTAAATTTTAAAATCCAGTTTTCTTGCCCAAGGAATTTTGCTAACTTTGGAGAATATATGAGAAGGAAAGGGAGTCGAGTCTGATATCTTTACTCCACCAAGCTCTCCTTCAAGGATATCTGGGTTGCTGTTCAAAAGTCTGGGCTGCTATCTTGCAGTTGGACTCAAACAATGAGCACTTATTAGTCTCATGAGAGAAAAATGGGGGGCAGGGGGGCGGGGCTCGTCATCATCACTATCCCTGTAACAAAACTTCCAACTAATCATGTTTTTCCTTGGGCCTCAGCTTTGCAACCAGTCAGGTTGCCCTCAATTCCATGATGTCATCTGCCCTGCCCTGTTCTTTGTTCCCTACTCCCCAAAACTTATAAAAGGGGAACTGTCCTTTTGTGCTGGGTCTTTAACATAAATGGAGGTATCCATTGACTATTGTTTGTTTTTTTTTCATTTTTCAAATGCTTTATTAACTTCTGATTTACATCATTCATTTCCACCAGATTTTGAGTTACAAATTTTCTCCCCGTTTTTCCCCTACCCACCACCCCAAAATAGCAATCCCACAGGATATCCCCTCCTCCAAACTGCTCTCTTCCATATCTTCTCCCATACTCCCTTCGACTTTTCCAGTAGGGCATGGTGGATCTCTACGACCCAGTGCCTGTATATCTTCTTTCCCAATTACATGTAAAATAGTATTAATAATAGCATATATATATATATATATATATTTAAACATTTGATTTTAAAACTTTGAATTCCAGATTCATTCCCTTCCTCCCTTGTCACCCACCCTTACTGGGAAGATAAGCAGTTCAGTATAGGTTGTACATGTGTGGCTAATGCAAAACATTAACATAGAAGATATATTGTAAAAGACTGACTATATTTCCCTCCCTCCTATCCCACCACCCACTAGTTCTATTCTCTACTTTGATCCCATCCCTTTTCAAAAGTGGGTGCTTCCAACTTCCCTCCCCGCCAGCCTGCCCTTCCTTCCATCATCCCCCCTCTCATCCCCTTCCCCCTTATTCTCCTGTAGGGTGGGATAGCCTATTTAGTGTGTATTTCATTCTTTCCCTGAGCCAAATTCAATGACAATAAGGTTGACCCATTCCCTTTTACCTTCCTATTCTTCCCCTCCATTGTAACCATTTTCCCTTGCCTCTTCTGTAAGAGATAGTTTACCCCATTCTGTCTCTCCCCATCTCCTCTCATTATATTCCTCTCTCACCTCTTAATTTCACCTTTTAAGTATCATCCCTTCCTATTAACTTGGTCTTGTGCCCTCTGTCTATGAATACCTGTACACATATATACACACATTCACATATGTATTCATATGGCCATATACCCTCATACATAGACACACACACACATATATATTTCTATTCCCTTCAACTATTTTCATACTGAGAAAAGTTTCATCACTTACAATTATCATTTTTCCATGTAGGAATGTTAATAGTTCAACTTGGTAAGTGGCTTATGATTTTTTTTCCCTGTTTACCTTCTCATGCTTCTCTTGCTTCTTGTATCTAAATATCAAATTTTCTATTCAACTCTGGTTTTTTCATTAAGAATGCTTGAAAGTCCTCTATTCCACTGAATGACCATATTTTACCCTGAAACATGGTACTCAGTTTTGCTGGGTAGGTGATTCTTGGTTTTAATCCCAGATCCTCTGCCCTCCAGAATATCATATTCCAGGCCTTTCGATCCCTCAGTGTAGAAGCTGCCAGATGCTGTGTTATCCAGATTTTGTTTCCACAATATTCAAGTTGTTTCTTCCTGGCTGCTTGTAATATTCTCTCCTTGATCTCGGAATTCCAGAACCTGGCTATAATATTCCTAAGAGTTTTCTTTTTGGTATCTTTTTCAGAAAGTGATTAATGGATTCTTTCAACCTCTATTTTGGCCTCTGGTTCTAAAACATCAGAGCAATTTTCCTTGAGAATTTCTTGGAGGATGATTTCTAGGTTCTTTCTTTGATCATGGTTTTCAGGTAGCCCAATAATTTTTAAATTATCTCTCCTGGATCTATTTTCCAGGTCAGTGGTTTTGCCCATGAGGTATTTCACATTGCCTTCTATTCTTTCATTTGTTTGGATCTGTTTAATAGCATCTTGATTTCTCATAAAGTCATTAGCTTCCATTTGCTCCAATCTAATTCTGAAGCAATGATTCTCCTCAGTGAGCTTTTGGGATTCTTTTTCCATCTGGCAAATTTAGCTTTTTAAGGCATTCTTCTCCTCATTGCCTTTTTGAGCCTCTTTTGCCAATTGAGTCAGTCTATTTTTTAAGGTATGATTTTCCTCAGTCAGGCTGTTGACTCTCATTTCAAAATTTTCTTGCATCGTTCTCATTTCTCTTCCCAATTTTTCTTCCACTTCTCTTATCTGCTTCTTAAGGTCCTCTATGGCCTGTAACCAGCTCGTATTTTCCTTTGAAGCTTTTGGTGCAGGAGTTCTGACTTCACTGTCTTCCTCCTGTTCCATGCTTTCCTCCTTTTTGTCCCCAAAATAGGAGTCTAATGTTGGAATCTTCTGTCTGCTTTGTTTCCTTTGCCTGGTCATGTTGCCCCTCAGTCACTTGACCCCTGGTCTTTTTGTCACAGTAGGACTCTGCCACCAGACAGGGGAGCTTTCATCCCAAATGCTGGGGTTTTCTCAGCTGCCAGAGGTATTAGTTGGGTGCCCTCTCTGAAGCCTCCACATGCTCTGGCAAGCTGGTCACACACCCCAGGACCTCCACCCTAGACCGCAATCCAGATCCAAGCAGGTTAAAGCAAGAGCAATTACCCCTCAGACTGGTCACTTGGTCCCCCTACACTGTGGAGGCCAGGAGCTGAAGCTGCTATGTGGCTTCTCACCCTGGGGGCAAAAGCCAATGCTCTCCCAACTACTGGTCCCAAAGTCCAGACTGCACTGATCTCTCACTTTGTCCTTCGCATCTACGTGTTGATAAATCTGGAAACAGCCACAGCTGCTGGTGATCTGGAGTCTCTCCAGCCAGCAGCTGGTCAGGCCCACCCTGGGGCTAAAACCTCCGGCTCTCAGGGGCCTAGGCTTGACTCCCAGAGCACTGTGCTGGCCAGGCTATCCTCAGTGGGAGGTTAGCTTCTCTGTGATATTTTGTGGGTTCTGCAGCTCCAAAGTTTGTTCAGAGTCCCCTTTTTACATTGATTGGGGAAGGTGGAAGCTGGAGCAGTGGGGAGGTCCTGCTTCTACTCCACCATCTTGACTCCACCCCCCTCCATTGACCTTTTTATTGACAGGTAGCACATCCCTACTGTTATCTTGCACAGAGATCTGCCTCAGTTTTTATTAAAACTGAGTTAAATTGTTAAATTCCAATTGCATCAATAGGAAACCAATTACATCTAAATACAGTTAATATAAAATATATATATGTATGTTTAGTGTGTGTGTGTGTGTGTGTGTGTGTGTGTGTGTGTGTGTATTATCAACCTGAAAGTTTGGTTAAAGGAGGCAAATAGGAGAGGTGATATATAAATTCATATTGTTTATTTCCTTAAAGCTAGCTGGATACATATATGTATGGAGCCAGACTAAAATCTGACTGCCTGAACAAAAGAATGAGGTTTGAATACATTTTAGAACCATCTCAATTCAGGATGGCTATGTGTGATAGTAATGGCAATTAAAGATTCCCCTGTATTGGCTTGGTTTTCAAATTGATTGTGTTAAAGCCCAGAGTTTGTTAATCCCACCTGTGGGATGGGCTTGTTGATGTGAAAAGAAAATCCTGAACTGGGAGGAGCTGGTGATGTAGATTTGGAGAGACACTAGAGAGAGGCGGAAGATCTTTTTTGGAAGCAGCACCTCGTGGAGGGAGAGAGAGGCCAAGAGAATTGCTGGTGGCTGCTTTGAATTGCCCTGGACTTTTGAGACCTGCCCCCTGAGCTGCCAAGGACTGAGGAGACATGGCTGTTTTGCTGGTACTTTGTCTGTCTGTTTTGATGTTATTTTGCCAGATTTGTCCACTGGTGAAAGACAGTCCTTTTGTTGAAGAAGTCCTGGAACCTGGCTGTTCGCTAAGAAGCCCTGAGACTGTCCTGCAGACAGAGAGTAAATACTGTCCACTGGTGAGGGACAGTACTGTTGTTGCAGGGGTCTGGAGATTGTCCTGCAGACAGAGTGAATACTGTCCACTGGTGAAGGACAGTGCTGTTGTTGCAGGGGTCT